>NC_082596.1:101399280-101710263 GCF_030936135.1 Gavia stellata | reverse complement strand
CTTCTAAAGAGTCACTCCCATGTGGGTAAAGGGGAGGAACTTAATATAGGCTGATCTCTTAACACAGCACGCAGAAGAGAAAAATCACTCAGTTCAGGTGCTGAGTGCGGCAAGGAAGGGAATACAAAACATTAGTACTTGAAAATACAGAGACAAAGACCTGGATAACATTGTGCTGAGTGTTGTATAACAGGTACTCTAGTGACGCTAAGACATTTGGTATGTAAATGCCCAAACCATTCACAGAGGACCCTATGTTTTGTAGCAACTGCATAAGCAGAATTCATCAAAGCCAGTGGGAGTGCCTGCCTTACTTTTGTCAGTAGTATAATACAACAGCCACTGTCACAAAACACACATTCTGCACTACATCCAGGAAAATACTGTAATGTTTGTGTATCACAGATAAACTAACTCCACAATACATACAAAGACTAAATTGTCATTATAAAAGGAAAATATTTCACTCTTCAGTGCCCTCTTGGATCACTGAGAGAGACTTTTGGAATGAAACACTGATGAAAATTTAGTCCTTATAGACAGGTATAAACAAATAAAAAATATGCTTACTGAGAAGTGTGATAAAGTAATTTCATAGCACTAATAGGCTTTCATACTGTGAACTACTGCAGAATTAAAATGAGCTGCCACTTTATGCTCGACAACAGTCACAATTTAAAGGCCACCTTTTACAACATTTGTATTTGAAGTCAGATGCTAGAAATGCAATGTACTCAAAGAATCAACTTAGCCTTACTTCTCATGTAAACTGGGGAACACGGCTGCTGGGAAGAGCTGCAAAACAGTTACATAAGGATGTATATGGCATGTTTGTAGGTTAATGTCTTTCAGAAAATTACTTATCCACCTGTGCCCCCTCCCCTTTTTTTTGATACAGCATATCACCTTCTACATTTACACTTCCTCCAAGTTCCAGAGACAGTGAATGGCACATGGACTTTCTATGTTTTTAACCAAGATATGCCTCTCTAAATGATGATCGTCTAAAGCCTTGAAAAGCTTTCAAACTTTATCTTCACCATATTTTTAAGTGAATGACACATAAAGTAAGTGCAAGGCATCAAAGTCCATGCATTGGGAAAGGCTGAACTTCAGGACCTAAGACATCTTGAGACAGCAGGTACCAAGCAAGACTGGCTGGCTGAAGTTCTGGGAAAACACATCTGTGGGTCTATGTGCAAGAAGCATGCCAGAGAAGATGTCGGAGCTCACCAAATCAGAAGTAGTTTAGGAGTGTGCAAGCCCAGCGTGGTGAGAACAGCCAAAGTCAATGACTCTTCAATGAAAAAAATGCTGTCAGTACAGTGGCAATGCAGATTGCTCTAGAAAATGTGTTTGGCTTGGCAGCATGGAAAACCTTGGTCACCCGCTGCCTTTGAAGCCAGTAGCTGTTCTGATCCCAGCTGGGCCGGCGTTTGCTTCCATTCAAAGTTCATACCTGTAGTATCTTACATGGCACAATAGTCACCCATGCTTATTTGCTACACTTCCACTTAGATTTTTATAAACAAGAAGTTTTCACAGGATCTGCAGTATCAAAGCATCTGACTGCACATACACCTGCAGTAATAACTCCATGAGACAAATGGTAAACAAGTACACAACATGTATTATGCTTGAGGACTCTCCAGCGGGAGCTGAGGGGACACCACTCCTTGTAGGATCCTGCCCAATATTTTACAGAAAGTATACAGGTAGCATAAGTGCAGAGAGATATAATTACTCTCAGAGCTCAGATATCCTGAACAAAAGAATTAACTGTAACTAGTAGGAAAACTGCAGCAATTAAGACAGGTTGGCACAATCGCCTACTACGGAAAGATGCACCAAATAAGGCAAATATTTCTCCTTTCAGGCAGAACATACTTGTGTACATCCGGTAAGGCAATACAGTATTTAACTAAATAAACTTGGATTTGTTCTTTTATTTATTCTGAATCTTATCCAATACACCAAACATAAAGGGGAAAAGTTCAGGTGACTCAGAACTGTAATACTGTTTAACTTAGCAATTTAAATTTTCTGTTTTGTTAATGGCCTGGAGCCTCAAGAACATTTAAAAAAAAGAGGCATTTTAAGCTGCTACTGATGCTACATTTTGGGAGGTGAAAGACACAGTGAGCTGCTGAATTTTTACATGAATGTATGTTAGCCACAGTTTAATTATTTGATGGTGATATGTCTGTTTCAAGACTCCAGACTGTCCTTACTGAGATTCCTAGTGCTAGTTACAGGACGGCACTAGGTACACTGCATTGCGTAAAACTGACAGGTGCTTTAACAGCATTTTAAACTAATGAGGCCTTTCAGCGTTTTGGGAAAAAAAAAAGTCAATCCTGTAACTTACACACTTTTCCAAGACATAAGGCACAAACTCCTTTTCTTCCTGTCCTTCAAGAAGGCTAAAACCAAGGATTAAGTTTAATTTTATATGAGGAACAACTTACTTTAAGGTTCCAATATGTCTCTTTGCACTGATGTTACTGTACGCACACCTTAGACATGATTACAGGTTGAGCTTTTCTCTGTGCACATTCAAATAACAAAATTAAATTTGAAAGAGCAGAAATAACTAACTGAATTGATCTTTAGAAAATGTATCTGTATTTCCAAAGATAAATTTTGTTTCGGATGTTTTTGATTCAATCTGTATCTTCACCCAGAAAGGAGCACCTCATCTATGTAACTACTTACATGTCAAGTCCCTATTGCAGTGTTTAGCTGATCTGTAGGTGTATAAGGAAAAGAATACGAGTTTTTATTTTTCCGCATTAACAAGACTTCCTTCTCTGGCAAAATTCCAACAGATTACTAAACTACAGTCATCTGTTCCTGACAGAATCACAAAGATAATTTCCTTGTTTATCTGACTTTCTCTGATGGAGGATATCCAAGGTTTTCTTTTTCTCTTGCTCAGCTGTCGTTCTTGGTTTACTATCGCCAAAGCCCACACCTGAAAGCGACCCGAGCTTCAAAGAACTTTTTTTCTTTTTTTCCCCTCTTTTGGAAGAGTTCTAGTGAAAGCTGTACAAAACGCACAACATCCTTGTTCTCATACCCTCAGGGGAACAAAGGTAGTCCCTTGAGCTCTTGGGAATCAAAGGCTTCAGCATTTGGAATTTCAGCTGGAAGATCATTGCCTGGACTGTCTACGCTCTTTAAAAGCCTGAGTAGGGAGCAGATGAGAAGGAAGGACGTTGAAGTTTTAGGACTGAGGATGGATTTGTTGAATTTCAGTCCAGGTTTGTGACTGTGAGTTTTCACTTGCTGTCCATTGTACCATGGACACCTGGAGATCAATTCTCTGATTCAGCTCAGTTGCCAAACCACCACCCCAGTCAAAAAATGTGACTCTGATCTACCTTATTAAGCAGTTTCCGCAGAGCCATAACTGCAAACACAGTGAACAACTCTGTCCCTCTTGAAGATACTCCAGGTGAAAAGTGGATGGACTTTTGTCTTCCTGCCTCTCCCCGGGGCAGGAATCGCTACCCCTGCCTCTCAGCACTGAGGCAAACGCCGCTTGCAGCACTGCACCGAGCCAAGTCCAAGCCCTCCCGCTCGAACCTGCCCAAGTTTAGGCCAGTGTCCTGCCATCAAACTGCTCTCCAGCCAGCAAGCTCATGCTCAGCCAGTTCCATACACAAATGAGTTAATTACCCAGTGCTCCTCAGCCCAGCCCTTTTTACAAACACTAGGAAGAATTAATGAGGGAGAAAAATAATTATTTGCAAATCCTCCAGCTTTTGAGCAGGAGATATCTTGTGTTTGTGTGGATATAGGGTATAGCTTATATTAACTTGTTTAATTGAAATAAACCATAGCAGCACTTTTAACATTTTTTTTTGCAAAGATAAATTACTGGGTGTAGCACAGCTGGTAAGAGCTAATTCTGTACAAAGAGTTCTTTTCAGTAGTGTGGGTGGCAAAACACTTTCAGCAACTGGCTTAATTAGTTCTTCCTTCTTTGCAATAGCACAGGACAGTTCACAGAAGGGAAAAAAAAAAGAGAGATTATAACAGAAGACGTGTTATAAAATAATCCTGTTTGCTCTTCTGGTTTTGCCAATTCTCCCTTATTTAATGTCACACTAAAAGGAGGCTTGCCCTGGTATTTCCCAGCACAGATTAACAATTAGGAGTGAGAGGTTAGCACTTATTCCAAATACAGGCAGGGAGCAACCTCTGTTCCTCTGCACAGGATGGAGTAGAGCATTCCTCAAACAAAACACCCCAGCCAAAACCAAACAGCACAGCGATGGCAGCACCACAGAGGGCTCTCCCCTCAGCAGAGCTACCATCCGGCTTGTGGGTGGCTTGTTTAGCAAGGACGGGGAAGCCCGAGCTGCGAACAAGACCCACTCCCCAGTGCAACCTCTCTGACACAGATCGTTTATATGCCAAAAAACAACACTCGTGCCAAGTACAATCATTTCAGCTTCACTGCTCCCAGCATACAGAATGCCAAACGCAGTGTAATAACCCACCGCCACAAACAAGCACTGACTTTAACACACAGACACCTTTCTTGCCATATGAGCTGGCCAAAAGCAGTCAGGCTGTTCCAACAGCACACACACGGATGTGCAAACGCTCCGCAGCTGTCAGCAAGACACAGCTCCTACCAGATAAAAACTGGGCTTGCAAGATCCACTTGACCTTCTGAATGTCAGTGAGATAGAGGGTGAAAGGCCAGGAAGGGCACAGATGTTTGTATTTACCTTCATTATAGGCCATTTAGGAAACAGCTGGCGATCTTTTCTAGCTGTTTTGTTTTGAAAAATTACTCTGGAGCTGTACTTGAGTGAGTTACAAATCTATTTAAAAAACAATCCCAAGTGTTACAAGCCATTACCAATGTTTCTCTTCCTCCTAAGTAGACTGAAGAAAGGCAGGGTTACGAAAAAATTCCGTTGGGAAAAACTGAACATGCAGGGGAAAAACAAATTGAAACTGAAGGAGTATTTTATGAAGACAAAAAAAATAACCAATTAATGAGGAAACTCTCCATATATCTTTAAGAAAAAGCAGGCAGCAAAACTGCAAATAACAGTGTCTACCTGTATATACAGTTCCTGTTTTTTCGGGAAATTGTTTTTGTATTTGCCCATTCATTTCTTTTGGCAGCAAGTGGACAACAGAGGGTTACTCCTATAGATAATATTAGGCAGACTGATTAAAAACAAGAACCAATCAGAACTGCTTATAACTGCCCACTGCTCATTTACGGTATGAGCAGCCTGGTACCGAGAATAGTATTTTCTAGTACATGCCTCTCCATAACAGTTGTTAGAAAGCCTATGGAATTTTGGTCCTTGGAAGGTTGTTGATGAATCCTGAAAAGACTGTTTAAACACGTGTCAAAAAAAAAAAAAAGGGGCCAATTAAGGGGAATATATTGAATCTAGGAATTTGTCAGTGAAGAATCCTGTCAGAAATAATTTCTAATACAACACTTTCCAGTTTTTGTGGCTTGACAGCTTACATATTTCTTAATTTTCATTCCATTTATCTGTATAAAAACATTGAAACAAAAAGGGAAACTGACTGTAGGCAGAAAACAGTGAAGCTGCTTGCACAAAAGCTACTATGAGGGACATAAGCAGAAAGCAGAGATTCCTCCATTATCTTTCAGTACTAGTCATCTCAGAGTTACTTTTAACAAAAGGAGAGCAAGATTAACTGGCAAGAGATTAGAAGCAATTCAATATATGTAACGCATTATGTCCTTTAACGTACATATGCATCCAAAAATTATCTTGCTCATTCTATGCCAGCTGGTTTATTTTGCTATTTAAAAATACTGTATAAACCTTACATATAAGCCTGTGTCCAAAAGAAAACCCCCTTTGGGAAAAAACAGAGAGAAGTGAGCCAGTAGATGGCATTGTGGCACTTCAAAAGACATTCCAGAAAATTCCACTTAAAAAACATGCAAGCCTAAGTACTGTGTTTAACCGCTTACTGCTTAACCAATGCAATATTTTGCTCTTGCTCAATGCTACACATGTACAACTGAATAAACAAAACCACACGATGTAGCTGCACTGTCACAATAGCCCTGAAACAAATCTCTGCTCTGGTTTCCAAATCCAATTAACTCTGTATGCTAGATTTACAATCCCAGACTTGAAAAGATGATCTTATTTGATGGCTAATGTCCCATGAGCCATGGCCATCAAGGGGATAACAGAAAGGATGTGATTGGTTGAAAAATATTTCCTAAAAAGTAATGATATACAAGATCTTACAACCAATGCAGACGATACTATTTCTTGCCATACAGAAACTACTGTGGAATAGATATTATCCCTTAAAAAAAAATTTCTGGAGTGTTTTATGAATACTCCCATTTTCTTTCAATTAAACTGCTGATATGCCCTCACAGCTGGGGATGAGAAGACTGTAGCAACCCACCAGTTTCTTGCACAACACAGCAGTTCTCTGTATAGCGAAAACCACAAAAACTTGAAACCATTTTGTACAACTCAACTTACAGAAAAAAAAAAATCAAGAATTTACTTTAAGAATTATATTCGATACACAGGCAAACTTATTTAAACTGAAGTTAGAGTTGCAATTATCAGTAGTTTATCTGCACTCTATAGATTAACCTGCTTTACCTTGACCAGCTCTGAGCAGGGGCTTGGCCACAGACCTCCAAAGGCCTCTTCCAGTCTCAGGTATTCTATGAGGCTTATATATCAATGCTCCTCATGATACTAGTCTTTAAGAAAAGGTCTAGTTTCACTGTGGTATTTGTTTTGTCAGGGATTTTTAAAAATCCTTGTATCATAACAAAAAACTTTCAAGATCGCGTAATTGAATCTGCCTACCTTAAGGGCTATTTATTAAATTCAATAGTGCACTCTAAGTGTCCAGTTGTATATCTTCATATTTTTGCCATGTCACTTTGACTAGAGCAAATTAAAGCAGTCTAGTGTTCCTGATGGAGAATTTCAACTTCAGGTCTCCATTGCCTGATAGGCTAATACTTAGATTAAGAAACAAACAAGCAACCAAAACTTCATCCACAAAGGAAAATAATAGCTCAAATATTTTTGCAAATTTAGTATGTGCAAAAACACCATGCTCACTTGAACAAAGATGGTTTTTATATGTGGAAACTCCCTTTTTTAATTATAAGTAGCTTTTAAAGACACAGACGAATACAAGAAAAATGTTTCTTCCACCCCCTTATGAAGCTATGAGCATTACTGCAAATGTTTAAATATTAAAAATGAATGCTTCCTTTCTGGAACGGAGGTGGTTAGGTATGACTGGAGCACCCAGGAGACTAGGGGAAACAGTTCCTTCCTCTTATCACTTCTTTCTAAGTGATCCCATCTGTAGAGGTAGATGACAAGTGTCACAAACCCCGAAGTATTTTCAAAGAGAAAAGAATGGTGTTAAGAGAGAAGAGAACATAAGCACTGTGGTAACAGAACAATTAAAGGATCCATCTTTGATGTCCTTTGGCATACTGGTAAACGTCGATTCTTCTCATGCAGCCAGCGCTTCAACAGAATCAGAGTTGGAGCATACGCAAAAGTATTCATACTCTGATGATGCCAGGTGGTATTTTCTCAACCCATTCAGTGGCTCCTGGTGTAGTGGCCAGCCACTACTAAATAAATCGTGCTGTATCTAGTATTTGTTTGTTTTAGAGAATGGGAATTATAGCTAACCCCAAAGACAAGAGATTTTTTTGAAGATGATTATTGTTTCAAAATGCACATTGTAAACAACTGGTATAAATTACTTCTGACTTTTTTTTAAATGGGCTTGGTGCTGATTCACCAGAGCCAAAGCCGTTGTTTAACCCAGCACCAGTCAAAGGGGATTTTCTCAGATACTAAAAAAATGGTGACAACTGTGGTTGTGTCACGGGCTTTCATTACTCTTCCAGACCAAAATTATAGTCAGAAAAAAAATACCTGCCCTTACTTGCACAGACATAGGGAAGATTTGTGGTAGACTTCATGCTAACATAGTCTCTGAAGTTTTCCCCTGTTGTTCCATTGCTTGTAGGACTGGTAACTATTTGTGAAAGAGCAACCTCCTAAACCATACCCACCTACAACCATGGAGCATCTGGACCAGGCGGGGAGCTCAGTCTTACAGTTCCCTCAGGTTGGAGGCTCCCCGCTGACAACATCTGTCCAGAAGGAGAAACAGATGGCCAACTTCTCCAGACTTTTCCTGCCCACCTGACCTGATGTTCTTTACACCAGTCACTTGGGCAGATTTAAAACAGGCTGATAAAATCCCCTGGGTAAATTAAAGAGTTAATTATGTGACAATACTTCTTGGTCCTAAACATTCGGCTTAATCCCTGGGGCTCTCTACGCACTTTCACTAAAAAAGCAGACCGACAGCAAATGTATTATCCTCAAGATACTACATTTGCTAATTTGCTGTACAATTCCAGGGTTAACTGACAACGTCTTGCCATTTCTGAAAGCAATTTGACAGATTTTTCCAGGCACTCTGACACTGCCTACAGCAAATCTATATGAGGTACAATAATATCTACTGCTCACAAGTAAACGAAAAAGCTCTCAACTCAGCAAGAATTATGTTTCTTAAAAAAATTTTTAAAAAAATCTTACAAACTGGTGCACAGGATCTTCTGTACAAATCCGCATTTATAGACTAATATTTCTCACTTTGTTGCAAGCTCACAATCCAATCAATAGTTACATTAAAATATACCAGCAAGGAAAAAATACAAAGAAGAAGTAGAGTTAGCCAATTAGGAATTTCTTTAAACTGCAAGCATGCAAATCAAATTTAACTAGTAAGTTAAAATTTTCTAATCTTGATTTTTGAGCATCTATATTCTTCTCTCCATAAACTCATTCTTTAACTGCATAATTAGTTACAGGAAAATTCTTTCAAGTGACATTTAAACCATTTTCCTAAGCCTAGTAGGCTTTTATAGTTGTATTGTCTGCATTTGTGCTGGTAGTAACTTCTGAAGCTGCCAACTCACTTTTACAGCAGAGTAAAGATATTTAAGTTCTCACAAGTTCCTACAGATACTGGCAACCACCTACAGGAGAAAACCAAATTAATGCCTTCTCTGGAGGAAAGGCTACAGCTTAAGTGCAAGTCTCTCTCTTTAGCCACCAGAGAATCAATTCAGGAGAGGGAAGTTGTAAATGTTTCAACTGCAGGGTAAGCTTACACAAGACCTTTTAAGCGATGAGAGAACCGCGAAGATCGAGCCATGAGACCCAACAACATGGAAAAGCAGATTTCCTAAATTCACATGTCCACAAACTGTGTTTTTAAAGTTCAGACAGGACAGACCTCCAAGCTACCACAAAATAAGGGAAGGTGTATTCAGAGTCACCGCCAGCTCCCAGGTGTTCCTCCCCATGCAGTGGCTAGGTACCTCATCACCTACCTTCCATTGCTGGTCCCCGCTTCCAGTGCCAGCTAAAACTACCTTCTGCTGAACACAGGGCAAAAGCCACACAACGCGATGGCTGCAAACTGAGGTCACTCCTCTCCTGCAAAGTCACAATGAGCTTGTCCCATGGGGTGGCAAATACTTGCTCCTCCCCTCTCTCTCTAGTTTAGATACACACCCTCTAACATGTATAAATTGGAAACACCCACCACAAGAGCTGTGTTACTTTGTCCCAGCTGGTGTTAAGGGACATAAATGCAATCTTTTCCAGTCACAGAGGAAAATGTTGAATTGTTAAAGGATATTTTAAGAGATGGACTAAAATTCGCCCTTATTACTACAGCCTGTCTGCGTCAATATGCAAGTGTTACAAAACTTCCCAAAACTAACTGAGGAAGTTAATCTTAGAAACAAAAAATGATAAATACTGTGCTTTCATCAAAGAATGCTTTTCCTTTGAACTTTTGATTAGGCAATAATAATGTATTTAACCATTTTAGGGAGAAACTTTCTCAGGAAGTACAGTGATAACACATTTATAATTTTCTGTGGCTCAGATAATATTTGACGTAATTTCTCCTTAGGTCCCCCCTTCCCACCACCCAGCTAAACTCTGATGCCTTAGTTCTACAGTGATGCCAAGTTTCCTTTCATTATGAAGGCTATGAAGAACTGCAGAACAACTCCTTAAGTCGTGGTCTAGTTAAAAAAGCACAGAGCAAAGTAGTCGGAGCAGATGCAATGTTTAGCTTGGCTCATGTTAGATTAATGATTTTTCTACTTTATGTTTTTATACCTGCAAAGTGAATGAATGCATTTTCAGTCTTTGTCTTACTCTACTTTCCTTAAAAAAAAAAAGTGCAGCCCCCGCACATGATATAGCCCTGAAGTAACCCTGCCAAAGAGGTATCGCTCTTACATAAAGGATCTTGAGCAGTTTGTTCATGCAAGAATCTGGTCCAGGAGGAAAGCAAAGTCAGGTCACTCTGGATCTGACAGCGGACCCTAGGTTCTTGAGTACAGGTTTCTAAGGCACAAGTCAGTCAAATGCATAGATAACATGATGGTGTTCAACAGTGTCCACTGTCCCACCTGCAGTCACTAGTTTCCTGGTAAGGGAACTGGGGGAAGGAAAGCTATTTCCTAATGTGATAGCAAATCGGGACTTACAGGTCTGTTCAGTAACAACCGTTGAGAAGGCCAGAAGCAAGTACTAGTAGGCCACAGCTAATGCAAACAAAGAAAACAAAACCAAAACCAAACATTAGTCAATGTCAGACAAGAAGAAACCATCTTTTGGAGGGTAAAAAGATACTGGCAAAAATTGGCAATAAATTAGAAATGATCCATTATTTTCATAAGAGGCAGGAGCTGTCCATCTATTTCAAAACACAGTAAGGTCCCTTGAAGTCAGACACCATTTACTCCTAAGTTAAATGATGGGAAAGAAAATGCTACATAGGAATGCCCAGAATTTTAACACACTGCATTTGCTTTTATATCCATAAAGGAGCATCGCTACACTGTTAAATGCTGAGAACATCAATTTTTACTGAACATGGTTTGCTTCTGCTGTAAAAATATAAGAAGGAAAAAAGTCCCTGGCATAGACATTTGGTCTCTTCGTGCCAATAATGCTAGTCAATATAAGCATATGTTTTTAATGATTCGCTATACCGTTTGATTATCCACTCCCCAAAACCACCCTAATTAGCAGAAATACTGATTTTACAGTGTTCAGTCCTACAAGCTTAAGAAATATGAGCTGATAAACCTAGTCCTGAATAATAAAAAATTAAACTGCTATAGTAATAAAATTGTAACAAAGCAAAAATGTCCTTCTGCATCTAAATTGAGTTGCAGTAGATAACGTTTTAAATAATTTTAGTTTGAATCCTGCTGAGGCAATCATTTATGGAGTGCTGCCTTGCCAAGCAAGTCACCAAGTGCTCCTTGAGAGGATGTGACTGTACGGTTGCCACAACGTACTGTCTGGTTCAAAATACTCTCCCCGAAGTACAATAGAATCATAGCACAATGCAAACAATGCCAAAGGTCTAGCTGACAAGCTTTTCCTATCAAGGGGAAAAGCCACCTTGTCCAAACTCAGTTTTTAAAAAGAATGACAGAAAGTGAGTGCTTTTTCATTCAGCATACAAAAAAAAAATCCTGTCCGCAATTTTTTCCAGATTTCTATCTAATAAAAACAAACTTTCTCCTTCTCTTTTACATGAATAGGAAATTCTGAGCATCTTTTCAGTCTTAGAAACCATAGCATAGTTACAGTTAATGGACATATGTTTAAAATATCAAAAGGCACTCCGCTCTTCATAACATGAACCCTAACAAATAGACTTTAAAGTCTGAAGGGACAAGCATAATATAACAATGTTACCTTCTGTTTTAAAGCAGCCACAGTATTGCCAGTAATTCCTGAGATAAAGCTGTAACTCTAAGCTACAGAACCTTCGCTTCTTTTAAACTCTGCATTCGCACAAGAGTATTTGAAATAAAATGTTAGTCGCCTCCTATAATAAAAGATTAAACACTCTCATTAAGTGCCCAGAATGATCATTTAGTGGAAGACTCTTGTCACTTCATATGTTTCAGTAAAAAAATAGACACTCCCCCACAAACACCTCTCCTCTTCCTCATTTCTTTAAAGGACCAACCTACATCGCTAGCTCAGCACTCAGAAAAGGAGGGAGCAAACAGTTTTTAAGTAAAAAGAACACATTTTAATCCATTCTTCCTTGAAAGTAAATGTATCTTTACATTTAGAGATAAAAAGCAAGTCTTAGCTGTAAGGCCTTATGTAAAGAACCAAAGTAAATAACTAAATCCTGGCTAATATTTAACAGTTGCTGCCTTATGGAAACACTGAGGTCTGCAAGGACGGTGGCAGAATGATTAAACAGTAAAACAGTATGTCAGCTGTTGGGGAGATTAAAAACCAACACCCTGTATAACAGCAACAGCAACGAAGATCAACAGGACAACAGCAAGTGGTGGCATCAGCATTACCAGAAATGGCTTTAGCTCCCATTTCAGCATCTAAGCAAGTACCTTAATTTTCAAGCATCTTGTGGTGTGGAAGGCAGCGAGACCTACTAAGGTTCAGTTTAACAAATTATGTTTGCCTAAGCATCAACCTGGGAACTCTTTTTTTTTAGGTGTTTTTTTTTTGTTTGTTTGGTGTTTTTTGGGGTTTTTTTGGGGTTTTTTTTTGTGTGTTTTTTTTTTGTTTGTTTTTAAAGATACTTTTGGCACCTCTGGTGTTAGCAGCCAGTTCTGAGTGTTGGGTGCCAGAGCATGACCCCTCCCCGCTGCTGGAGCACACAGCAGCCCTGGGGCACCGCTGCTGGGAGGGAGCCTGTGCGGAGCAGCTCCATGCCTGCCACCCCCTGATGCTAAGGGTTATCAGATGGCACTGCAGGTACGTTGACATGTGCATAATGCTTGTTACGAGTCATAGACACAATGCAACGCAGTCGTGACTCTAAAACAGTAGCTCAGGCACAGCGTACACTGGCATATTTCCTTCCCACTTGCAAGAACCAAGATGCCGTACCTTGACTCCTTTGCTTCTCCAGAAAAACGCATCACACAGTCAAAACCAACTAGTGGGGTAGGCTATGGAAGGTATTAACACCCTCCTATGACTGTATACAGACAAGAGATGGTCTAAGGAAGTTTTCTTCTGGCTGCCCATACCCCTTCAGTTCCACTTATGTCAGAACAGCTGTTCTAAGTCCCAGTGCAAAAGGTAAGCTGGGGGGGACTGCCAGTATAAAAGCACAACCCCAAGCAGACCTCCCCGAAAAGATGTTTAATGAAGAGTTGTATGGACTGTCAGCATCAGTCAAGAGCTGATACACACGGAGTCTCTCCCTGTTGTCAAAACCAGGCAACTGTGAGAACGGCAGCCAGAGGGCAGCTGATTTTGGGAGTTTCTGGGTGATGACTCTAGGCTAGACTAGGTCCACAACTACAGGCACCCTGTGGGCTTCCTACAAATAGTGGCTAGTCCTGGGTTGCAAGCGAGCAACGCTGTAGCAGCTCAAGCTTTCAACGAGCTGTTTCAAAGTTTTCCTTCAGATTGTTTTAGCTTTAGGTATGTTTTTGTTTTCCTTTCATTGACTTTATTAAGAAGATTAATGATGAAAACCAGATCTATCAGAACTTGCTTCTGTATGTGAATGGTACCTTCAAAGTTCATCTAGGACCTGGCAATAGAGTCCTTAAGGCTGCTAATAAAACTCCTACATGCTTTACTTGAATGGATGCAGCATGCTGCTTATACTGATCTTTAGCTATTTACCAGAAAAACCTTGACTTACGTTCCTTAATTAGTAGAATTTACTGAGAAATTAATACACAGGACAGGTAGATGTACGGACTTAATTAATAAGGCAACAAATAATGCAAACAGAAATAAAATATTATCTACTTAAAAATAATTAGGTAAATAGATTCCTATAGAGAAAGCAGGTTTTAGGTCATAATCAGTGCAATCGTAACAACTGAAATGGACTGGGTACTGATTTCTACCTGTTAATACAGCTTCCAATTCTCACTTTTTTCGTGTTTTGTACTAAACATTGTGTAGTGTCTTCAGCGCTGCAAACTTTTTTCTTAAATCAGTAATTTGAAAAAAAATACGTTTAGTTCTGTGATAGCACATTTCATCACAGGTAATTCAAAACATTTTGCTGAATGGATGAGTCAAATTTCACAAGTTTGCTGTGATGTAATGCAATAACAGTGTTACTTTCCCCACAATGTCTGGTGTTCGAGTGTGTGCCCTAACACATTGACCCATGTCAGGAACATAACCAACAGGAGGTAGAAGAAACCTCTGCTATCTCGGCTAGTTCTTACAATGCCAACTCACTGCATGGCTCAAACGACTCAAAGGGGTCCCCTGTTGTTAATCTTCGGGTATTATGAAAAATACGCTGGAGAACAAGGACGTGTGAAGTGTTCTACGCTCCTGGTCTACAGATTCACTTTATGCTTTGCTGTTATCCAGCATCTATCCAAATTACAATAGAGTAGACATATGTAAAATTCAAAACTGACAACATGCAAACATTTATTAAAGACACAGGTGTGGACACAAAAGAAGAACCACAATTAAACTATGTACACTGAGGTAGGTTACATCAAAGATATCTCTCTCTTCCTCCTTCATCTCACCTTTTCCTTTCCTTACAAGATGGCACACAGGTTTCCAGCCTTTGTCCATGCCCTTCCTCACAAAGTACCTCAGTTTTTAGAACTGATACATGACTGGGAACACATCCACTCACCCTACCGCTGTGCAATGAATGATATCCAATCTCTCTCTCTTCAGCAAAGTATAACTTAATATATAACTTCTAACTTCTATATTGTGTGTCAAATGCATAACAAATGTTGGTGCCCTGAAATCTAGCAGCATTTTATTATGTAAAACTAAACAAAATTCACCCTATAAAATCCTAGCATTTCATGCCAAATATATTAAGAATAACGTCATACTGATGAATACACTAATCTTCTTAACCTTTGTAAAGGAAATGCAGGGGTTCTGATTCCATTAGGTCCCCTCACCTTACCAACCTTCCTCAATAGCTATGAGACAGTGGCTGCAGAAAGTACAAGTACCTGTATGGGTTCTTCTCTGCCCACATAAACTAAGACGCAAAATAGAATCACCAATTTACTTCTTATATATGTTAATTAATTGAGTAACTTAAACCAGGTTACATTTAATAGGTGATTTTTAACACACAGCTCAAATTCCCTAGGCTATTTTCCTGCTCTATTTTCTGAGTAAGCATAAAGTGGCCTGGAAATTAAAAAAAAAAAACACACCAACCCACAATAAAGCAACAAAACATAGAACCTTGCGCATATCTGATAAAAGAATTCTAATTCAGCACAGAAGGAGAAGCAAGGAATAACCAAACAACTTTATTTTATTTTAGAAAAACCAAATTCACAAGTTAGAGCAGAACTTGGGCAGCTCTAAATCAACATTTTCTGCAACAGCCTAAGCTCTTTTAGAACTTGCTTGCATGCCAGAACAAATGTTTTCATTTCATTGAACTTGCTAGGCAACACCCCAACATAAAGTGTATGGTAAAAACACTCTCCAGCAATATCAAGCCTGGAATATTTATTAAAAACATTTGTGATCCATGAAAACAAACTCTAATTCTGCACATAATCAAACTATGAACTCCACTTCATGTATTAAACAGCACAACAGAACCTCATCTAAAACAGGTTTTCATATGGGAGAAGAAGAGATGGTGGTGAGTGGGTGCTCTTCCATACATTATTGCTAAGATTTGACCTTCTGAGCCACCACTGACTAAAATTAGCATGCTTCATTTCCAGCTTGTTTGGATGCACACTGTACTATGTTCCACTGCTCTACAGCAGAATTAGCAGGAGGATTTATAAGCATTATAAGGTATTTTCTTATAAGAAAATAAAGGGCATATCAGGACATAAGTTGTGATTCTGTTTGTACTTTTCTCTCTGATATACCTAACATCGTGCAGGCCTAAATGACTACACCTTTCCGTCTGCACCACCAAAAATTAGGATATATGTTTACCTATCACTGTAGCAGAGGATCTGTTGTTGTGGTCTTATATGGGACAGCTTATATAATACCACCATTACATTCCAGGTCACAGAATCACTAAGGTTGGAAAAGACCTGTAAGATCATCAAGTCCAACCATCAACCCAACACCACCATGCCCATTAAACCATGTCCCACAATGCCTCATCCACACGTTCCTTGAATACCTCCAGTGAGGGTGACTCCACTGCTTCCCTGGGCAGCCTGTTCCAGTGTGTCACCACTCTCAGTAAAGAAATTTTTCCTAATATCCAGCCTGAACCTCCCCTGGCGCAACTTGAGGCCGTTTCCTCTTGTCCTGTCACTGGTCACTTGGGAGAAGAGACCAACACCCACCTCACCACAACCCCCTTTCAGGTAGTTGTAGAGAGCGATGAGGTCTCCCCTCAGCCCCCTCTTCTCCAGACTGAACAACCCCAGCTCCCTCAGCCGCTCCTCACAAGACTTGTGCTCCAGACCCCTCACCAGCTCCGTCGCCCTTCTCTGGACACGCTCCAGCACCTCAATGTCCTTCTTGTAGTGAGGGGCCCAAAACTGAACACAGCATTTGAGGTGCGGCCTCACCAGAGCCGAGTACAGGGGCACGATCACCTCCCTGCTCCTGCTGCCCACACCATTTCTGATACAGGCCAGGATGCTGTTGGCCTTCTTGGCCACCTGGGCACACTGCTGGCTCATATTCAGCCGGCTGTCAATCAACACCCCCAGGTCCTTTTCTGTGGGGCAGCTTTCCAGCCACTCGTCCCCAAGCCTGTAGCTTTGCATGGGGTTGTTGTGGCCAAAGTGCAGGACCCGGCACTTGGCCTTATTGAACCTCATACAATTGGCCTCAGCCCATGGATCCAGCCTGTCCAGATCCCTCTGCAGAGCCTTCCGACCCTCGAGCAGATCAACACTCCCACCCAACTTGGTGTCGTCTGCAAACTTGCTGAGGGGGCACTCAATCCCCTCATCCAGATCATCAATAAAGATATTAAACAAGATCGGCCCCAAAACTGAGCCCTGGGGGACTCCCCTTGTGATCGGCCGCCAACTTGATTTGACTCCGTTCACCACAACTCTCTGGGCTCGGCCGTCCAGCCAGTTTTTTACCCAGCGAAGAGTGCACCTGCCCCACTACTTTGGAATACCTAGTCAATTTAGGAAAAAAACTTGTTCTTGCGTAACAGTTATGATTCTTTAAGATCCATCAAGATCACATCCTGTTCTTGTCTGACTCTGTGGTTGACCCTGTTCTGTTAAGTAGAGGGAACAGGGAGCTTTTATATGATTGAACAAAGAATTATTATCATTCAGTTTTACAACATGCTTAAACGTAATGGTCAATGGTATTTATTTAAGCAAGAAATACCTTTCTGAAATGAACTGAATTCATAATGACTGCTGTTGCTTTAGTTTGCTGACAGTGAATTTCACCCATTCTTGACAGATATGTAGATGAAATAGAAGGATTTCTACCATATACAAACCCAGAAGCAACATTTATTACTGTTAACAATGGAAGACAGCATAAACCATGCCTGCCTTTTGGAGGCGGATTTCTAGGATTTTTGGTGCTGAGCCTTTGTGTCATACACAAAATTAATAGCAAAATGGCTATTATTGCCTTCATGGTTAAAGCCTGGTTCTTACAAAGATAGAAAGCTTGTTTACGTAGATTGTTATCTGCTGCGCTCTGATCCACATTCTCAGTGGAAACCCATCTCCGCAGAAGTGTTGTGGATTTCATTCTTGTCCTTGAAAGGATCACGCAAGAAATGCACAAAGACAGACCACTTTTTGAACACTTGACATTTCCGACCAAGAATTACAAGTAGGAAGGAAAGCAAGGACAAGATCATAGTTACCGTCATCTTAATACTTCAAAAGAAGAAATGTTAAAGACAGAAAGATCAAGTACCTTACGTTTTTAAAAATGATCCACTGGAGTCTGGGGTCATCTTACAGTTCGACAGCGTTTCGATAAAACCCAAAACCTCCTAACCAAGCAACCAATCCCTACCAATGCCAATTCCCTGTTTTGTTTTTCACCTTCTTTTAGAATGGCATCCAACAAATCCTGTACAACCACAAAAACAGCAATGCTCTTCATAGTGGTTTTTAACTGCCCTTTGGACTGAAACTGTCCTGGAGGAAAAGGGAATTCAATTATCATACTTTCCTACTGGCCAATTTCTGTAAAGTTCTGTAAATAAAGCACAGAAATAGCTTGTCCATTTTTGGGTCTCACAGCAGAAATAAGAAACTGAGTAACAGCTAGGAATTGATCAGATGAGTAATCGAAAATGAGGACTAGGTGATACAGGTTGGATCAGATGTAGAATATGCAGAACAGACCTTTACATTAGACTATATTCACAGCCATAAGCTAGCAGAAGATATTGAGAAAGACAAAATAAACAATGGGAGTAGACAACTGTACTGACATAATACCTGGACTTAAAAAAACTTGTGATAGAAGATAATGAAGTGACATGCAGAAGGTCCCAAAGACAAGGAAGGAAAAAACACTGTGGGAACTGTGGTATTGTCTCTGAGCAACCTGATGGTACTAATTACTTCATCTTTAACAAGCAGTTTTCTGGGGTGAAGGGGGAAAGAAATAGGTTGGTTGTTTTTTGTTTACCATTTCTATGTCACCTGAAATATTTTGCTAGCATCCACTGGAAATTTCCCCTTAATTATGTGCATATCAACTTGTGAACTGTGAAAAGTTAGAAGAGTATGTACAGAAAAAATGAAAACCACATAGATGTTACTGGAAGTACAGAGAATCACAGATTACCTGAAAGTAGGATATTAGCAACTATCACTGACGGCGCACATTTTTGTTTACACATTTCTCCAGCTATGACGAAGACACTCAGTTCGCTAGAATCCAAGCAGCTTCAGAAAGCCGGGCATTTGGTACAGGCGTGGTGGCCAGCGTGCTCAGTTCTACAAGACTCCACAGCTAAAGAGCTGATAGATGCACACACTGCATACCAGGCTGAACAGAGAAAGAGAGCGAGCTAGGAGACAGAGCTAGGAGTTCAGCTGCATCCCTGAACAAGCTTCACAGGTCCTGGGGGTTTACTGGCCCACCCAGCATCCCCGGTTTTGACAAAATGTGCTGCTGGTTGCATGACGTGAGTCATGCCTGAACTGTTTGCAAGTGCTATGGAGTTCAAAAAGACGGGCTCTCCACCCCTGCTCCTCCAAAAGTTTATTGCTTAGTCTAGAGTGTTTACAGTGGGAATTGGCTGCACAATGTGTTTCTCTCTTGTTTTGACTACCCAGAAAATGTGGACACTGCTAGTAAAATGAAATTTTAAACTATTTATTTACAAGCAGACCAACGTATAAAACTTTCCCTTGTGAATACTGAAAAGCAGATACTGAGGAGAGAGTAGTGGAGAGGAAGGCACATGGCAAATTGACAAGTGAATCAATATAAAAACTACAAGTACCATTTTAAGCTCTTCACTTACAACGTAAATCCCTTATGCAGAAACAAATTAACGTAAAAAGAGTTGCTGGACAATGATGCACAGAATCTGCTAGAATTTGACACTCCCAAAACAGCAACATTGCAGTTACTGATTGCCAGTGCACACCTGTAAAGCATCAGCTGCAGTATTGCACAAAAGGCAGCAACTTAAAACATTGAAGCATGTCCCATGGATCTGCTCTTCAAAAAGATTTAAAGCCACTGGTTTGCAAATGCACCATAGTTGTTTTAACTATGGGGAAAAAAGCTAAGGCTTGTTTGAAGCAAATAGGAATCTAATCCCCCAGCATGATTTGAATATATATGGCTTTTTTTTTTTTTTGCAAGGGCAACATAACTGTAGTAAAAAATTACTTGATACCAGAGGATGAACATACACATTTCTGAAAAATGAGTAACTGTAAAACAGTCTTGTTATAAGAAAGTGCATTCCTCAACAGTAATACTGACACTTTCCAAAGTGTGTGTATAAGACATCCAGGCCAAACTGGTGGTGATGCTTTCCAAAACATCTAAAAATATTAGAAGTTTGACACTTGCTGAGATAAATGACAGTAAGTAAAAGAGACGACAGAGCTTTTCAGGTACAATCATTATGAAATTCACATGCTCATCTCTCAACACATTGCTTATTTAAAATTCCTAAGAATCAACACGCAAGTGTCCTTTGGAGCAATGCAAAAATTATGTTTCAGCTTCAGCCTGCCTTTACTACCACAAACACTACTCTCAAACTCCTGACACTACTCGAGAAAACTGCCTACTCACGTTTTTATCCATTTGAAACATACTGAAATTGTCACCAAATATGAGTAAGCCTTTGACTGAAACACAGCACGTATTTTACACAAGACCTATACAGAGGCACAGCACGTATTTTACACAAGACCTACACAGAGGCACTAACATACAAATCCTTCCAGGAGCTCTTACTTTTCTTTCTTCTAGCACGGTCTTTATAAAACAAGAAACACACAATGCATTCATCCAAACTGAGGAAAACCACAGCATCTCTGTCCTAGGAGGTACAAGGCACAGCATTAGCTCAGTTTATTTCTAGTTACCAAGGTCTCATCACACAGCCGCTGGCGCTGAAACCTGCCAGATATAATATATAAATGGAGCTGCAGCTGCATGACCAAGATTCCAGCACACTCATCATGGGCAAAAATAACAGCAGTACCGCTTAGCAGGAAAAGCACGTGGGGAGACAACATTTTATAGGACAAATAAGAACAGTCAACAGTGGTGGTTTAGCCCTGCTAAACCCCAAATTCATGGATCTGTATATTCATTATTATATAGGATGTACTTCTCAGGAAGAGTCTTGTTCTACAGACTTAGCGGGGGAAAAGGTGGAAGTTAAATCCTGTTCTCACTGAATCCATTAGCAAAATTCCCATGTGCTTTAGGTGGGATCAAACTTTGTTTATGGGATAATTTATTAATTTAGTTGTATGATTTTTTGATTAAATTTGAGAGATAAAGGAATTTTAAAAAGAGACAATTCAAACTGTTCTATCTTAGATTTTCTAGAAACAGAGAGGCTGCTTCAGCTCAAGACAAACTGTCTGCCTCAGCAAGCTCAAAAGTATCCATGTATTCAGAAAATAAATTTAATTGGAGAGACTGAATTCACATGGAAATTTTCAGGTTTATAAGCTTACCTATACACATCTGTTTACGCCTCTGCCACTGAAGAATGAGGAAATACACCTATAAACCAAACAGAAACTACCAAACTGTACCAATAAAAAGGGGTTTTAAGAGCAAGATAGAGGCTTGTAAATGGTAGCTGAATCAATAAGACTGCAGTTCTTCATGGAGCCTACAGATCAATAAATGACCCTGTATTATTCCAGTGATGCTTGTAAAGGATCTTGTTAGCATTCCAGAGAAGATGCGATTACAGGGCTTATCAGTGCTGGGCAACTTTGTCACACACTGCGATAAAGCCATGCTTTTTAACTCTGCAGCCAAAAAAGTTGAGAGATTTTTGCCTCATTTCTTGCAGCAATGTAAGAAGCATTCAGCTCCCATGATGAAACATTGGCTAATCATATGTACTGTGCTCTAAAACCAGTTTTGATCAAAGTGTTGCACAGCCCAGAGCCCTCCTAAGTTCTGCAGAAAGTTTCAATGGTTCACTTAATGCAAAATGTTGCATTTAAGCTGGTTGTGTGGTACAACTTGTCATGATGAGTAGGTCGCATTTTGATCTTCTGATTTACCATATAAAAATTGTCATCTTCGTTTACTGTCAGCATGAAATCAGCATGCTACTTTTGTGATAACTCCACAAGACTGATAAGACTGAATTGTGGCAATGGTGGACAGAAAACGACAGCCATGCTCCTGCTTGCTTACTGTGCTGAGCTGGCAGAAGTAAAGCAGAAGCCACTGAGAGAATCTGCGTCTTCTTTACTGTCGATAAATCCGTTTCATGGGTGTAGAGAAACACGTCTGCACTTGGCAAGGGCTCCACTTAAAAACAAAAATAGAAGTATCATTGTTTTAGTGGACGTTACAGAAACATAACCCCCCAAGTGAATATGACGCATTAATAACACCTCTTTAACCACTGTCTAATGATTTCTGCAGACATGAAATGGAATATTTTACTACTATTTTCAGCCATCTGTACTACTTTTTCTTTCAGCTCAGGTTTGCCAAAACTGCAAGGAAAGTCCCTGTGCTTTATGCCATCACATGCTTCTTAGCATCAATACACCAATTAAACGTATCACTGGTGTCACAGGTACTAACCACTGAACTCTCACACTGGCAGAAGCAGAATTCAGTTGTATATACAGCTAAAGCCTGCTAATTATTAAGTCATCCTATTCTGATTTAACATTTCTCTCAGTAATAAAGGGAATTCAGAAGGAAGCTTGCCTAGAAGTTATAACACCACAACAGGACTCAGAAGGCCATCGCTAATTCCTTGTTTGACCCCACACTCTTGTCACTGTGGACAAGTCCTTAGGAGTGCATCTACACTGAGGTTTTGCTTTGTACATAGAGCGCACTTGTAAAGTGAATTTCTTCATCTTCCATGCTTTGCTCCACGTCGTGGCCCAGTGTCTCGGAGCGCATAGGCTGGACTCTGCTCAGACTAAACCGCCTGGGAGATCTCCAGAACCAGACCAAGTGTACTCCAGCAGTAACTGAGCATTAAGCTCTTGGGACTAGACAAGAGCTAGTCCACAGTAAACACCGAAACCCAAAGCATATAGAATCCAGACATCAGGTTCTTGACACAAAGTATATTGCTTTACTGATAAGTTTCTACAGATCTGCTCTAGCATTAATGCAGACATTGTCTCAATTTTTTTCAGCTCCCCAGATAAACTGTATCTTTTGGGGATGGTGATGTTTGAGCCCGCACCTATTTGGTGGTCATGCTGCTTGTACCAACTTCAGTAGGTCTTTCCGTCACCACCCATTATTCCTTAATTATTACGATAAATACTTTCATCGACATGAGGTGACCAAGATAACTTTCTAACAAACACTAAAAAATAAACTGGTGAGTGAATGACACCTCTCCTCTTCCACAACGATAAAACAAGTTACTTTTCATCTGGATCAGCTTTGTTGATCTAGATCACTGTTTTAGCTTCACAAATTGAGTCACTATGACAAAAAAGGTGAGGAGCTGTTTATTTTGACACTGAAAACATGTTAACCAAACTATGGCCTGAAGCACAGACACAGAAGTGCCACAAAACCTTCCAAAACAGACATGAAATTTATATTTATAATATTTACAATATTTAATCTATAAACAATAGACTACTCTAATTACTAGCACAAAAAGCAGGGGCACAATATACAACCTGCAAGTTCAGAGTGGAAAGCAACAGTTCAACCAAAAACGCTTTCAGAAAGATTCACAAAACCTTGCAGAGGTTTCTCTTTGGAACAGGTCCTTGTGGTTGAAAATTATTATTCTCTATTAATATGTAACCTGATGTCAACTCTTGTTCTACTTAGTGATATACTACTACTTTCTCTCCCTTCCCTGCATTCCTCACCAGTTGAGCAAAATGAATAGCACATAAACTAAATAAGGGAAAAATTAGAAAGCAAACCTTTTTATACAGATAAGCAGTATTATCTGAGGTAGTGCACCCAAATTTATTTGCATACATAATTAGAGAAAGGCCACTGCAAACTGACAAGTCAAAAGAAGGCTAACTCACAGGTAACAGCAATGGAATGGACAAATTATTCACTGCAGTAGAAAAGGATTACTTAGATGGAAAAGACTTAAAGATATGTATGGAAAATAAAGTGATTTGTTCTTCCCTTTTATTGCGTTCCTTTAAAGAATGGCTGCTAAAACCAAAACTAATACATACAGCTGAAGGGCAATTCTGTACAATGCAACTGTCACACACAAATGGTGTATTTCATTGCTTTGGTAGAGATGTATTTGTGAGCTGCAATGGTGCTGAGCAAGCCTGCAGTCTTCCTCACAATTCCCTGGATAAGATGTGTACTTTCTTTTCTTCCTGCCTTAGGCAATCAGTTTCACCACACAAGCTTTGTCATTGAGTACTTTTCCCAAAGCTAATTTACAAGCTGTTTTTCACACACCCATTCCCAAAGAGCATTTCTAGCACAACACATGGCCTGACAACTGTAAGTACACATCAGAGTGGTGTAAGAAGTTCCAACCTTTCAGCTGAGGTACAGCAACTGACTGCACCTACGCTCCTAGTCTACCATGATGCAAAATGAAGAAAGCTTACTTAGGTACCAGTGGTTTTTATGTGCACTACAGCAGGCTAGGGACGTACCCGCAGCTGGTTACTGAACCTCAGCTGAGGCAGCAGCAACTTTCAGCAGAAGGATCTGCTTCACCAAACCTAGCTCAGCTGCTCTCCTTTGTCTATGCTCTCAAAGCTCTTCCTCAATCCAACCTCTCATTCAGTATAGCAACAAAGTTTAATTATTTGTAGAGTGCCTTCTATAACTAAGCTAAAACTACCAAACATGAAGAAAGGAACAATTTATAGTACGTGAAATGAGGATGCTGGGGAAGGAAGAAGACTGGGGAGGAAGGCATGTGCAAAAAGGCAGGAAGACAACTGGGTTCAAAAATTTTTCATTACAGCAGGAAAGTATACATCTCAAGTGACATGGTCAAAATTTGCAAGTTCATCAAATATCACTTAAGTAAATCAAGGTAAAGATCTGTGCCTTCTAGAAGTTTTTACTCAATGTGGAAAAGCTAGACTAAAGCAGTAATTACAGGTTCAGCAGACTGATCTATGGTAACATTCAACTATCTGCTTGTAGGGCAGATTAAAAAGAAATTTCACACTGTATTCCAATACCTATGCTAATATTATTGACAAAAAAGACATTTTGGCAGCATCTGGAACTAAATAAATTGAAGCTACTGATGCATATTTAATATGCAATCTTATCTCCTCTCAAGCTATGGCCCAGCTGAGAATGGTCAGCATGAGAAGAAAATCTGAGTGCTGCAAGAAGGGTTTCTAATGATGTAATATGTGGCATAACTTATTTCAAGTTAGTCCTGGCAGAATTATTACTCAGAAGCACTGGGGACCACTTGATTGTTATCTTTAAACCCTGAGAAGCAGCGGCCCTGAAGCTGTCCCCACTCACGTGGTTTGGTTGACGTTTCCCTCTGGAGCAGTGCAGCTACGCTCTGTACACTGTAGCAGTGGGCTCCCCCTCTACCGCTTGACTCTCTGCCATGAGCTGCTTGTAAGTGATTGATCCTCTGGTCTGGGGGCTGCCCAGATGCCCTCACTGGGAAACCAACCTCCTGTTTCTCTAAGGTGGAACTACTTATACCAGCACTACTGCTGAAAGATGCTCTTTGTATGCCTATCACTGAGCTCCAGTTGGATCTTTCAGAAGATGAGGGATGTTACTATTCCACAGCTTTTAAAAATCAGTGGCTGTCATTTGATGCACGTTTTATCCTGTTACTGGCTATCACTGTCAGTCAAAGAAAGCAGTCATGCCCCTTTCTGCATTTTCTGCTCCCCACTCGGCTCCTGCTGACACCAACATTGTACAGCTGTTTGGTGAAGTGACTGGGAAAGCGGCCAGGCTAACCACCACCACCACTCTGGTTCCTGCCTGGAAAACACTGCTTCCTAGCCAGCCTGACCCCTTTCCCATGTACCACACCAACTACTTAGACCTGCACAAGGGACCAGGCAGGACTGTCATTTCCAGAGGCAGTGCCAACTTAGAGCTCTTCTTCAACTAGAGATGGATGGTTGCAGTCTATCCCCATGAAATTCTTCTTTGGTTTGAAACACATATCCTGCATTTTCTTCCCTGAGCTGCTCGGTGACTTGGCTTAATCCTACATCACAGGCACATCTTGGTGAGGCGGCTAATTGATCTCTCTGAAGTGTTAAAGTTTCTGCTCGAGAGCCAACAAAATTCTTCAGAATACCTCACTATCAAACATACTACACAAGACCTCATTTTTAATTGTGTTCAAACTGCAAGAAGAAAAAAATATGTAAAAAGTAACAGTTTTAAGCTATCAAGAAAGCAATTAAAGCAACAGCCACGCTACAAAATAAGTTACTTTTACTACAACAAAGATGCTTTTTAAGGAAAAAAAAATGCAGCAGTTCTATACAAAGTATAACCAGCATGTTTTGCAAACATCAATAAAGAAAGCAAAATTTGTGCCCTTGGTGACAGCTGTCTGTTTGACAGTAGCAGGAGCCTTTTTATTTTCTAGTATACTGTGTACCACTTTACATCAAATATATTTATTAGAACAGCAACAGCTACCTTCTATGTCTGTCTTACCTGAGGAAAAGTATGTGGAAAGCACTATTGTATAACAACATTTGACCCTTGCTGTGCGTTTTTGTAGGGGTTTCTTCAGATCACTACAGGCCATTAACCTTTCACTTCAGGTAAGTAATGAACAATGACTTTTCCAACAAAAGAAATCAGCTGCGTTACCAATGGCAACTCCACTTTTAAATACATGCACCAACCCCCTGCACATGCACTTGCTATCCAGTTTTTTTTAAAATCAATTCTGGTATGAAATAAGAAAGGTTCCCTTTGGGTTCACCTTGAGCTGATAATGAACAAACCCTCAGTGAAGTCTGCTCCCAAGGAAGTCTTCCTTAACAGCACTGATTAAAAATAAAATAAAGTTTCTACTTAGGAAGCAAGATGTATTGCTTCCTGCTTTCCTTCACCAGGGTATCTTGTAATTGGACCAGTGCTAATTGGACACTTCAGCCAAACAATTAAATTTAAAAAGGAGAAAAAAGAAGAGGCCAATTCCCCTTGGTTTCTAACCGAGTTAGTGTCATTGACCAACACCAGTATGCTGAACTGTGAAATCAACACTAGACCTTAATTACACCGGGGAGAAGTGCAGAAAAACCCTGGTGGACTCTTTCTTTCTCATTTTACTTACGTACTAGATTAACGTACATCTTCAAGCAGAAACACAGAAGTGTTTCTTAAAGAACCTGCTCTGATTTAACTGGTCTTGTACAATGGTAGGATGGGCAGAATAGGTGCAACTACCACAGGCTGAAAAATGTCTTTGTAACATTGTTGTGATTCTGTACCTGTATCAAATCATCAACTATAAAACAGGCTAAAATTTTTTGCCTGACATTAGGGCATATAATTTACAAAGGAGGTGGTAAAAGCTGACAGATTCAGGTCAGCAAGCTAGAAGAAAGAGAGACATAATTAAGAAGTGGGTTATTTCTTAGGCAGACACTAATTGGGAAAGACTTGCATCTCTCTGGTTTTTGTTTATAAGTAATGGCAGTCAAACCCACATAAATAATACCAGGGAGCTGAAAATCTTAAGTGGTTGGGGGAATGCAGTAACAACTAATACTTATTTTTCCTGTCCCACCCTGCTTCATTCTATCTGTTAATTCATCCTTAACCCTTGTGCCCTGAAGTCTTCTCTTCCTTTCATCACTTCTGCTATTAACAGGGCTTCCTCCTCTCCAAAAGCAGCAGCTGTGAACTACTGCCTTTTAACGTCTCATTTCCAAAATGAACTTCCTCCATGAAGCAGGCACACACCAGCCTGTCTCAGCAGAACATGTAAGAGCCTTGGAGAGGTGCTGGAGAAGAAAGGAGAGATAAGGGAGACTGCTAATGCTGCCTTTCCCTTTGTACTTTTTGTATGGCAAAATCACTGAAAAGGATGCACCGAAAAACTGCATCCTACTACTTCCTTCCTTTAATCCCATATAGTGGCATTCATAATTAAATTTTATGAATTTTAAGACAGATTTTATTCCATGTTAATAGGATGATAGCATTTAATTTTCTATAAAATACTTGTAATATTTTTGCAGCAGCAATATATAGTTGCATAATGCCTCCATGTATTTTATTAAACTTCATTCATACTTCCCGAGAATTCTGCATGCAGAAACTAGAATCCAGCAAACTGCTGATGGGCTGCATTTCTAAATTCTGTATAGCCACAAATACTAGCTCAGTAAAGACTCAAAAAAATCAAAATTAGAAGCCCCAAGAGATCAGAGAGACTGCTATTCTAATCTGTTATGAAAAGACAGGTTCAGGAGAGATTTCTGATTCTAGTATGACAAAATTCACAAGCCCAGAAAGCCCCTCTATTCTTTTTTTCCCATAGAACAAAATACTTACTGTCAATATCTTAAAACAATGTTAAAAATGCATAACCAAAGACACAAAAGATGACTTGACATTTATCTGCTGAATTAAACAGGGCTTACAGCACATTTTGTATGTTTAGACCTTCCGTCATATAAATATAATCTAGTTTCAATCAATCACTTCTGTAGAAACGTGAAGGAAACAGTTCCCACAGTGAACTTCTAGATTCCACATTAATCGTTGCTCTGAAAGACCATTTAATTACAGCAAGAATTAAATACATCAGAATATTTCCCCAAACTTGTTCTGCATTCTCCCCAGAATTTTCTGCCATGTTCTGTCTTTGTATGAGACCCCTTGTTCCCTGCTAAAGTTCAGGGAAGCTCTGCCTGCAGAATAAGGTATGAATACAGATCTCTGCTATTCAGACTGCCTGGTAACTGTGTACACTGGCTACTTCCCCTCCCCAACTCCTTCAGAGTGGTTTGCAGGAGAAAATTATAGAAACATGATAATGTCCAAATATTTGCCTAAGGAAGATTTTGAAGATTCCTCCAATTTCCTTCTTCTGTATGTTCAATTAATCATCTTACAACGCAGTATGAAGATGCTGACTGGGCTACCCTCAGCTACATCAGCAGCTTGAACACATCATAGTTCCCCCAAAAGTTTAAACAGTGACTGGTCCCACAGACCTGTGGACACCGATGTAAACTTTCAACAGCAAAGGACCAAAGGAGACCCAGCCACAAATGGGAAGCTTTAGCAATATACTTTCAGGGGATTAAAGAAAAAAAAAAAATCCACTGCGACAGGTATATTAGCTATTCCTGTTGTTTACCTATGGATTTGGAAAAGAGAGTATCCTCCCCAGCCTTTTTTTGTCGCTTAATTTAAAAAAAAAGCCAGAAGTCACCTGTAAAAATATAGAAAGTTAATATGAATCAGAGAGCAACTATAAACTTATACTTTTTAAAGTAATTTTGTAGTAACTGAATTACTTCACCATCATGAGCAAAGTCTAGCACCAAACTTACAGGTGGTACCTTTTTTAAATTCTAATTTTCAATCTAATATTTTTGCTAGCGTCATGGTAACATCAACTAATACAATGTAATCTCATACTAAAGATAATGAAGAGTAAGTCAAGTTCTTATAAATTAATTGTTCTTTGCGTTAACTTTGTTTTAGCATAAACATACAATCTCAAAAATGAAGAAAAACCTCTTTATACACTGGCCTGTCTTTAACAAAAGTGATTGCTCTGCTTGGGAATTAAAAAAAAAGTACACCTAATTACTGAACACTGTCCCTATTAGTATGGGTACAATCCCATGAAATGAAACTATATTGGTTTCTCACTTGACATAACAGTGTTGTTAAACTCAATTGTTGTCAGGCAGAAAACAAAAGAACTGCATCAGGTTGGGGTTTACATCACCCACACTTTCCAGTAACTATTAGATTGAGTCTTTCTCTCACGCTACTTCTCTGCCTAACTCCTTGGTCCTCAGAGATGCCTTTCCAGACTGAAACCATGAAGTCGTTATACAGCACTGATTGACAAGGTGCTGTTAAACAAGCAGTTTCATTTGTTCAGGGCATTTTGGTTGGATTGCTCAGCTGTAATGATCTTCTTGGTGTAACATTACGGTTCTTGAAAACCACGATTCACTGCCACAGCAACACTGCTAGGCCAATGTGATGACCGTTACTGTAAAGAATTCTCCATTAATTTACAATGAGAAACAATCACAGGTTTCACTATAGGCATCTTATAACGCCACACCAGACTCTGAACTTGTTCCCATTCAAGTTTGAAGCACATTTTGTTTCAGCCTGCAGAAACCTTTTAGCATCAGTTGACAAGAGCCACATTATAGCAACATTAACAGGCATTTTCTCAGATATCATTAAGGGTTAGTACAACTCTTGCAGATGGTAAAGCTAACTTAAAAAAGCATGTATGTATTCATTGGGCTATGATGCATTCAAATTTTGTTCATAATAAAGGGAATGGGATAGACTGGGAGGCTTTATTGAAAACTGCTGTTTAGTTCTAGGCACAGTCTATAAAGCAGAAGGACACTGTTACTACACGTAGAGGATGCAGGGGATTCTCTAAGCAAAACTGAGATCTAAACACAGTAGATGTAGGCCTAGCAATCTGTGAAGTGAAACACAAACGTTCTTGCAGTACTACAAAAACAATAACCAACTGCAAAAGATACAAATATTTTTGTGGAGAAAGTGACCCTACTTCTAGAAGGGTCACTGGGGATATACATGGTGGTGGCAGCAGATAATGCAACACCAATACCTGTGGTGTAATAACTACAGATGGTTTGCACACCTATTAAAAACTTGGGTGATCATCAGCTAATAGCTCAGTGTTGCTAATGGTTTCAACAGATGCCAGATAACAGCAATGAACAGGAGGTTGGTGAAAGAACACACAGCTCTCCCCATTCTTCAAAGCATTTGCCACCCAAAAGGTGATGCAACAGCCCAGGCATCATTAGGAATACCTGCCTGCGTGGACATGACCTGTGTGACAGTCATTCCACAGGAGATAATAAATACAACAAATTTCTCTTATACACACATCATCACAAGGTCAGCAAGCATTTGTCAGGATTCACTGAAAGAACTATGTATAACCTGTGCTATCTTCCTTATCCTACATCAAAGCTTTCTGAAGAGGTGCGCAGAATTAGTTAACTTCCTTGTGTACTGGAACAAACAGTTATGCTTTCTACATACACGAGGAACAATATTTTGCTTCTTTGCAGAAGTGCAAAAATAGACTCAAAGTGATCATTCAGGGAATTGCCTAATGCAAAGGAGGCACCCTTCAAACCCTTTTTTAGAAAACAAAAGCATGGCTGTGACTACTTCCCTCACATGGTGAGAATGACATACACTCTTCTTCGTTTTCCCCTCTACGTATTTATTTTGGAATATGACTTTTTGTTCCTAGTTTAGCCTTTAACTGCTTCCTAAGTGACAAATGGTGTGGTATGGGGAAAGGAGCTTTACGTTAAGACTAAAATTCTCAGCCAGCTTTGCCCTTCGCTGCCTGGCTATGTTTACAGCCACACCTTACATTACTGAGTCTTCAGCAAGCACAAAGTGCCTGCAGAAATGCTGCTGATTCAGAATTCTTCACCCACAGTGAGACAGCCTGTAACACCCACTTCAAACAGGGGTAGGTGGCCATGCAAGACATACAGCAGGGTAGCAGCAAACCTCTGTTATAATTCTTGTTATGGCTTTGTGAATTAACTTTTTTTTTTAATTTAAAAGAACAAGACATTAAAAAGTGAAAAGCTCTTCCCTCACCCACAAGAAAAGACTTTCAAATCATATGTAGTGTTATTACTCACTTGAATCAACCATAATGTTCCAACACGTCCTTCCCTAACTGAAATGTCATCTATACTACATACTTAACTGAGCATAATGAGTGAGACGAATTCTTGTACAGCATTAAGGAAAATGTGACCAAGATTAAAAAGGAAGCAATGAAATTCTGATGCCCATTCCCAAGCTGAACACTGGCAAAATACTGCCACTTCCAGGGACATCGCTCTTCCACCTAAATACCAGATTGTAAAGGTACGAATGATGATTGAAGCTTCCTCACCAGCTTAAAAGATTCTGGAGTGAGGATGCAATCAGAGGTTTCTGTGATGGAGCAAGTAAAAGTGACAGAACATGCTTGAAGCCCCTCTGGCAAGAGAGGCAACAACCAGATGCCGCACCCTCTGAAGGCAGGCATGGAGTACAACTAGTATTGAATGTAGAGTATGTTATTTTGTCCTTTCTCCTTCCCATTATAAGCAGCCATGTCATGCTCTGCTACAGATATCTAGAGCTACAGAGGATTCAGGAAATTAAATATTCTATATTTAAGAGTCTACATTTAATATTCTATATTCTATAACTACTTCTGCTGAATGGATTCTCTCCCCTACACACTATAAGGCAGCTGAACTCCTGCACAGCACGGATGCTAAATGCTTGCTGGAAACTTGGAACAGAACAACACTGAATGATAAAACCTTACCAGCTCTAATACCTGTTGCCATTAGAATTAACAGTATGGTATTTTATGTTTGACACTCAGACAATATTAAAAGCCAGAAAATATTTGAGTGGAAAACTGCAGATCTAAATAAACAAAGAAGAAAGCAAAACAACACAAAAAATTAGAAGCCAAAACAAGGCTGAGGATGTTAGGTCTGTACTGAGGTTGTAAAGTTTTTAGTCTTTCACCTTCTGAGTTTGGGTATAATGGCATATTTTTAAAAATGTAAAAATACCTGACAAGTGCATTTATATGGCTATTTATAAAGTTTAAAACCAAACCAAACCCCATCCTCATAACAAATCATATGGGCACATATTCTATTAATTCCATTACAGTCATATTGTGAAACAAGTCACCTCTCAAAATGTCTGAAAATAATAGTCACACATTATGTGAAATGTGTGATACCTGGCTTTTTGGATTAAGAGATGTAAAATTATTTCAGTTGCATCTACTTATAAATATTTTTTAGTTTTTAAAAGCATGTATAAATAACACAACACATCATAGAGCTAACATTCATTTTCTTAGTTGAGAGAACTATCTGAAATAACTGGAAAGTTTAGTCCTTTGAAGAGACAACTAGTTTCACAATATGACTGAAATGTATGCCTCAGGTTCTCTAATGAACAGAGGAATAAGGATGGGCTACGAATATTTTTTTATGGACATCACATCTCTACAAACACCAAAGACTGATAAACAATCATCTTCTTTTCAATAACTTACCCTACATGCATTTGCAGTGGTTGACCTGAGGAAGTAGCTTATGTGGAAGGGGGATCTTGGAATTTCCAGGCAAACAGCATCTGTAGGACAAGTTTGGTAAATGTGGGATTGATTACCCACAGACAGCTCTGTGATGCTGTAGAGATTTGATGCCTGTGATCTCTGGACAAGGAACCAACATGTCTTGTGCATGCTTCGGATATTCCCAGCAAGCAGCCAGGTGATCTTGCCTGTTACAAGCAGCAGAGGAAAGACTCACGCTGGGCCCCAGGGAGGAAGGGAAGAAGTCACTGTAGGGCCACAAGTTGCAAGGCCAGCAGAGGACCACATTTTTGAGCACTGACAGAGAAGTGATCTGTGAAATGAAAAAAAATTGGAGCAAACTGCTGCAGCTCTAATAGGGCAGATCAACATTTTGTGCACTGATGGTGCAAGGGGTTGCACTACTGGTAAGTCCAGCAGGACTGACTGACAGAAGTGTGAAGTGTTCTAGCTCCATCTCCTCTGGACATGACAGAGTTATTCAACACCAGCTGGCAGGAACAAAGGGGGAGAACGGTGCTGACAGATGGAAGAAGTTAACAAGGTCCCGCAGTGTTCGTGGTCCTGCTTGTCACGCTGGAAGTGAGCTGGAAGAGTGACAAGACCTCTGGCCATTGAATTTCTTTATTAGAACTGACTCAGCTTGGGTAAGATCTCAATTTGCCTCCAGGCTTATGAGCCTCATAAGGCAACTTGCAGGGCCATGAAGTCTCAAAGCAAGGCCAGGAAGGAAAAACCCATTCTTGGGATCCATCTCAGCAGACCAAGACTCACTCCAGCATAGGAGGATGGAAGATCACTTAAGAAAACACCAACCCTGTCATCTTGGTAACCAGAATGAACGTATCTGAGAATGAGCCTGCAGGAGGTACCTCTGGCAAGGGAGTGGCATTTGAGCAGAGATCTAAAGTCAGATACATGGCAGGAGTAAAGAAGAGAGAATTGCTCCTCGACTACAAGAAATGTCTGAAAAGGAATAGAAACTGAAAGATCACAGGAGAAAAATCAAAGCAGAATGAAAACAGGAGCCCCCCTGCCCCCAAACCCTAGCTCTAGCCCAGGGCACTTGAGAGGAACTGCGATGCCCATCATAGAAGTTTTGCTTTGTATAAACTACATCTGTTTATTATTATAGTTACAACAGGACATTGCTGGGGAATATTTCCCATGGATGACTGAATTTTTAATAGTACGTATAACAGAATATCTAGAATGCCGAAGTTTTGTAACGACCACAACAAACGTTTTATGTAAAAAACTAGAGAGTAAAAAATAGTTGTCCAAAACGCCTGTAACTCTGCTAACACCCTCCTGCAAATACCTACACACCACAGACAACATATCAGTGAGAAAGCTTTAAGCTTGGAATGAAACAACATCGATAGGAGAAAATAAATGGAAAACAATGGCCGCTTGCTTTTTTTTCCCCTTCACTGCTTTGGATGTACACATTGTCAGGCCTTTGAACTTTGTTTAATTATTTTGTACACGGGACTGGAATCCTCTAAGTGTTTATGTGTGCATGTGAGAGTGTGAACACACAGCAAAATTCAGTAGCTACACAAACAAGTTAACAGGACTTTAAAACTACTGAACTATTCCTCAGCTTCTACTGTTTCAATTCCTCATTCCTTACAATTCAATAAATCCAAGATCAAACCATTAAGCAATTCTGTATCTGCTTCAATAAACATTTGATTAATGATATGAAGAATGACATAGGATGGTATTACCAAGACGACTCATGCAGTGGAAAATATTTTATCCATCCTACTGGAAAAAAATTACTGTCTAGCAATGGCAGACCCTCAGAGTGGACATTCGACGATGCCATGACTGTATTTGTGACCTCTGTGAGGGTTGCACAGATCTGCTGGTTTTTATCTCCCCCAAGTGGTCAAGCGAGTTTGCAAGCCTGCCCTAAAGAAGCAGCTTCCTCCCTCTCTTCAGAGTCAGATGAAAAGGCTAGTGGTGGGCTAGGAAAATTTTAAAGGTGAACAAAAAAAAAGTCATTAAGAGGGTAGAAAGCACAAGAAATGCCCAGTCTCAAAAGTAACTCTGTTACTCTACATATTCCCATATAACCCCTAAGTTTAATTCCTAACTCCCTTTCCAGCATACAAGTGACTGAACTACAACTTGAAATAGTGCCCATGTTTGACAGTTTACAAGTGGGTTTAATCACCTTGGTACAGATTTACTAATAATTTATAATCCAATTTGTCTTTGAAATAACTAATATTTCAAGCACCTGACATCAGAGGTATCTGAACTACTATAATCTCATTGCAATTAATAGCCTCAAACCATTCAGCTGCAATCTATCACTACTTCTCAAACAGCACTGATTACAGTTACTTTCCATTTTTCTTTAATGTGTCCTATAAATTATAGTAAATAAGCAGATAGCCTTCACCCTTTTAGTTGTATGTATGTTTAAGAAGTGGTAAAAAGGGTATGGAAAAAGAGGAGGAAATCCTTACTGTTATTTTAACTATACTCTAAATCTATTACAAACATTGATGTGGCTGTAGGCCAGTTTAGACAGGATATAAATGACTGTCCTCCGCTTTGCTCTTTTCTTCAATCATTAAAGTTTTCTTAATATTCATGAAAAATACTTTATATCCCTGGAAGCTAAAAGCTTCTCTTTATTCACAGAACAATTACACCTCTGGCTGCATCATAAATTACCTACAATCTCAGGACAACATACTTATAACCTTATCCGGAGGACCAATCATGAGAGAAGATATTTGACTTCATGCCTAATAATTAGAAAAAATGCTTTGCTGTTTATTTAAGTTATAAAGAGTGCTCTTTATTTATGGTTGTCAAATATTACCAGGATCACTAGGAGATCTTTCAAAGTCAGTGAAAAATTTGAAATAGCGAATTTCCACTGGTGTTTGTGCTTACTGCTCACACACACTGAATTTCCCAAGAGATATATATGCAATTTTGTGATTGATCTTCCCAAAGAAAGGTTTAGCTGGAGGCAGCTGGCTTGGGCTGGGAAAAAGCAGTCACCAAATAGGCATCTTTCTCATTATGACAGGCAAGGGTGGCATTGAAGGTGATATTAAAACACTTTTCTTGCCTTGTCAAAGCTGTCCCTGCAACTGGGATGAAACATGCACAGCTTGCCACAAACTGAAGTTCAATAGTACATCTTAACTTCTACTTCCGTTGGAAAAAAAATAAAATAAAAAAAGCAGAGTTTTGTGGAAACGACTTACGAATTACAGGCTTCAGGTGTAACCTTATGGATGCACTGCTGTTTTATGCCCACAACTTTATTTTTGATTTCTTATGGCAAGTGCTGGATTTTACAACAGCTAAGACTAAGGAGCTGTTTTAGTCAAATTCCCATTCTCACCCTGCAAAAGCTTTCAGAAAAATTCATGATGTGATTGAAATTTCAGTGTTTATCTATTCCCAAAGCAGTATTTTCTTCCACAAAGTAAGACCAAGATCCTTCCTAGATCCAGTATGAAATACAGTAAAGATGCATAAATAAAAACATCCTTTTGCTTTAAAAAATATTTTAAATATTTTGATCTTAAGCAGTAAGGCTAAACCAAATATGCTTAAAATCTGAAAACTGACACGGGTAGAAATCTCTGCTAAGTACTACTTAAATGTCACTTTCTACTAAAAATAACCTATAGCACATATAACAGAGAGCAGTCATATGATTGCTTTTAAGAGGGAACAATGGAAATTACAGGTTTGACAAGCATATACCATGATCAAATTAAACACTGCTTTTCATGATTTACATACACAGAATTTGCTTTTTAAACGACACCGGCATTTGGAATTTGCTTATATAACAATATAAATATGCAACATTACTCCTGCTCAAGTTCCCTAGCTCTTTGTGTATCTATACAATAACATTATCTTCAGTTCGTTGTAGTAGTTGTTGTAAATTTTCTTTGTAGCCAGTTCCTGTGTAAAATAATTGAGTGCACAGGTAAAAGAACAAAACCAAAAATAAAAGTACCTAATGCACTACTGTTAAGAGTAGCTTTTAGTTCTGTAAACTAAATAAGTCACTGCAGATGTCTGTTAATACGGTAGTAGAAAATGGTATTAGCACTAGCAATTCTGCATAGGTTTGCAGCGATTTCCAACCTATGTCAACTGCCCTTCCTGACCTTCGACCTTAAGAAATACCGAATTTGAACAGCAATGGTCAAATACCACCAAAGAGAACAGCCACTGGATCTCACTTTGTTCTCACTGCTCACAAGCTGTGTAACAGCTGCCCTTTGTGTTTGTCCTTTTGTGTATCAGAAACACAAAAGAAAGACAGACCTAATTCTTAATCAGCTGCGTGCCCCAGTATGCACTGTACAGGGAACTTCATGCCCACCATACAACGAATACTGGGCCATGGAATTGGCTGCACTAACAGTAAGGTGGGTAAGTGGCTTTTTAATGTTATTATATTGCGCATTTCTCCTACATGAGTTTCACAATGTATCTGTACACCGACAGTGTATAACTTAAAAGCTGTGCAATATAATAAAGAAAAATGCCACTTACCTGACTTTCCATAATTTGGTCTATAAGAATTCAGAGTCTCACTAGCATGCTAAATATTGGGATGTCATAGGAGAGCAAAGAGTCAGTCTTTTCACAACGAAGAATGTCATGTAGCCTAAAAAAAAATTACAAAGGGTTTTTGCTTCTCTAAAGGAAAAGACACACTATATTAATTTTTCTGTTAAGCCAATGATTTAAGTTTTCCTTCCAATGAAACAGAAGGTGTTTCTGCCACTTTCTGCCACTCTTTCACAGGTGTTTCTGCCACTCCACATACCATTTCTACATTCCTTCAAAAGAGATCCACTAATTTTTCCTAAATGTTTTTCCTAGATGTGATTCCTCTGTGGATAAATAAAGATACCTCCAATACATACACTACTTTCTAAATATATTTAAACAGTGTTCAGGGACAGGAACAAGGGTAAGAAAGTTGCAGGAATTTCATAGCCAGACACAGAAAATTACTGTCAATAACCAAAATAATTGTTTCTAAAACTACAGAAAATTTACTGCAGCTTTATAACACTGTTTAAGTGTTCAATCAGGCTCATATAGTAAGAATAAAAATATCCCCTGGATTTAGAGAATGTACCAGGCCTGCAGGTCTCTTGACACAGCATGATAAATAAAATTAAAGAAAACATGACTTATAAAGGGCAGGACAAAAAAAAAAAAACCCACAACAAAAACCAAACTAACAAAAGCAAACAAAACAAAAAACCTCCTACCAAATTCCAGAAGACTGAATTGAAGTGTGCTATCAATAAAATTTACACATCAAATTTTGTTTAAAAAATAAAAATCACTTACCCTTTACACACAGAGAATACAAAGAGATTTACTGAAATACTGATATATAAAATAACAGTGATCACTCTAAGATCATCTTAGTGCAATGAAAGCTGAATTGGTGGGAAAAAGTAGTTTCAATTTTCTGCAGAGGTATGACAAACTTTACTTGTACTCAATAATCAGGCTAGACAGATACCTAATGCCCAAGTCTACAGCATCCTTCGATAAGGTGAAAAGAAACCTCAGGTACAGAACATTGTATGGAGGCAAATTCAGCCACCTTCTGACTGAGGTCAACTGAAAGCCAGCTTTACACGGGAGATCAATAAGAAAATGAGTAAAATGTCTAGCCTGATGCTATCTGTGCAGTAGTGATTGTAAGATACTGTTGGTTCTTCCAGAATAACAGTATGGTTTACAATGCTTTAATTTCCTTCTTATTGCCAATATCTCCAATTCAAATAACCAGACCTCTATCATGTAAAACTGGGTTAGTTGGTTTTTGGGGTAGACTATAGCAACGTATTTCCCTGTGACGTTACATAGTATTCCAGTTAACATTTCTCGACTCCTGCATGAAATCCAATTTTGCAAAGATACGTGGCAGTGAAATAACAAAGGCTGAACGTCAGGTTCATATACAATTCTACACAAATTCACAACAGAATTAAGAATAAAATATTAGTCAGTATTAAACAACCAGAAAACCCCCATTGTGCCTCTGTCTGGCCAAAATCTTTCTGCATTTGGTGCTTTTCAACGATGATCAGGAAATTCATTACCAATGCTTACAAGTTTTTAGAATAATACACTAGGTGTTTATTGCTTATTAGGGTTTCCATCCCCAGAAGCTTAATGGGAGCAGAACTCAAAACTGAGGAAGGACAAAGCAAACTTGAATTTCTTCACATATTACATAGGAACTAAAGCAAACACTTTAGGACCCTTGAGAACAAATTCAAAACTCACATGAACTTTAAGTCCAAACCACTGTAAGGTCTCTAAAGCAAAGTTGAAAAATCTCAAAGACATTTTCTAAAAGAGAAATATACTCATAGCAGCCAACACCAAAAAGTGTCTTCATATTAAGCGAGCCTTAAACCATCTTTGTCATATATGTAACTGAAGAATTACCTGTTTTAAAAAGGGAGAATCCAAGACAACAGGTGAAGATAAAAAGGATAAATGATGTTCTACACCATCAAAGTTTGTGGCAGAACCAGAATTAAAGGTGATTTTTCTAAACTTCTCTTCCTGAAACTACACACTTGATTATGATCTCTCAGCCTTCGCAAGTTTTTTTAGATATCAAAAAAAGAACATGCATAAATATACACCACTTTCCCACTCAGCTATAGGGCAAAAGGATTACATTGTTTTACCCTCGCAAAGTTTCATTAATACTACTTAAATTTTTTCTTTCATCTCAGGAGAGACCTTCTCTCCAGTGTCATGTTCTTCACATTCGTTCTTTAGCAATGGCATTGCTCTCCATACACCCTCTGTTTTGGTGACTACCATTTAGTATAGGTTATTGCAGAAACATCTATAATCAATCTAAAGCTGGGTCAGAGGAGCATGGTCCTTACACAGGGGTTTCAAACTTCCTAATGAAAAGACTATGCCAACAACTATTTGTACCACAGGGGAAAAATCTCAAATTATTAAGAGGCATGTTACAACAGCACCTTTTTGTCGCCTTATAGTAAGCGGTCAAAGACGGTTTTGAAAGAAATGTGTTCCCATGAGAAAGGGCTATACAACAAACACATAACTCTCTCTTACAATGCCCTTGAAAATTCTGGGGAGAAGAATGCATTACATGCCTTAGCCATTGTTTTCCAAAAGACTTCTGATGAAAAGAAAGCCTGAGTTTAGCTAATGGTTAAAACAATCAAATACTAGTACTAATAATTTGTAAAGATCTTACAAAAAAACTCAAACCCAAAAAATACTGAAAACAACAAAAAACCCCTAGCACATATTTTAGATAGAAAAGATCACCTGAATCTTCCACAGTACTTCTACCAAAAAAAATTAATCTATCATGAAATCACTAAACACTGCAGGACTATTAAATATTTTTGGACTTATGGTTCTAGGACTCAAAGAGGCTACAAGGTGGAGCTGTCATGCGGTGGGATTTCCTTCCTCCCTCTGACGTGGTACCTGTGGGAGTCAAGGAAGAGCAGTCCATCTGCAAAACACAAGGTGGTACTGGCGTCCTCTTCATCCTTCCCGCCTGCGTGTGGTACAGGACTTCTGCATCCCAGCCCTGGGATAGAGAGACCCTCACTGGCTCCAACTGTGGAGTAACTCCTTGCTCCTCCTCCCCTCCAGAGAAGTGCTGGAGAGGGCAGGTGTGGGACCAGGACAGGAGTGCAGCCTCCTGCAGAGCAGGGAAGCAGAAACATTGTCAAGGTGGGCTGAGCAGCACCCTGAACTGTGTAGAGTCACTGCCTCATAACATTGGTATCATTCAGTGTCACAAAGTTGGAATTGGTTTGCTGCCTATCTCAGTAGTCTTACCTTCTGCTACATAACTGTAAGCTTCTTGCATTTTAGTTCAGTTAGTAACAAATGGTAGAAACAAGCCAAAATAACCGTGTGTTGATACCTACAGCCCAGGAGGACAGTCTGGTAACAAGAACAGACTAAATGTTCCTTGAAACCAGAAGTTTAGTGCATTTTGTACTTAAAATAGCAACATAATGCTTAATTCTAAATATATAGTATCACAATCCAAACAAATCTTTAAAAAAAATGTTTTTTCCATTCCTGCCACCCCAAAATCTCCTGATGCTTTCACAGCCACAGATAAACAATGATAGACAATGATAGTGAATTTTCAAATGGGCCAGTACCTCCAAAATGTGAATCTCAGCTAAAACCCTGTGGAAAATTTTTGCAATAAATAAGTTTCTAAAAATGTCTGATATATCAACGTACTACAGCACAGATTTTCACTAAGGATCTGATTTTTTCTCAACAGGATATTAGAAAAAGCATTTCAGCATCATTTTAGTCACAGTCACCTGAATGTGATAATGGAGAACAGGAACATTAATGCAAGGAATGTCAGCAACTCCTTCTTTTCTCAGGTTTTCTGGCACTTGAAGCATGTTGTTACCTTACTTGATCCAATACTAACACAAATGTGACCCGGAGACGCAGACTGGCAGAACAGCCATTTGGGTCAGGGCAGATGTGGCTTCGTATTTCAGGACTTAGAGCCCTGCCTCTTACATAAACCTTCTTTTGACCACAAGCTGCTCTTCTACTTTTTTGGTTTTTTTCTTTTCTTTTAAAACTTGGATTGAAGGACAGTAAGGTTTAAAATCACCTGGAGGTGGATGAGCACATACACAGAGCACCCAAAAGAAAGGAGAGCACAGCACAGTACCTAAATAAGGACAGACTACCCAGAGCCATTTAAGATATGAGCAGAATTGCAAGAGCAACTCCAGTGGAGGCAAAACCTCTGCATGCAGTCTTCTTGATGACAGGCATTGAGCGCACAAAAAGCACGTGAAATGTTTACAGCTTTGTTTGCTTTTTACCTTCTGATTGATCCTGGGATTAATAATCATGCCATGAAACCACAGGTAAAAGTGCAGTTGATCATATGATGCAGGTCTCGATAGTCTTCCCATATCTGCCCAAAACCCTAGCTTTTCCAAATCAGAAATACCTGCAATTGATTCTTTTAATACAGGATTATTTCCAGAACAGATATTGCTTAAATGGATCTCAGTGACATAGAATTTACATTGTCCCCCTCAATGTGATTTCTACTAACTGCCCCACTTCTCCAATACTATAAAGAAGAAAACAAACAGAAATCTGAAATGCCCCCATTATTACTCTGAAGAAATGGCACTGACAGATTCTTTGTGTTAAATCAGGAGATCAAGCTTTCAGTTATTCCAAAAATTTTAGACAGGACTGGGAAGTATTCCATTATTTTTACTACAAAAGCATTCTGACCTGATGGGTTCACAGTAGTAAGCTGTTCAACACCATTCTTAAGAGATAGAGAATAGTGAAGAGAGGAACATTTATAAATAAGTGTAACAATACCTCAGGTTAAAATGTCAGGTTGAAACACCAAGTCTTTCTAATGCAGCATTCAAATCTCCTCAACTCTTACTTTCTGTGCAAGGAAAAGATGAACGTTTCTATTACTTACCACAATGAGGGACATTCTGCCTAGAAAATAAAAAACCCCGCTAAGTTTCTGTCTCCATATTCCAAAAAACTCCAGATGTTAACTTCAGTGAGTTTGCTTCACTACTGCATCCATCTCCCACGTTGAGATATCCCATATCCCACGTTGCGTAGTTTGATGTGCAATTGTAATGGCTAGGGTAAAATTGTCATGTGGAATTGAATTTTTTTGCAAGAGTGGCAGGGTTTTAAAATATTGTATCTAGGCTAATAAGTGTTAAATATATGCTATTTGACAGATCTGAAAGCAGACTGATTCACAAGTGCTGTTACATTTCATACAGCACTTCGGAAGCTTCAGGCTAATAGCAACTCACAAATGTAAATTGCCAAGAATTGGCAAGAATGCTAGGTTTTATGTTTGCTGCTTTACCAAAATCCTTCAACAAAACTTACCACTGCTTCACAGCTGAGATCTACAGGAGAACTAAGGGAAAGGTCAACTCAACCACAGGAGCTTTTCTCTAAATAATTCAAGACAGATTATTAGTTTAGGTGAAAAAAAAAAATCATGCTACCCAAAGAGCTATCTGATTATTCAGTCATGCATCTACAGTTAACACAGAAAAAAGTATTATAAATCAAACCTGGATTTTGGAAGACTTCATGCCTCTATGACTGAAAGTCAAGTTTGGAAAATAAATTCCAGATCCTACCATTGTGTGATGTAGATTCTGATCTTTCCAAAGCATAGTCTAACTAATAATTATAGTAGGAACTCTCACACACAAACGCTTCATTATTTAATTTGCAAAGCAACAATCTGATCATGTCTCACAACGATTCGGGGCAATGTTAGCCTATCTCAGAAACTGCAAGCTCAAACCACAGCAGGCTTTGGAATCAAACTTTTTCAAGTGTTTCAGGTCAGTAACACCATTTCATCTCAGGACCATTCTGCTTTAAAGTAGCTGTGTTGTACCTCTGGTGCCGGAAATTAGTTCCCTCTGGCAGCAGCAGGAAATATCAATTAAAATGTGTATGTCAAAAGTAAAAAGCAATGAGCCGTTATTGATCAGGAGTGACCTCCCTCCACATGCCTGCATGTTGGCTGGGAACAGCTCCACTGCAGAAGTGATGGTTTTTATCACTGCAGTTCATCAAGTGTGCTGGCACTGCAGTATACATCCTACCAGCACCATATGATGCATGGCTAAGAGTAGACATCAAGAGCAATTAAAACAAAAAGAAGAAGAAATAATGAGCAATAAGAAAGTGGGTGAAGTGTTATGACTGAAGTTCATCATCTGTTGTTTTTTAATTAATGAAGCAGACTTAGCACAGGTACACAAGCACACTATACAATACGAAAACTGCCCGTAAGCTGAGGGGTAGCCCTGATCAATTCTGCTTGCCATGGAGGTTGAAGGTGGGCAGAATATAGCTGTGCATGCATTTCAGAACTGGAATTGCCTTTGTAAAACATCTTTTGTTGCTCCTCGTTTCCATTCAATCGCACGAGGGCAAGAGGACATATCCCACTGTACATATATTAGCTGAATATGCAAATAAGCAGCTGAATATCCATGCCAGTAATTTTCTTCTGTAGAGACTCGTTTGTTTGGCAATGAATGCCATGGGCAGAGAACTGTAAATGTCTGCTGCATGTGGCTAGAGATACACAAAAAATACTCTGTGCATGACAATTTAGGTAAGAAATTCTGGGCCGCAGGGAAAGAGAGTGTAAGGGGAAGATGATGGACCAGGAGGGTGAAGACGGGTAAGTGTGAAGCCAGTTAGCGTGCAGGAAGCCAGATGTGGATACCAGGCAGGAGCACTCAGCAAAGGCCTGAGCTACCAGTTATGCTGAGGTAGGGGAACATGAATTCTTACTTTGTGTCCACAATCAAGAAAAACATATCTAGCCCCATACCTGAAAGACTGGCCCATCCTCACCCCAAAATACTTATCATGCGATCTAGTTACAACGTTTTAAAATACCTCTTCCTTTGTTAACAAGGACCAGCCATGATGTACGCTGCTCCTAACAGGCCACCACTACAAACAAAAACTCGACGTTTTAAGGCAGCGGGTCTGATTGGAAAAAGGAGGAAGCTGCGTCTAGAAACTTAGCGTACAGCTAGCGCAGCTCACGCAGAGTTGGTATTGAAGCTGCACTGAGTCTCTCGTAGTCACACAGAATTATACGGAGAACCATGATCACAGCACTCTGCAATTGCATTTATTTACTGTACTGATCTACTTCCAATACAGTAGTAACAGATCTACCAGTAGCATGCTAAGCATAAGTTTGCATTCATACAAGAAATGTCACATTAACAATGCTGTTCTGAAAGTCACATTGCAAAAGAAAATGTGGTATTAACCTACAAGCGCAGGACCCCAAATACATATACCTCACTGGGATGAGCTGCAATTTGTCATTTTTTAATGAAACATAGGACAGTGGGTATTGAGTGTCTCTCCCCACACGTCTAAGAGAAACTCCTTTAGCTGTACAACTATTCCATAACCCTAAAAGCACTAAGCCAAAATGAACTAAGCATTGCATGTTTAGGAGTATCAACTTTTAAGAACTTAGAGGTTGAATCTAATGCCCAACAGTTGGATGAGAATTAAGGAAAGGAAATACAAGCCCCCAGTTATTCTGCAGTAAGACAGGCTATGCTCTTATTCCCTTTGTTGAAGAGACTCAGGAAAGCATTACCATAAAAACATGTTAAAATGAGAAGCAAATGGCATTTAAAACAGCTTCACTTCCTACTTAGGGTAGACCTGAGAGCAAGAGGAGCAAGCATGTAGGAAGGAGAGTGCTTGAAGAAAGACATAAAAGCACAGTAGCTGGCACTTCTCTGCAATAATATTACCAGCCTGCTGAGAGCAATTACAATAGCACAGACAGCACTTGCTTTATTGTGACCTTATTGAATTAAATCTGAGGGAAAAAACTCGAGATTCAGCAGGGCATTTATTAGAAAATTTTAATGCCAACTTAAATTTGATCCAAAGGCCTCAATATTAAAGGTCATATCCATTACTATCTGGTGGGAAGCCTTGGATCTCTCTGTTCCTATGTTCCACCCTTTCTCAGTTTTGTTTTCTTTTGTAAGAGTAGGTCAGACTCTCCTTCTCTCAATTTCACAGCACTCTGTATTAGAGGTACAAGGCTGCTATTTACATTTTAAAAAGCCTTAGCCAGGAAGTCAAATAAAGAACTCCAATCTCACTTTAAATGAAAAGCTGAAAACGAAAACCAAAATCAAGCAGCACTGACGAAACTAATGTGCTATACAGCCGGATTTTACCACCTTACGTGCATACACAAAACATGTAATCTGATCTTCGCTGAATTATCTGCCACTACTTCCAGATCAACTGTCATCATGACAGGGAAGTCAGATATGAACTGACTACTGATCTGCACAGAATGGTAAAAGCTGTGTAGTGTTTTTAAAAAACAAATTCTTAACTCTAGATCATTGCAAACCTTTGAAATTGGAAGTACCATCACTTAAGTCTGATCAGCTGAGCTTCAAAGGCTCCTTGTTGTATGTCAGTAAGCACAACGGTGGCAACGGCTACTGGGTACTTCTTTAAGCCCCATCATTCCCCTACCCAGAGCTTTCAGCTTTACAACAGGAGATGCACATGCTAAGCACCTGTGAAAAACAAAGTGCACTGTGTAGCTCATGAATTACTCCCTGAAGGAAGTATTCCCCACAGACTTGCAATATAGCTACATCAAGTTACTCTTCTTTTAGCTGAAGGAAAGAAAAAGAAATACAGATGGCCTGGACTTTACCAAAAGATGAAAAAGACTACAAGTTCTACTTTTACACTGTACTGATTTTTTTTCCAAATATGAAACTGTACTAGAGGGCAAAAGCTTATGTTCTTGAATGCTTAAGTAATTTTGGAGCTTACATTTTAGCGACTTCCGGAGTACCTTAAGCGCTTAAGCACCCACATTAGTCAGCATAAATGTGTGGACACAAGTCTGGATCCTTGCTATCAATCTGCTCAGGTATCCTCTGAATAAAAGAGGCATCCTCTCTTTTCAGCCTATGAGAATATATATTACAGATATTCATTACACTCTTCACTTTCTCAGTAGCCTCAGTACTCACTCGATGTAGGATGTCTGAGGAAAGGAAGAAGGTTAAAAGACAAGTTTCCTGTACCAGGCTCACTTAGGTTTCAAAATATATGCCACCTGATGACCTGGTAGCAGCAATTTCAGTCTTCCTCAAAAGTACTGGAAAACCTGGCAATTGAACTAGTTGAATTATCATTCATGAATTATCATTCCTGAACTATCATTCAGGCTATGCTGGCATTAAGTATATTTTTGGAGAACAGTGCATGAAAATAAACTTTTCTGAGCTTAGTTCACACAAGATAGATTTTACATTCTACATGTTAACAGCCAAACCAAATCTAATTTCATGTACGTCCCAGGTATCTTAGGCAGGTTTGAAATCAAAAGGGCAAATACAATTTGAATGTCACTGAACGGTCACCACTTCTTAAAGACTTGTGTTCACACATTCATATGCCGAGGCAAGCTTACCCTTCTAGACGTGGATGCAAACGGCTTCTGGCTCAGAAGCTGCGCAGCAGTGTCTGGGCTGACATGCCGTATCAGCTGCAGCCCAAGATGCCTGCTTTTGAAACGAAATATAACTTACTCACACAAACACCCTACTGCAAAGCCCTCCACGCGCAACATGAATGTACTTAATCTGCCATGCTAAAGAAAGTGTCGATGGTTTTGTCTTCTGAATTGCTTTACCCTTCGCAAAGAGATTGATTACACATCCTTGCTTTAATGGGAGTTGATTTGGTAACCACTGTAATTTTATTCGTTAGATAGCTGTATCTTATCAGTCTTGTCTCATTCAAAAAACGAGGGAGAGGTGTAATTTATTACCTTTAACATTCACAAGAAGTCAGTAAAATGGCTGCTAGACTGAAACTGAAACATTTAATACCTTAATTTGTCTTTTCATATAAAAGCTAGTGTTGATGTTAGAGTACACACTTCTTAGTTTTGCACACAGACAACAAAATCTCTTGGTCTGATTTTTTTTTTTTTAGGACCTGGGCAACACATGATTTCTTCAGTTAGTAAGAAGAGAATAGGAATTACAGAAATAGAAATTTAAATCATGACACTGGGTAGGATGGAATCATACTACTGTTTAACTCATCTGTTTGCCAGCCATTTTTCTCCCACAGAAGTTCAAAGAAGTGAAATAAAAACAATCAATCTATTAACAACAGTTTTCAACTAACAGTATCATATTTGAAATACAGAGAAATACAGTATTTTAGAGTACTAAGCTAGAGTACTATGTGAGGATGGAGCCGGGATGGAGAACAAGAAAGGCAAGAGGAATGGGAATGCAGACATGTCTGATCTTGAACTGCTCAAGTGACATGGAACTTTGCTATCTGCATCAAGACTTGGATGTTTAAATCAGTCCTTTTGTTTCCTAGGATTGAGACTCTGGTGAATTTTTTACTCACCCTTGATAAAGTGGGTTTGTTATTATCAGGTATATTCCAGGTTTGTTATCATCAGGTATATAAATATTCTTTTCCTACCCCTTCAACTGATTAAAGAGGTTAGTCATATTCATTCTCCAGCTCTTCCAACTCCTCACCTGTTTTTCTTTCCCAAAACAATTTTTCTAATCTCATTTTAAACGTAAGCAAATGGTTTATCTTTAACTCTACATAAAATACCGTTTAATTTTACGGCATTTCAGGTAACAACTAATTCAGTCAACAGTTCCTTCTACAAGTAGCATTGTAAGATTAGGCCCTACACAGGAAGATACTAAAATAATTAATTTTATATCAGATTTGAGTTTAACAACATTAATGACTTATCTGAATTTTTGTATGTATATATATGTTTACTTGAAAAACTGCAGTTCGCCTTTAGGATCTCAATTGAGAAGTAAAACTGCAAAACCCACAAATAGCTGCTTCCCTACTTCTCTCTTTTCCTTTCCTGGTATTCACACTGGCTCTCACTTAACTAGAAAATAGCAGCATTAACTATTAAGTCTTTTTAACTGCTCATTAGGCAGGGTTTTTAACTCTTATATTGTCTTTGGTGTGGCCTATAAAACATGGTAAGACTGACACAAACAATGTGGTCAGCATCCTGACAGCTTTCTGTCTAAGCAGATTTTCTTCTCCAGCCTACTGCTGCTTGGATCTAAAGGGGAGAGACAAGAGAGCCAAGTAGATGATAAAGGGATACACACTGAGATAGACAGTGTTATAAGATTTGGAACATCATGCTTTAATTCCTGCTGTAAGCATATTTTGGGAACCTGGGAAAATAATTTAGTTCCCTATGCACCGAAGTCTTTAAATATATGCTTAAATTTAAACAGAAGTAGCCTCCTTTATTTCCACCTCAGTATCTTAAGGACAGGCATGTGGTGAAATGAACAGTTAAAATCAGGGTGCCTTGATCTCCTGGAGCTCACTGCTACTTCTGTAAAGGAGCAGTAGTACTGGTAATTCTCTCCGCCCTCTGCCTTGCTTGTACAGCTGAGAGAAGGGAAACAGTACCGGCCCTGACAAGTCCCTTGGGATGGCACAATAAATGAACGTGTACTGCCATACTCACAAACTTACTAGTAATAAAACTAGCACTTGGAAAAGATTTACTTCCTTTTTTTTTTACCCATAAAGCATACCATACATGTGGTAAAGGTATTTTACTGTCAATGGGCTAGTTCTTCAGTATTATTCTACAGCATGACTTTGCATACCAATTTTTTCCCCTCTTCCCCCATGAGCATACATACAAATCATTTAAAAGCAATTTACAACATGTCAAACTGCTTAAGGAGACTCTTAAAAATCTAATGTATGAAGTTAACCATTGGCATGATTTATTATTGAAGTTCCACTGTTATAACTTGACAATTAAGAAATATTGATAAATGTAAGCACATTATTGATGTCAATTAAAAAGCACAAGATTGATTAACCTCCCAGAGGTATACTGGCACAAGCAGTTAGAGAGTAATCACCCCCACTAAGTATTCACTACTGACAAATGTGCACAGAAATTAGACTGCCATGAGACAAAATGTACTTTCAATTAAAATGAAGATCATTTGAACACATAACCAAAGCATTGGGTCAACAACAAAATCAACAGAATTACAAACAAGATCTGTACTAATGTGAAAGGCTAAGTGATTAGGTCACATAATGCTCCCACTAACCATAGACTCAGATGAAAACATGGTTAAAAATTTCCAAAGCAACTGCTCAGCAAGTGAATTATGCTCATGAGAGAAAGACTATGAACGTATTATTTTCCCACTACGCTGCAATATTCATAACTCCCCTGGTGAGGGACAAGACCTTGTTTACAGGATAACAGCAGATCTTTGTTTCAAAGTACGTATTTATGTACGTTGTACAGGTGACCAAATTATAAAGGTGAACTCGAAACTCTGCTTAGTAATGGTTCACTTCCTGCAAAGCAAACAGCCTAGGAAGGACGTTCAGACAGTCCATACCTCCAAGCAGGGAACCATACGTCTGACACACCCCAGAGAGAATAACAACAGGAATCAGTCAGCTTGTGATTTAAATGTGACTGGAAGAGTTTGGGTTCCTTTTTTCTTCTTCTTTTTACTTCCTTTCAGAATTAATGTACTGGCATAATGCCTGTCACCAAGATGAAGGGCACTGCAGCTATAGCTTTTAATGGCCAAAAAAACCCCAGGCTCACCTCAGAACGCACGGAGCTAAAGACAGCAGCAATGCACCAGTACCAAGGAGACTGCGTAAACACTAATTAAACTTCTCTCTACACTCTTGTCTAGAAAACAGTTTTCCCTGCTTAAACTTCCAAGGGCTGGATCAGACGTGCTGATATTGGAGTCTAGCAACTTTCCTCCCTAAAGCCTGGCCTTCATCACAACTTCATGGATCAAACACATTTCCTTCAAGTACAAGCAGCTTACTACAGAGACACTAGACAGAATCCAAATTACTGCAAAGAAGATAAAATTTAAATGTAACACGTCAATGATAAAGCTGCTGTGTTTGAAAGAGCTTTATGTGAAGGCCACACATATGTTTATGTTTATTGTCAAAATAAAACTAGATCACTGTGAATAGATGGCTGCAAATTAAGTCAAATGGTATTAGTGACAGAAACCATGTTTGGTGCTATGCTAAACCACAGGGGTATTCAATGGACCCCCAGAGAGGACCCCGGAAGATTACAATACATGTAGACACACCAGACACAGAGGACTTAAGAAGGCTTTTTTTTTTTTTAAGTAACATTTTTCAGATTTTTAGTAAATGACAATTAATGCTGGTGGGGTTTATGAACAGGTTTTATTTTAACAAGCAGTTTTAAAATAAGAAAACAACTGGCACGTTTGCAACTGGGATAATGGAAGAGTTTTAGTTACTGAACCAACAGAAGAAGCATAAAGATAATAAGATGGGGAAATAAAAAGCACTTGTGAAGCCAGATTCTTGGAGCAAACAGGACAAATAGAGCTCTTTGCAGGCTGGTCTTATGCTGAGAATGAAGATGAGAATAAATTCTTTAGACTTGACAAACTATCTGTGGAAGAAACAAAAAAAGGCATCTGATGTAGAGTGGCTGGGGAAGATTTTACATACTGTATTTTCAATGTGCTGAGGGGAGAAGCATGGCCATCTGAAAGGTCAGAAAAGAATGCAAGTAGCTTAAAGAGGACCTAAAATGCTCCCTCTTCCCTTTGTTAGCTGTAAAGGGAAAAACTGTAATATGCTGAGAGACTGATGACTGAGCATGGGGGGAGAAAATGTCATTAAAAAAACACTGTACCACAGCTACAGGACTAGGTGACTTGTCGGATAGCAAGGCCGTCAACAGCAACATCATCATCCTGAATTACATACTGCAGTTCAAGGGCAGCAGAACACAGTCCCAGGGATCTGAGGCACCAGACAAATGTGCCAAAGCTCCTCCTGCAGGGAAGTGTGCCTGCTTAGTTGCAGTGCCATTGAACCTGGCACTGTCTCCTTTCAATAAGCAGTACAAAACCAGGAAGGAAAATTTTCTCAGCAAGGAAAGCAAAATAAACCAACAACAGATTAAAAAGCAACCAACAAACTGTGGGAGATCAAAATAGAGATTACTGTTCTAATAACAGCACTGTTGTCTCTTACTTTTTCAGAAGTCCTCAAAACAGCAATCCCTTTCATTTCTTCAAGGTCTAGCTGTACTTAAAACTGGTTTACCCCACAATAACACCACTGAAAAGGGTTGCTCAGGAGATATCTGTGTTCTGACATGAACATAAGTCACAATACATATGCCAGGCTTTTACAAGGTTATACATTTCAACACACAAAACTGCCATACTTTTCTTTTTCCTTTTCAGTAAAAAGGAGATCCTCCACAAATGTTCTGCTCTGCAGCAAACACCACACAGCAAGAAAGACAGAAAGTTGCTCAAAGGTTAATATACTTTAATGCTACAAACTCAATCTTCAAACCCTCCCCTCAACTGGCACCACTACAAACCAGACTGGCAGGCATCAACTCAGGATCACACAGAAACATGGAAGAAGTCATTTGAGCTGTGATTGAAACTACCAGCACTTACTTCTACCTTGCCTCTCTTGGCAATATTTTGTATTTATACTAGGACACACATGCACTTGCTGTTACCTCATTTGGAAGAGGCCCCGCTGAAGTTTTGTTGCAAGAGCCACCCCTATGAACCGTATTCATTGACACACTGGGTAGAAGCCCTTGAGACACCAAACACAGGAAAGTAGAAAGCACGAAGGGACGATTGGCAGACGAACACATCTCCCTGAAAACGTGAGCTTTCCTTGCTTCTGGAGCTTTCTTCAGCACAGACTGGTTCAATCAGCGCTGCTAACTGTTTCAAGCAGCTACTGACCAGCCAAGCTGATGAAACTTACTCTTTTCCATGTGGAAATTTACACCCAGCATTTACTTGATCAGATGTGACATACTGCCACACCAAACTGCTCACTAGAAAGTAAGTCCTTTTCCCACCCTTCAGACAGCTCTGCTCTGTGCATAACATCAGATGTTTAGAGCTCTGGTTGCATTATATAACTACTTATTATTTATTGTAAGGCCCCAATCTCACTGAATTAGCCACTAAATACATATAACAAAATCAATGACAGCTCTTTATGACAGATAATTAAAGTATTTTAAAAGCCACTGCCAATACTCAACAGTCTTTTTTTTTAGGAAAGATAACTGCATACATCAAATGCTGTGTTTTACACTAAGGCTCTTAGATCAGAAAGACAAAGCCTCATTCTACCTCTGAATTGCCTTTGCTTGTACACTAAAGATCACTTTCAATGCAGGGTCTACTTTGGTATTTAATATTGCAGGCAGAACCTGCTGCTTGTAATTTAGTCAGCAGGGCAAACAGCAGCAAATCACTTGTGAAAATACAATCTTGCTCTCCATCAGGAGAGTTAAATGAAAGTCTAAGGAGTAACACTGCTCTGGAGACGCACACAGGTGTAACCTGGAGCGCCATGCCACCCTAAGACGGGTAAAATGTCTGTTATACTTCCTGCACATTCAGATGCTAGAAATTAAGCTGATATGACAGCTCTGGGCTTTTGGCATCTGTTACAATATTGCATATCTCCAAAGCTATCCTACATGCCAAGATGAAAAAGCTATTTGAAAAGGCTGGCCAAAGTGGACCTCACTGCTAACATGTCCTGCAAAGGGCCAAGTTCTGATTCACCTGGGTTTCTGTTCAAATTTACCAAACCTTTTTCAAAGTCACTCCTATTACAGTTTTTTCTTTCTTCCTCCTCCTTTTTCCCCCAAAAAAACTTTATGGATATTTACTGGACATAAAATACATTTCCTCTCATACTGGAATACAAAACCAGTATAGGTTTGTATTTAATGCTTCCTATTTCAGTTTCAAGCTTTCTCTTGTTTACTACAAGACAGGTATTATCCATCCTATGTTACACCTTCCTCCACCTCCATCTGTGTCTCCTTCCAAGTAAACAGCACTGAAACATAAGGTATGTTAAGGATTTCTGTTGCTTTCTTAATCATATTCTTCCTTGTAGGCTACTGTTATAAAAGAAGAAATATATAGATGTATGTTTCTTGAGTTATGTTTTCAAATCACACAGAAAGTAAGTGCAACTTGAACATAACAAATAGGCTTTAAATGACCTTGAGGAAAAGAAAATATCTAAAAATATCACCCCAAAGAGCTTTGGAATTAAAAAAAAAAAATCCACAGAAAAATCCCCCCAATGCCTTCTAAAAACCGAAGTCAGCTGATTTAAATTCAGTGTTTGGCTTTGCCACAAGCTTCCAGCATAATTTCGACGAATGCATATAGGGAACCAATCAAGTGAGAACTCATGATCTGCTAAAGCAATTAAAACCTGACTACCAGTATGGCAACAGGCCGGGAGCAAGAGAAGTACAAGAGGTTCATGCCAACCATTTTCTAAATTCTAGATGCCATTGCAAGTATTTAGAAGTGTATAGATGCTTGATTGCCTTCAAAAACTGATACGTGCAGTGACTTGATAAAACTGTTTTAATAGGATCTTTGTGCATTGTTTGATTAAGCCATTCACCTCCTGCTCTTCTTCTGTGAATGAGGCATTTGAAAACTCTTTCCTGCGTCTATACTTGCTTTAACAAATTAAATGGCTCAAGAGGTAGGAATAGTTCTCTCTGTGCACAATGTTGGCTCTATCCTGGTTGGAACGTGTAGGTGCAACTGTAATAAATAGAAATATATGACACTAGTAAAAAAGCAGCAAACTTTCAAGGACACTCCTCTTAGATAAGGACTGTAAGTCTATACATTTTTGTAGAAAAATAGGTATTTGCCATTGTGAAGGTAAAAAAAAACAATTCAAGAAGCTTCTCAAGAAAAGCAGTAAATTAATCTGTGATTTTAAAACTTCCTTGCAGTGACAAACTTGGTAAGAGAAACCATATTAGAGCTTCAACATAACTGGCTGTCAGAAGGAAAACATGACCTGACAATATCATATACATTACTGAACAGTAGTGTGGGTGCTGCACCCCACACTCAGAGTGCTTAAAAAGCTTTTCCAGCTATTCTTTCCTCTTGGCTTCAAAACTGCTGCTAACATAATCAAATACATTTTACAGTATTTTGCAACTTTCTTACATATTAATAAAAATTAGACAGAAATATGACTTGTAGCCTGAAACTAAAAATACTAATAAGAATTTTCATAATGAACCTTCTCCTGATAAGGGCATCCAACTGACAGTGCTTTGCAGTATCAACACAGGTATCTTCAGATACACAGAATATTTCTTGAAGGTTGAGAAGTTCCTTGAGACAGTCATTTCCAACGTCACTCACAACTGTGTAAATTGGTACCAATCCCCTGAATGCTCAACAATGTGCTTTCAGTCCAGAAATACATACACCTTGGCATTTACTAATTTACTTGCTATTGCTACAAATCAATCATAGGATTACTAGAACTGAACTGTGGAAAACAATGGGAGTATTTGCTGATAAAGCCACAAAGGATGAGCAACAAAATCCAAAGCAAGTGCAGTAAACTAAGGTACTTTTACCTTTTGTTTTTTAGAGTACCTATAATTGAAATTGCTTGTCTTGCTAATTATTATTTATCAAACATGCTTTAATATTTATATTACTTTGATTAACAGAAATATGCTTCCTTATGCTGTGGCTATATTATTACCAGTTCATAATAATATGAGTGCTGTATTAGTACATTCATTCAGTGTCATTTCCATTCAACTTACTTGAATCTACGATATTGCTAAGATGACATATGGCTAATGAATGCCTCAAGAAGGCGCAGTACTTGGCTACACAGTTGCACTGGCAACTTGGCTCGCTAAAAAAAAAGATCCAGAAAAACTGTTCAACTGTTCTTACTTTGCACAAATTTCAAAACAAGACCACACTAATCGTTTTTACTAGAAATGGCAAATATGGAGAAACAAGACCAAAATCTCACACGAAGTATGACACAGGCTTTTAGCACGGATGTCATGAAGCACTTCATTAAAAAAAAAAGGAGCTAAAGTTACTATAATCAATGACTATTGCAAGGATTAGAATGTACTTACAACATGCTGGAAACATGAAAAAATGCTGCAAGTACTCAATATTTGTTGTTATCAATGGAACCTTTTTAATAGAGTTCTCGTACTTCAAAACCACACTCCTTCATTCTTCTATACATCTGAAGAGAACAGTAAGAGAGGTCAAGCCTGAGGAAGAACAACTCAAACTCAAACGAAAAAGAAAAGTTCATCTGTTCCTTAGAACGGTTCCTGACTGTCTAACCGCTCGCAGTGCATCTCTTGTCTCCCTGCTAAACGTTTGTGCAAACCATGATTCTCATCAGTTTGGATTATTTAAAGGGACAAACAAAGGCTGTGAAATATCAAAACTGTTTTACTGAAGAGTACTGTAGTTGTGTGATGTCAAAACCAGTACAATTGATACTAAAGCCTTCAGAGCTGCCAGGAAAACCAAAATAATCCTTCTTAGCTGGGCAACAAGATGACTGGTAGTTTCTTGATACAATCTAAAACTGAGGAGAAATTACTGTGGAGGAATATGTAAGAATGAGACGTCCTATAAATTAAAACAGGCATTTAATCTGAGCACACAGGACTAATATAGCTTTTGAAGTTCACTTCTATATTTTCAATTCAAAAATTGAGATACAGCACGCCACAAAGAAAACTAGGGAATACTTCAAAACACTCAGTATTATCCTATCTTCCAAGTGGCTTCTATAAATCTTGAATCTCAGCAACAGCAGTAACATTTCAGGGCAAATTCTCCTACCACTAACGGATTCCAATAGTGATGGAAACTCATAAATGAAGTCATATTAGCATAGCTGAGGAATGGCTGTTAGGATAATCCTCAAAGGACCTCAAGACTTAGCCTCAAAACTTTTTAAAACTTTCTATTTCAAACTTACTTGTGACAATGCATTTCTCACAACACCCTTCTTTACAGGGAAGACACCACACAAAAAATCTTCACAGTGTTGAGAAAAGAATCAGAGTTGTTCCTTCCTTTAGCCAGACTATTTTTAAACCAAAACCAATAACAAGCAGAGGAGGACTAAGGCAGAGATTAATGTTCCTCCATGCTTTTCAGCTTTATAAAGCTACTTTTATAACATTCAAGCAAAGTGTACAGTGACTGACATGAACAAAATGACAGTAATCTGTCACTATCTCACATTTCTCACTAGGCTGATTCAAATAGTTATTTATGAACCTTACACTTCAATGGTCACTTTGATGACTAAACCATAAATTATAACGTAAAGTGAATATAAATTTGATTTTAGAGTAACAACAAATTGTCAGCGAAGTGGGATGTTATTTAATTTCTATCGACACACTATGAAAAAGTCAGCAATATCAAGATGCGTTACATCGTAATAAACCTCAAACTTAGCAAAAAAATGTACGCTAGATCTCATGTTTGCTTCAGTGCTTCTGCATTTAAAAATAAAAACACTTTATATATGCTTGGTTAGTTTTAAATATAATGTCTTAATAATATCAGATGAATTCACTACTTAATCTTCAAATAAACAGGGAGCAAGAATTATTTTTTTCCACAGAGCATGATTAAATTTGACAGCAAATAAATATTAGTATGATTTAGATGCTAAAGTTTTTAATAGTCCTGATGAAAAGCTTACTTTTAAGACAGTGTTGCTATTTTTCCAATATTTATCTCTTGCTTTACAGCTGAAAGTGAAGTGACACTGAAACGTAATAGAAATTCTGCAAAGAACAACCGTTCACAATTTTTTAGAAAAAAAGTTTTTTTGGGGGGTGTGGTGGCGCCAGGGAATTGACTTAGAAAAAAATAATCCTTATTACCCAAACATGAAGTCTTGCAGGGCCTAATGCGTCAAAAAATTATCTTGATAAACTAATTTTTTTTCATCAGATTATTTTCTGTCAAAAAGTTCCATTGCCTATTATGTTAGTATGTGTGTTACTGTCTGTTACTCCCGCAAACATATAAGATAAACACATACATCCTTCCAAAACTGAATGCAGCATGATTATACTTTGTCTGGAAAATTTCTGGAAGTGTGACATATAAGAGATACTTCAACATTAGCTTCACTGTTTTAGCAGTGTTAAAAATGGGAAGTTGTGTCAGACTCTCTAATACTCCTTACTTTTCAAGTATATTTTTCCTGAAATTCTTACATGGCATGATACCAAAATGCGATCCAATTTAAAACTACTTTAACTTCAGCAGATTAGTTTCGCATGTGGGAGAAACTCCTTAAACAGCTGAGATTTGAAACAACAAACAAACAAGCAAAACCCTGCAGATTTAGCAGTAACTGAGGCCATTCTGCATTATTCTGGTATGTGCCAGTGACAAAGATACCCTCCAAGTAACAAACGCATACCAGAAAGATAGATACTTAATGTCGTTTGCTTGGCAACAGTTCAATTATAATATATTTAAGATATTTGTATTAAACACCAGTTTTTTGTGTTTGCAAAACTAAAACATACACGGAGAGATTTTTATATTCTGAAAATTCAAACAGTGCTATTCCAGGGAAGTAGAACCCTACATGCATTTTTTGCTTCTGAACATCTTCCCTGCTGAAAAATTCACACCTACATATAAATCTTTCTTTCAAATGTTTTATGTACTGCGTGGTAGAGCGAGATGTGGCTCTCAATGACCTCTCTCAATCTTGAGTCAAGAAAGATTTCTTATACAATTTCTTTGCCATTACTACAAAGTAACAAAACAGGAAAAAAAAAAAACCAGCAGATTAAAATGGTTCTGCTGGTGTAATGAAAAAAGCAGAATCCATGCTAAAAGAAAATAACAAATCTTGTCTAACCTCTTATTGCTGGAATTTTCTTTAAAGAAGAATTAAATGCACAACATTTTTACCAGTGCAAAATACAGGCCGGTATGTGAAACAGTTACCTATTGTTCATGTACAGGCTTGTTCGAGATACTTGTGTACATACAGGCACATGTATGTTAATGTATAATCAAAACATTCACTAGCAACACAAAATTTCCTTAAACCCGTAAATCCTTTACAAAGGACAGCGAGTGGGTACACCAGTCAGAGATTAACCAAGCCTGCCTGCTCTTCCTACTCTTTCCAAGGCAGCTGAAAGACCTATCAGATGCTGAGGGACAATCTTTAGGCTAAAAGAAAACTTCATAAAAGTTGTGGGTCTTGTCTTGCAAGAAGAGCTAGAAAATGCTACTCATCACCAACAGATACGAGAAAAAACACCCCAACATTTAAATATAATTGCATTACATCAATCCAATCTGAATTGCTTCTTTGACAAACACTTTTAAAATACAAAAATAGCAGTGTTTGGGTTAAAAAAAGATAGCAAAGCTATGGTAGCACAAAACAACACCTGTTCCTGGGAGAAGACATTCCAAAGAAATAATTTAACTTGCACCAAAATATTCATACTTAATTGCCAAATCAAAGGGCCCAGCTTCCTACAGAAATAAGAATCCAGCTAACTGACCTACCAGTTGTTAAAAAATTAATATTAAAACAGTCCATAGAAGAACAGGTACGCATATTAATTCGATATTTAATAAAAGTACTACTGAGCTCCGACTGGTGTCAGTAAGTGCAGATTTTGCAGGGATGAACAGTTTAAGTATTGCAAGTGCCCTTAGAGAGTTCAGGTGTAGAAGCTTGCTTTCTTCAAATTTCCAGTGGTCACTGTAGATAGACAGTGGGTATGTATGAGAAGTAATAAAGCATCTGAAGTTCAATGAAGTGTAATTCATGTCTAAATAATACGGTACCCAGTGGAAGGAACAGAGATGCTATAAATGCTACTCAGACAAGGTCAGAGGAAAATATTGCCAGTGACTCAACTTTTTCCGAAGAAAAATCTATCACCCTGCTTGGACACATTTAGCCAGCATTTACTTAATTCACTTTATGATTTTCTTGTTCTGCTGCTGTTGTAACACTGTGTCTAGAGATGGGGAAAAACAAACACAGAAGGCAAGACTATTCAGAGCGAGTGTCACAACCACTCTTCTAAACCTATGATGGAAGGAGGAAAGCATGAGTAAAGGAATCCACATGATCTACAGGAAACAGATTCAAAGGAAAATTAGGGCAGAACAGAGAATCAGAGTGTTGACATAGTAAAACAAACAGCAGAAAAGGTAATGGAAGAGCATATAAACTTTTGATAGCAAGGGCTGTTCCAGTTAATGGAACAAACATCCCTAAATCCGCTATTGCCACCATCATGGATAAATGGATAGTTTCCACCCTCTCAAACTCAGACATACAAAAACTACTGTTCATCCAGAGATGTTTTGAGCAAGGATCTATTTTTTCCATCTCTAGTGGCACAAAACAGTTAACTGAGGAGTGTACAACTCTTAGAAAAAAATGAGAGAAATAAACATACCTGCCGATGAATAACCTCTAGGTTTGCTTTGGCTTTATTCACTAGTTCTTCTATTTTTTCAGAATCCTTTATATTCTTGTTTTCTCTGAAGGCATCTCTTATCCTTCTGATGGCATACATTCTAAACACAAACAATAAGAAGACACATTCATAGATGTGCCAGTTTATGACATTTCAACATTCTTTAAAGCATGCTGATTTTTAAAAATAAATATACATACACACACGTATATATTTCGCTCAGTTTTATATATCTATCTTTTTATTCAGGGTCTTGTCTTGCCTGAGTTGAAACAGTGACCAGATTCTTTCATTAAAAACAGTGGTTTTACTGGAAGTTATTGTAGAAAAATGTCATATTTCACATATCAGTCCAGTCCTTACTGCTTGCTATTGCTGCAAACATACTGTTGGATACCCCACATGGATATTGCTAAGGTCAAGAACATAATAAAAAGCCTAAGAACCAAAAAATCATCCCCCAAATTATTTTGAGTCAGTGCAGCTATTCTTATTCTGCATACTCTAAAGGTCACTGAGCTAACCACTAAATACATTACACATTATCACTACTTCTGACTTTGTAATCTAGCAGACAACAAAGGTAGACTGACAGACCAACCATAACAAAAAAGGGCTCCTTCCCTGTCACCCCTTTCCTCTCCTGACAAAGCATATTTCAACCACTCAGTCCAACACCTCCTCATCCATTTCTCCACCAAGAAGCAGTAACAGGACACGATCTCTGCAAGTAGGAAGAGGTTATGATCTCTGCTTTCTGAGAGGAAGGTTCAAAGCTGCAGTTATCTCCAAATCTCTCCCCTTTCTTTTCAACCCAGTAAAGAACCTTTATGCAGTCTGTAGCGTAGTGCTCAATAAAAAATAGGGCCAATTTCAATATTAAAATAAAATTTTCAGACTGAGCAGTAGATACTTTCATTACACACATGCTTGGGAGGGGAAGGAGAAATGGCAGTAAACTGATCCTGCTTATCTATCTTGCTAATGTCCCGCTTCTCTACTACCACATCACATCAGTATCATTTTTACTACAGAAAGTAAAACCCTGTGTGGTGCTGGAAAGAAAAAAAAGGCTGCTGCAACCACCACAAATAGTGTAATATTTCAACAACTGTTTTCAGTCTTGTATAAAAGTGAAACACGAGACACAAAACTGTCTGGAACACGACCATAAAAAACTCCAAAGATGATGTTGAAAAATAAAAATATTGGGGGAGGAGACTGAGGAGGGGAGAAAGAAGAGGGAAGATGAATAGCCAGTCGCACTCCACACCATTAGATGGTGCTATCCAGCTCTTAATGCAGCCTCCACCAGCCAAGCAGCATGTTTTCTCTTTGAGCTCATAAATAATACATTTCAATCACAGGAGTCAGGATGGTTATGGAGTGCCACCCTGCTGCCGCACACTGGCAGATGGTGCGTGCTTTTAATTAGGGCCTGTTCACCTATAATGTGACACTGGGGTTTGTGAGCAAGTGTGTGTTTATACGTGTGAAGTTAATAGAATGTATGAAATATGAAGCTCATTCTCATCCGCAGCTGCTGTCCTCGCAAGATTTGAAGGGGAGGCTGCTTATTTCTTCTAGAAAAGAAACAACCCCAAATCATTAAGATGGAGTGTAATTTTGTTGCTTAATAATGGATGGATTTCAAATTACCCCATATACATACGCAGGGTTAAACTGTGCAGAAACACGTAGTATTTTCTGCAAGAAAAGAAGGGTTTCCAAAAGATAAAAAGACCCAATATATATATATTCTTTTAGCTTAAAAGAAAAAACAACAACAAACAACAAGTATCCATTACTGGGTACAAGTCTTTCAAAATGCAATACAAATGAGTAAATTCTATCTACATAAAAAAGATAGATGGGACTAAACCAAATTCTTGTTCAGTATAACACCTACAGGCTGTTTTTTTTGTTTTGTACATATGGTGCATTAATTGTTCCATTTTCTCTCTCTTCCTCTCATTACATCCAACAGTTGTTGAGAAAGAAAAGATATGTACTTACAAAACATCATCAGATCAGTTTTTATCTATAGTCAGAAAGTTGGACTGTTTTTTCCTTTTATAATGTCTTTAAACCTTTATGAACATTAACACCCAAATGAAGTTATTTCACATAGGCCTTTAACACAATCTTAATTCTACAGCTAAACCAATATACCTCCAGTATTCTCTAAACACACTTCAAAGACTTGCTCTATATCCTGGTGCTACTCTTTATTAAGGTTACATTGAGATTCAATATATCACTTAAAATAAGGATGAGCTGAACTCAAAGCTCAAACCCAATACTATAATGACTGTAAAACATCCTTTCTTCCCCATTTAGAGGTGCCAGGGGAACATTTTTCCAACACTCAAATTCTTTCAAAATTATGTAAAAAGTTTTAAGTCAAGATATAAGCAAACTGGCAGTTTTGGGGTTGTTTGTGTTTTTTTTAAAACAACAGCTTTTTATATGCAACAACAGTTGTGAGCAGTGTCAATTCCAAACCTCAATACTCTCTACACTTCAAGAGTTTCTGAACTGAATATGTACTAAAAGCTAGTACTAACATTAGGGCTGCAATATTGCTGCACGTCCACGAACAACCGAGCTCTTTTGAAAGTACAGTAACATGTGTAGCAACATGTAGTAAAGATACACATGCTATGAAAAGAACTTGTTCATTCAGACATACACCTGTTTTGTTTTTTTAAAGAGCACTACTCCAAAGAGTTGATGAACAGACTGGTCAGCTGATCAGCTACTCTAATGGTGTGTGTTTTCAGTTCAGTAAGCATAAACACCAAAACTAACGATGTACCATTTAAAGGCACAGCTTGAAATGCTGCTGGCAGAGAATATATGCTACTGCATAAAATTTTACAACATTAACCTAAAAGAAGCACTATCTGAAGACAGAGTGACAGATGAAAAGCCTACCAGCAAGTGAAATGGTTACTGTACCTTATGGATGATCATTTACTGAAGCTGGCACAAAGGAACTAAGGGCATACAGCACTGCCACAAGTTTAAGCCAATGTGAGTGAAGGGGAGCGGCCGCAATTTTGCCACCCTCCCTCTGCCTCCTTCAGACCAGCACAGCCAGTCTGATATTTGGCCCTGAGGTGAGCCAGTCCAACTCGGTAACCCGACAGAAGGCCAACCTACTAAAAAAGTTAACTTCTTTTTTTGTTGTTACGGTTTTTTTCCCTGGATTAGCGAGCTCCATCAGCTTTGCATGGGACTGGATGAGCATAGTGCTGAGAAGGGAATACAGCAGTATTGATTTAGATGGATACAGTTTGCAATAGATCCCACTCAGAGAGGCCGAGCAAGTGGCATAAACAAAGCGGACTCTTCAGCGAGGAGGTACCAAGCAAGCTCTCCAGAGAAAGAGAATGGGAAAGCAATTCTGCATACAGTACACTCAAACAGCTCCTACAGACCTTTGGAAAAGGTCCTACGAATGTGTTCATTAATTATTACAGTGAACATTAACAGTGTTCATTAAGAAACATCATTACAAATGAAAACTCAAACTGCATTTCACAATCTACTATTTTTCTCACCATTCTTTGGAAACAGATACTGAAAAATGGCTGAAAGATGCAACAAGGCATTTTCTTTTCACTATCCAAGTGCACCGAAATCTTAATAGAGAATACCTTTGATTTTATCTTCTGCGAAGACTTTCTAACGAGCTAGTGACAGCAGGACCCAAGCAAGAGTGTACAGTTGAATATATTCACTCAGCGCTCTCTTACATACGCACGCTTAAAACACTTTTTGTGATCCCTACTTACGTGCATCTGTCACACAATTAACTCCCAATTAAATCAAAAGTATGTACTCAATGGGTAATAGATTCAGTGCGATGGCTTCAGACCAAAGCCACCGCAGGTGGATGGCTACGCGAGGTAACAGATGCACATCAGTAGAAAACAGAAAGAGTGGTTGGGGGTTAATGCGGGAACAATGCCAGGGCCAAAACATTACCAGACTCACAGGGAACGGGCACTACCTGCTAATGTTAAGAGACAACAATGCCCACAAATAACAGTGAAAAACACAGAGTTACGGTTAGAAAACAGTCTTTTTCCTAGTACTCAGTCATTCACCTCTACCTTCAAAGAGTTCATCTTTTTCCTTCCCTGAAGCACAATTGAAAACATAACGTGTCCTCGTAAAAATGAAGCCTACAAGAAGCGAAGTCTGAAACAACGGCTATTAAGGAAAAATGAATTCGCAACAGAGGTACTTCAGAAAATAATAGCTGCTTGGAGATTTAGATATTTTTATTTCAAAATGTTTACTTATGTCATGCCTGACCAGAAAAAAAAAAAATCTGTTTCCTTTTCAAGTCTTCACTTTCGTACCTTGGTGCTCTGCTAAACTAGAGTGCAAGAAAAGAAGCTGAAATCCTGCACAGACACACTTGCTTTTAAGCGCACAGTACTACGCCTTCAAAATAAACCTGGCCAAGCAATGTTTTTCTCAGCACTACTTTGCATTTACCAGTATCACGACACACTAAAGGTTTAAGTCATCTCTCCAAGACAGCTTTACAAACAATTTGACATCTTGCCTTTGTGATTGTGAACAAATATAATGTATTAATAGATCACACCACAGTTATAGGCAACATACTGCAAAACATAATGGCTATTATAAATTTTAAGTCATTGAGCATGTATGCAAAGGTAGAAGAGGAGGATTGTGGTATGCAACCTGTGCAAGCAAAACAGATTACAACGGAAGAGGCCAGCAGGTTAGAATATTCAAGACCTTCAAAAAAGGTATAAAGTAAAATGCATTTTTCTTTATTAGCTTAAGTTATATTTAATAAATTAAGGCAAGGGATCAGTAGCCAACCTCTAGGAAGCCCACTGTGGTTAATAACTCTGAAATTGAGTATATGATGCTTTTATTTAAGGACACAATGTGCAAAAGTGAGATGCTGATTTACAATACAGTAATATTATATCAAGCGAGGGATCTTTTGTTGGTCAAACATTGGAACAGGCTGCCCAGGGAGGTGGTGGAGTCACCATCACCAGAGGTGTTCAAAAAACATGTAGATGTGGCACTTCGGGACATGGTTTAGTGGGCATGGTGGTGTTGGGTTGATAGTTGGACTTGATGATCTTACAGGTCTTCTCCAACCTTAATGATTCTGTGATCCTTTTTATAAAAGGTCGTTGTTTCCTTTCACTAACTATATTTTCTTACCACTTCTCCCTTCCAGTTAGCATCTATTAACTTAAGGTAGCCACAGCATGAATTTTCAGAATTTCCCATCATTACTAGCAAAATGTGCACCAGATGAGATTTGCCTAACTGAATTTTCAGAATTACATATAATTTAAAAATGGAAAGTTTTTATAATACAAAAATATCTGCAGAAAAATCATTTTAGCTTACCTTAAACTTTTATTAGTATTAGTGAGGATGTCTCCATGTACAGAATTAAGAGGGATAAAAATTGACAAACATTAGAAAACACACTTGAGAGCTGGTGACTGCGAGCCAGTGTGTATGCTACATGCTGTATAATCAGATAGAAGGATTTGTAACTTATTTCTAAAGCAAATCTTGCTACTTTGTGTCTCATATCTCAACACTTCTCAAAAACTTCAACACTCTCTGTGCAAGTTGCCCTAGATGAGAAAGAGAAAAAGCTTCTAATATGCACACCTATTTCAAAAGAGTTTCCTTTCTTTTTCTTTAACCAATCTAAAAACTGAAAATGCCTCCCCACATTTTTTATGTATATATAGAGAGAGACTTATGGCTGTTTTTAGGAAAAGAGAACTTTTTTTCTGACTGTATCCTTCCATAAAATTGTGCCTGTACCCATTTCAATGAAAAGAGCATGGATGACCACCTGATCAAGAGAATCACAGAATCATTCACGTTGGAAAGCAGCTTGGGAGGTCTCTAGTCCCACTTTCTGCTGAAAGGAGGGTCAGCAGTGGGATCAGACCAGGCTACTCACAGCTCTGTCCAGTCAGGTCTGGAAAACCAGGATGGTGACTGGACCACCTCTCTGGGAAACATGCCAATTGCTTGGCTGTCCTTGTGAGGAAAGTTTTTCCTTAAAGACCAGTCTGAAAACCTCTCTTCCTTCACTCTACATCTGCTGTCTCTTGTTGTCCTGCCAGGCACCTCTGGATACTCTGAGGTACCAGCCGCTATTAGGTTCCCTCAATGTTGTTTCTTCTCCAGGCTGAACCAGCCCAGCTCCCTCAGCCTTTTCTCACAGGGGAAGTGCTTCAGCCTCCAACCACCTTGGTGGTTTCTGCTGAGCTTGCTTCAAGTTATCCGTGTCTTTCCTGTATGAGGGGTGGGGGCAAGACCAGACGCAGTGCTCGATGCGCTCTAACAAGCACTAAGTAGAGGGGAATAATCACTCCCCTTAATCTGCTGGCTGAGCAATTGTTGATACATCTCAGAATGCTCTTGGCCTTCCTTGCTGCCAGGGTACACAGCTGGCTGCCTGCTAGGATCCCTAGCCCTTTTTCAGCAGAGCTGCTCCCTGGCCACTCAGTCCCCAGCCTCTTCTGTGGCTGGGACATCTCCTTCCCAGGTGTAGGACATTGCACTTGCCCTTACCAAATTTCATAAGGTTGCTGTTGGCCTTTTCCTTCAGGCTTCTGAGGTCCCTCTGGACAGTAGCCCTGCCCTTGAGCACATTGGCTCCCCAATTTGGTGTCATCTGCAAATTTAATGAGCAAGCATTGTTGCTTCCTTTGGGTCATAGATAAAGATGTGAAACAGGATGAGGGCCAGGATCAACCCCTGAAGACCCATAACTACCATCCTCTAAGCCGCAGCATCCAACCAGTCTTAAAGGCACATGGTTGTCCACTCATCCAGATTGTAACACCGTAATGTGGATACAAGAATGTTGTGCGAGCCAGTGCTGAAAGCCTCCCTAAAGTAGGAGGTAAATGACATCCACTGCTCTCCCCTTGTTCACAAATCCAGGCAATCATGTTGGTCAGGCATGATTTATCCTCAGCTCCCAAACACCACCTTCTTCATGCCCCCAGAATACTATCAGTGCTATTCATAGTTAACTGTGATTATTTTTGCAGTTCTTTGAAACATACATTTTTGTTGCTATACTTCTAAAAATAAAAACGGTTATGGGCTTAATTCTAAATGTAAAGAATCTCTGCAGAAGGCAGTGCTTTTCAGAAGGTCAGGGTTAAAAAAAAAAGGAAAGATGTCCAAATAAAAGCATTCTTTTAATCTTAATTGGAGTTGCAACTACAATGTTACATTGCAGAAGAGGTTAAAAAAGAGGGTTACCAGTGAAGGACTCAATCGAACAAGTTTTTCAGTTAACAAGGCACAGGGCAAGGATGTGCTGCACGAACTAGAAAGAGAATTTGCCACAGATGAAAAGTGTCCTGATGGCCTGAAATGACAAATAGCTCTCTGCTAAGCTTTCACTGCCAAGACCCTGCCAACTGCTTACCAGGACACACGGGTAGCTGAGCAGTCCAATTACCAGGTGGGGAATGCCTTGAAACCACAAGTTCAAATCCTGACAAGGCTCATTTCCCTCTTCTTGCTTTTGAGGCAAATATACACCGTTCTGTTTGCTGTGCTGCTACTTCTGAACAGTTCTTAAAAAAGGCCTGGCCTGCTGTGAATTGCCATTACAAATTCCATTATACTCTTCCGGAAGGATTAGAGTTTCAGTCTAACGCTGTGGCCAAAATTTCTCTCTTCAGCATGGCAAGAGGTTACCTTCCATTCTAACAGGAGATGTAGTTTACCTTGTGACTTGGGTATCCTGAAGAGGGCTAACCATATTGCATCTCTTGGTGACTGTAACTGTTCATTTAGAAATCCATTGGGTGCTAAGCAGCCTTGCTGGATGCAAGTATTTCTCACTTGTCAGTGGAAAATGATTTGTCTTTGATGAAGCAATAGTGCTTAGGTTTTTTTAATTAAGCAACAAGGCATAAAGCCTTGGGATAATCTAACTTCTTGGACTGCAGTGTGGTTTGTCTGGATGGTGATGAGATTTTGATAGAATATTTCTGAAGCATAGCATTATTTCTGAAATGAAAGATTTAGATCTAGTAAATATCTAGTTATAGTATCCATATTAATCTTTTAATATCAAATGATAAAAATGACAATTCCTTGGAAAAGAAAAAGAAACGAGTATTAGAAATATGTTGACAGCATAGTTTTAAAATAATAACTGAGATATTTGACTTAGGAAAGACTTTAAGGAACAGTTCTCTCAAGGTTATCTGAGGTGAAGCTTTGTTGGTCATTTTGACATGCTAGTAATTTCGAGCGTACAGAACAGTCTCCTAACAAAGCTTTACTTTGCAAAAGTGATCCTTGGATTCTAGTAATAAAGACAATTAATTTTGCCTCTTGATTTTTGCTCGAGTAAACCTACGCTTTTTGAGAAAGAAGAATTTAAGCATCATAGGCCCAAAATGAATATAGTAAAAGAAATTACATTGAGATTATATAGGATCCAGTCATCTCATGACAAAGACATCAATAAACCATTAAACAATCCGTGTGAAGTAACAGAGCACCTGTTCTGTCTGCTTATAGACAACACACTAGAAGCTACAGGATTTGGAGTACTGGAGTTATTCTCCAATCTTTATCCTCTCATCCATTTCTATCAGCTTTACAGCTTATCCAATAGTCTTTTGTTTCTTGTAAGTCAGTCAGTAGTGACAAACATCCCCCACTGGACCCCCTATCACCATATGGCTCAATGACCGTCCCTCATTTATAGCAAAGCACTGCATGTTTAGTTTAGCAAATTTGCAACATCAATTTTGACAACAGTGATGGATATTTGAAATTACACTGTGATAGTTAGCAGCATAGAAAATTCGAACATATGCAAAGCTTATTAGTCAAATCTAGAGCCTAAAAAATCAATTTGGAATGCATAACAAAATCACCGCCCTACCTTGTGTGTACAACAGAGTTCTGAATATTATTTTTAGACATTTGGGATTGTAAATATAGTGCCTTTGGACAATACATGAAATGTTTTGGGAAGCTCAGATACAGACTACTGTGATCATGTTACCAGAGGCTCAGAAAAAAAATAAATGCAGGTTATTTTGTACAACCTGAATGCTACCTGAGGCACAGAAAGTCAAGTGAATTAGATCTTTCCTTCTGTATTTTTTCTGTTTAATTAGTTACAGAATATGGAAGTCTTCACAAGCTTTACAGATGATAACACCAGCACAAAAGAAATGGGGGCTGAAAAACCCAGCCTCAGCCAAGAATGGAACAGTAACCCAGAAACGCAATGGGTACAAACTCTGCTGTCACTTCATCCCCATGGAAAATAAGATGAAGCTTCTTACATGATAAAAGAGCAGAAGGAACCATGGGTGAACAGAGGCAAGGCTTGAAGGGAAAAGAATATTCTGCTCAAAGCTGATTGACTGATTCACCCACAGACCATGTCAGAGAGGCAGATTTGAGGTTTTGAGGCAGGCACAGCTGACCTTTATCCAGATAAATTACATAACACACCTCTATGCGCCAGGCATAATGCGCCAGAACTATCCACCATGGCTTTTCACTCTCCACTCCTTGTATCTCCCAGGTGCTATCAGCACAAACAAGCATTGAAAAAAGCCAGACCTTTTGCAAGCTAGTTATGGAGCAGTATGCCCACAGCTCTTGATCTTTGGAGCATAATGATGATCAGCTAAGACATACCTGAGACCTCTGCTAGCTCCAGTAAAATAAACTCATCTTCTCAGGACCTATATATCCTACATATCTTACTGGGGTCCAGAAGTAACATATGAATCAAAGTCATACTAAATCCTAAGTGAAGTAATACAACATTCTTGAAAGCTACTTCACATAAAACGAATAAAAAGGATTACACCAATTTTCTATTATTTTTCCTCCAGTTACTCTAAAAAACAAGGATGGATGATCTATCTGCCAGTTATGAAGCTAAGAGTGCCTACCACCCAAAATGTTTATTTTGGGCTATGTATGGCCTCCAACTCTAAAATTGTGGTGCATACACTCTTACTCTCCAAACTGTAGATCCCAACATACAACGCAATACTTTGGTCTGACCAGACAATATGTAATTTAATCTCAGACAGAAAAATGAGATTAAATTTAAAACTTAAGCTATGCTAGTCCAGTGAACAGAAGTCATTCATAAACCTGCTGACAAATCTTCTGTGCACTGAAGCAGTTTAATCTAACCACTGTAACAGAAAGGGAGATCAGAAATATTCAGGAAGACAAAGAGAGAGATCAACTTACTTTCTGCAAGAAAAGAAACACTGACAAAGTATTGTCTTTTAATCTAGTCAAGCCTAAGTATGCTAAATTCAGATGTTAAAATTTAAAGGTGAAGATAAAGCTAAGGGAAAGGTCAGTAATTTTTAAAGAGTTTTCCAGTCAACCTCTTAACACTCTCTCTTAGAGGCTTACGCTATGAGGGGGGGAAAAAAAGTCACCTTATTCTATTTCTATAATATATACCTCTACATACATATTCTATTGAACAAGAGTTAAGTTCAGGCTGGTACATTTATATACAACAAAAGGTTCTGCATGTCAAGCCAAAAATGTGTTACAAAAACCCCTGGGTAGTAGTACTTAAGAGCTAATTAAAAGTCACAAGAAAATATTCACTCGCATGAGTGACGGTACCACTTTTTGGCCTTTATCTGCAAGTAAGACAAAAAAACCATACAGCAAACAGCAACTTCTTTCCCTCCCATAAGCACATGACTGTAAGGAGAAGTTCTTCTCAGATAACAACTACTCTAAATATGGAATTAACATCTGGCTTAAAACTCAATAACTCAGACGAGTACTGTCTAAGGTTACCACATGAAATATTAGAAAAGGAAAAGAGGTATGAAGAGTGTTCTAATTATCATAACAAAGTTTTCAGTACAACATTTTATGACCAGGGCAGATTACCTTCCCTTTGACACATGACATGACCTTTCATTCCCCAAGGTAGCAGAAAAGGTTTCCAATCTCAGAACAAATTACCCACAGAAGTTGCAGAAGTACCAGGTCCCTAGCTAATGGTAGCAATAACTTGCATTGATAGAGAATTTCTCCTTCAAGGATTCCAACAAATTGTTAGGAAATAAAACCCTACAATCAAGCCTCAAAATCCATATAGGTTAGCAAACACTGCCACTAGTTCACAGAATGAGGAGTTCTGTATAAGTAAGTATAGTATACCTATTTGCCCAATGCTGCATCGCTGTACCCAGTGAGACTACGTTCATCCTATGTTCCCGTTGCTTTTGGAGGTGATTGTGAAGGTGCCACCACCAGTTTGATAAATATTCATCTTCACATTCAAAATCTGCAAATAATAGGCGGCAATTTGTGGTATAAATTACAAACTGAAAATAATAAACTAACATATTTAGTAAAATATGTGCTCAGTAGCTCTGGAAATCAGGAAACCTATTTAGAGGTCTACATGAAATACATTTCTCATTATTGTTTTGTAAACAAACACTTGAACATTTATTTTCACATTGTAAATTAGTCAGGTCAGGGAAAAAGCATTATGATTGAGACATCTAATTTACTTTGGACGTTGATAAAACTACTTAAATCAATCAATAAGTGTTGCTCCCTTCAAAACTAGCTTACATACGAAGACCATTAATTTGAAAACCTCTTTGCTAATTTATTGGACTAGAAAAATGCTGTGATATTTTAGATGAGTCAAAGATGTTTTCTGGAACTTACTAGCAGGTTAGTTTCAAGGCAACACAACATGTTCCTATTTGACATCCAGAACATAATTCAGGCTATAAAGTTCTAGGACGTACTGTGGCTTATACTGCGTCTTAAACACTTCATTTGAGCTGTATTGACTTTAAAACATTCTCCTGAGAAGGAAGCAGTCTGATGTTATTTAAATAAATAAAAACATTGATTACAAGGGGAGGCACATTTTGATGAATGAATGAATTATTGTTTCACAAAGAATTCCATTAGTGATTCAATCTAAAACTTGATGAACTGTGATGGCTTGTACCTAGCCCCTTCCACTCTCAGTTCCCTGTTCTTAACTGTGATTAACAATGTCAATAAATGATGGCTTCTGAAACACCCCACCCCCCCGCCCCGCTACATTTAACTCTTTCACTGCTATTTTAACACAGTCTGCAGAACAGTGTTTAACATTCACTGAACGCGTAACTATCAACGGTGGCTATCCACAGATAAACCGATTTTCTCCAACACCAAGGCTCTGAGGAAACCTGTGTCCACATTCCTCCTGCTTATGCAAACGATGAAGAGAAGTTTACATCTGCCTGTGACTGCAGCTGAGCTTTGTGATAATCTGTATGTTTATTGAAGAAACAAATAATGCCAGTAAATAAACACTACCAAGCAAAAATACTATGTCCTGCAAGCAAATACTAGTTATCAGAAATCACATAGTGTGCAAGAGAAAGGTGGAGACAACTCTGTAAAGACTGACCTCACAGGATACAATAAATTATTCTCATAGGCACTTAAAGTCACAGAACTAAGTTAAATTATATAAGCTTCAATACCATAATGGATTAGTGATTATTGCCAATAATCACAAAATGCCACAGGGAAGGATTTTCATTTTTTTTTAAAACATGTACTTTCTCTGGCAGCTAAAGTAAGACTGTCTTACTTTTATACAAGGTAATGATTTAGAAACAGGTCTTTTATGGTTCCAGACCAGGAAATGCCAGACTCAGAAGGACTGTCAAGACCTGGCAATGAAGTTTTGTGGAGAATCTCAGTGCTGTCATATTCAGAATCCCATAAGACATTTTGAATCTCATGCTGATTTGATGTAAAAAGTTCATGGAGCTGTATTTATTTAAATACTAGATTCTTGCAAAGTATATTAAAAAATACAGTTAATTATGTCAACTTATAAATCAGCATTTTCTAAATTTAAGTGAAACATCTTTGATCTAAATGCTATCAAGAAAAAAAAAAGCACTGCGATTCAATTGTAATAAGACTAACACACCTATCATACTTGCTATAGCTTCCACAATGGCTTCACAGCTTGCTTTAAACAGGGATTTTTGATAAAGGATTACTCTGATGGAGCAGAAGGTAATTCCTGACCTCTTGATACCAATACATTCATACATACACACACAGTGTTTATTTTATGCATAGGCTTCTTTTCTTTAGAAAACTTAAATGTGATTTAACCAATTCCTATTTATTCAAAAAGTTAGAAAAATATATCTAAGCAGCAGCTTTTCCCAAGACTTTGTAACAAATATGATGCTGAAGAAAAGTCTAGCCCTAAGTATTATGAGTCTCTGAATACTAGCTAAGCCTGGCACTTAGCCATTCACAGAACAGGTTCTTCAGATTTTCCTGAAAAATAATTTAAAGACTTTATTTCATGCACATTCTGTTAAGTAAGACAGCATCTGAACACAACTGAATTCTTTCACTATTATCATATTAAATGTTCAGTTGTGCATTGACGTCCTGAAAAAAATGTTAGAATTTTATACAGAGATCAGGTGAAAAGGAATAGAATAAAAAGTAGAAGAAAATGTAAGGGGAAAAGGCCATTTTCCATAATGCCATCCTAGCCAGAATATTGTCTGAATGATTTACGGCATCTCCATTCTTGAGAAAGAACTATAATATCAAGAAGAATCCCAAAAAACATTCCTCACTGAGGACATCCTCTGTACCAAGTTCTGTGCAAAACAGTCATGGAACAGCTGGACCAAGTATTCAAGCACACAAGTAAACAATCAAGAAAGTTTTCTTTTTGTGCCCATTTTTCTTGGAAAAGCAGACAACCACGTACAATCTAGGACTGTACTTTCTTGGTCAGCAAACCCAAAAAAACATGAGAAGAGCTTTATCCCAGAGGTAGTTCAGACAGCATCCTTGCTATCCACTGCTGCAGTGGTTCTAAACGTTGCCTGATAGACCGCAGTTTCTTTTTTTTTTTGCAAAATTACTTCATTTTTTTTTTAAATCTAGAATGCTGATCTTCTAAAGAATACTTCAAAAAAATAGCCTGTGTCTACTGTGTCTTGAATAAATCTTGATGTTACGAGGTCAGCACCTTTTCATCATGGGCAGCATACAGATGGATACAGTTAGGAACTAAATGTTAAAGCCACATCCAAGAGTAAGGAAAGGAGCAGGTGAGCTAGGACAGCATTTCAATACTTAAAAACTATTACTACATTCCAAAGTGTTTGTTTACCAGAAATCATATGCATGTGTCTATTGGCATGAATCACTGCCAGAGGCAGTAATTTTTCTCTTACTCTCATTAGTTCTCAAACAAATCCTACTGGTAATTAAATCTTATGTAAAAAGAAAAATGTCCCTGTTCTGCTGTGCTATACAAAGAATGCAAATAATGTCTTGGATAACAAACACATCGGATTTACTCAATTTGGTTGCCTTTACTAAAATAACAAAGTCCAGTAATCAGTCTTTTGAGCAAACCCCCACTCATTTGTCTTCTAACTATAAAAATTTCAGTTTTTCCAGAACTCCATGTACACATGCGATGCACATGTTCCAAACTCTCCCTCCAAGTTATTACTATTCAAAACTCTCCTTGGCCAAAAAAAAGGAAGTCAAGAAAATTACATCAAAACAAATGCGTAGATATCCTTTACTGTTTAGGAAGAGCATAATTTTACAAGTGTAAAGTGAATACATTTGGAAAATGACCATCACCATTGTACCTTTAAATGCAAGACAGCAACTCCTAACGAACATGATCAACAGAACTTTGATGGAATGATTTTCAGTTGGGAAATGTTACTATCAAAAAATCAAAACATTTGGCAAAACTGTTTCCATTTGGTTTAAAATTTCTTTTCAGAGAAATATGTTTTGATGGTATCTACTGTGGTTATGTTTTGACATTTTTGGAACAGAACACTTTAGTTGTCTTTCCAAAATATTTTATATATAGAATACTGAAGTCAAATGGAAATACTTCAATACTGTCAGACCCAAAGTCTGACAATCCAAAATCATGTTCTTATGCCTCTAGATTTTCCCCAAAAGTGCATGCATTTCCATGTTTTACTACAATTCAGAGTGTAATCATCTCAGTCCTTTTCATAGTTCCCATCCTAGTCAGCGGATCAAGCACCATCCAGAGCTCTTAAAATACCAACTTCTCTATTCAAGCATACATCATTCTGATAGAATAAGGCAATATACATAAAAGACCCTAAAATACCATGCAGATATTTTGCTATTAAGTTATGAGGTCACCAAAATAATGGCCAAAATTTAACTCTCCAAAGAAAGAGATACTAATAAGGCCAACCACAAATCTGTGTGAATGCTCTACAAAACTGATCTGCAAACGTGCAGTGCCTATTTGCCCATGATTTTGGGTCATGCAGCTGCCAGGCCAAAGCAAGTGTCTGCAACAGCGTGGGATGGAAACCATCCTGCACCCAGGGCTCAGGAATACCACAGCTGCTTGCAGCCCTGACTTCTTTATACTTTTCAAGTAGGTTACAGAGATAGCCACATATTTATCGTGCAGGAAATTAGCTCAAAAACTCCTAACATTTATTACCACTCAGAACACAGCCAGCAATTACATAGAGAGAAGGAAAAATAAATTATCTGCTTTGTTTGCATAGCCAAGGGAAAAAACGTATATTGTAAAGCTGCAGTTCAGTCACCTTACTCCTACAAAGAAGTCAAGACAGCTCTGCTAGCTAGAACTGACAATTTTATTTTTTCCTGCGTTTCTCATCTCAGCTACAAACTACCACTTTGGACAGAACACAGTACTTTCTACAACATGGAATGTCTGTTTTCTCATTATTGTTTTGGATTTTTTTTTTTTAAATCACCATTTAGTCTTTTTTTCCTCCCTAACACACAGAAACATAATACCACGAGCTGACAGTCTGCTGGCAGATCTTGTCAATCACGAACTTCATTAGGAGAACCACCAAGAAAAAGGCTTATTCAGCTTGGATAACTGTCACATGTAAAATTTTAACGTGGTTGTTAAATTACCTGAGTGATAAAAGTGCAAAAAGAACCAGTGACCAGATTCTATATACCAGGGACTAAAAGCAAAGTAATATTTTTCAATTAAAGTGCCCAAATAAGGTATGTTGGGAGGAAGATAAACCCCCCATTTTTGAAAAAGCATATTTTTAAAAAAATTTATTTGGTGTGAATTATGTTGTTGAAAGAGTTGTTAGCAGAATCTTAAAAGCTTTATGCCTCCTTGAAGAACAGGTCATTATGCAAGTACAGGTCAACTCAACCTATACTTGTGCAAAAATCCAGTCGCTCTCATGAATGCTCTGAACTGGCACCCGTGTGTACCTGACTATTCCCACAGCCCGCTCCCTTCCCGGTTCGAGGAACCTTTGAGACAGGCGCCATGCAGAAGTGGACAGCCTGAATTGCTATGGCAGTAACAACTTACTCCTGGACATCCTCTTTCCTACTGTTAGAGCAGTAGGAGAATGCACCTTCTGAGTAGCTCCCCTCCTTTGCATAGGCTCATTTGGCATGGCCAGAAGAAGCTTTTGCTGAAATCCAAGAGCATAAACCCCTCAGCCCATGAGCAGAAAGCCCTTGCAGCCTGCCAAGTCGACCTACTTGACCAGCCCTTAGCAGCCCCCCTTCCAGAAGGAATGGGCTATAGGCTAGACTGACATGTGAAGCAACATGAGAAAAAGTTAGTCTATTAAATGGACAACACGAAATTTCATCTAAGGACAATGATTTTACCTCATATAACCACTTGTACAAGTTTCTACATCAGGTACACTGCAAGAAGACTCACAAAGATCCTATATATTAAGTTGCAACATGTAAGAAAGCTTCCAGGTCCTATACGTAAGATCAAGGAACGACCGCACTATACCGATTGTGCATTCATGCTCCACCAAAAGTCCGTATCATTCCAAGTGACACAAGGTATTATGGGGCTAGATGCAGCATCTGTGCCCAGCTGCCAAGGAGGAAGAAAAAAGGTTGCATTAATTCTCAAACAACTAATAACAACTCTTAAACAACTCTGACACTACAGACAGCAATATAATGAGCTTTAAGAAAAACATAAACATCTGGAAGAGAGATAAAAACAAAGAAAGCAGAAAGCTGAGGTAGGATTTAATACAGACATGAAATGATTTTTCATGTTGCTTCTTAAAAATAAAGAATTGGAGTTCCATCTGGGAAATGAGAGGATGAACACATTTGGAATGTTTTTTAATATCTCGCGTTAAATTTATGTTCAAAGAGTATCCTATAGCAGTTTCACATCTTTCTCCAGAGCGTAGTATCTAAGAAACTTGCCATTAAGCATGCAGAAAAACTAAAATAACAAAGCATATGCCAATATACTGCTATATACCAGTTCTTCACCTTAGCCTAAAAAGTTGATCAGCACACTCACTATTTGAGCAAGACTTTAATTTGGGTAGCAGCTAGCAAGAAGTCTCAAAATGGAAAAGACTGACATTAGTGGAACAGCAACAGAAAAAATGAGAAATGGTGCATTGCTAAACCAGACCCCTTGTCCAAATGTTCAAGGATGGCTCTTCATTTATTTTTGTGTTTAATCAGGAGTCACGATCAATCTTTACATAATAGCATCTGGCATCGGACATAGTTACTTTTTCCATTTTCCTATTTGCAAACAGCAGACTAAATCTTGCATACACAGCAATGATCATCAGCTGAAATATTTTCTTAAACACAGATCAGCTTATTTTTTTTACACATACAGAATACCTGGCCATCTGTGCCAAATTTAATGACACTGTCTATGAACAAGACTTTTTTTTTTTTAGACCCATCTGAACTTATGGGAGTAGCAACTCATTGCCACGAAGAAAAAATAAGTAAGCATTTTATTTTAGTGATTATAATTGTTCTTTACTCTGATTTTGTGCATGCAGAAGACCTCAAACTGCAGAAACATTAGAATTTAATGTTAAAACTTTGTCTCACCAAACTTCTACATTAAATTCAGATATTAAGCTTAGTGCCAAACCACAGGAATCACAAACTTTTTTTTCAGAAGAACAGCTTTCATGCCAAAAGACTAAATGCACCTTTAGAACACGCTCTGCCCTGTATAGTGGAATCCCCAAATTTTTACTTCCTAAACTTTCTTTCAAAAAAAAGCCACATTTATCATAAGCACCTCGAGATTTTTCAAATGAAGATTTTCTACATGTTGATAAAATCTTTCAGAGAAAGACTAAATCAAAATACGTATGAAGTTTAACAAAGACAAGTGCAAGGTCCTGCACCTGGGAGGACATAAACAAAGAGCCCAGCGCAGGCTAGGATCCGTGTGGCTGGGGAGCAGCCTTTCCAAAAGAGACCTGGGGGTCCCAGTGGACAGCAAGCTGAACGGGAGTCAGCAGTGTGCCACTGCAGCAAAGGCAAATCGGATCCTGGGCTGCATCCACAGGGGCATTATTAGCAGAGACAGATATGTGATCATCCCACTCTACCCAGCGCTTGTCAGGCTGCACCTGGAGTACTGTGACCAGTTCTGATCCCCACGATTCAAGAAAGATGTGGACAGACTGGAGAGGTCCAAAGGAGGGCCACAAAGATAATCAAAGGGCTGGAGAACCTGCCCTGTGATGAAAGCCTGAAGGAGTTAGGTCTCTTCTACCCGGAGAAGAGAAGGCTCAGGGGGATCTCATCACAGCTTTCCAGTACTTAAAGGGCAGCTACAAAGAGGATGGAGGCTCTCTCTTCACAAGGAGCCACATGGAGAGGACAAGGGGCAATGGGTACAAGTTGCACTGGGAGGAATTTCACCTGGACATAAGAAAGAACAATTAATCACTGGAGCAACCTCCTTAGGGACGTTGTAGAGTCCCGATCACTGGAGGTTTTCAAGATGTGACTGGACAGGGTGCTAGATAATCTCATCTAGGCTCCCTTTCCCATGAAAAGTTGGATCAGATGATCTTCGGAGGTCCTTTCCAACCTGGGCTGTTCTACGGTTCTATGACTCCTTAAAATCAGATCAACAACTATGTAATTCAAAGCAGAAAAAGCAAGTGGCACTGAAAAAATAGTATGACTTATTTTGCTTGGTTTTGTTCTTAGGTTAGCAGAGAGTTGCAAAAATCAGATTTACTAGTTTTAAAATCTTGAAGGACATCTCTCAGATGAAACCGCATGCATTCAATTAACTTGTTTCCAATGCAAAACCTGTTTTGACAAATTTCCTTCCCTAATTCTTCTATATTCTGGATAGTTTTATTAATCAATCAAATAATATTGCATATTCTAACAGAAAAATCAAGTTCCATTAAAATGCAATTTACACAGACAAGAAAAAATGTATCTATAAATAAAAACGCAACATCCACCGGTTAACAGAGAACATAACGGATAACTGAAACAAATATACAATAAGTCAAGAAATACCTTAAAAAACAAAGAAATTATTTGCAGAAAAATTCCAACAGAGAGACTTAAAGCTTCTGATATTGCTCGTAACTACAAGAAATTAAAGAATCAGAAAGGAGACCAGCCGGAAGCATGTCACATGATGTTTCACAGAACATACTAGCCAGTGTTAGTATCTTTACAGGCCAAGGAAGGCTGGGGACCTGAAAACCATACTGGTGTTGGTTAGCTAGACTCTCTGGAGCTTATCCAAGCCAACCTCCCACTTGAAGTAGGCCTATCTGCAACAAGGTCAGGTCAGCCATGGTGCTGTTCAGTTAAACCTGTCATGAAAACCTTCAAAAATGGAGATGTCAAAATCTCTCAGGACGACATGCTCCAGTCCTGTGCTATCCTTCTAGAGAAAATGCTCTTCCACTAGATTCCTGCGTATTTTGACCACTGAGCTTCAGTCAGGTTAAACAAGAAACTTTAAAGTTCAGATTATCCTCATTTGCAACTAGATGCGTTTTAACAGTTTATAAACTCTTTTGTTTTCTTTAACAAAAAAGAGACACAACATAAACCCATTATTTAAATCACAAATGAAATTCTATTTAGAAATTATCCCTTAAATCAATTTAGTTGAGACTGTAATCTGACATGTTATAAACCATCAGAGAATCTACTTTTTGTCAACCAAGCAGAAAAAAACAATACGCTCATAAAGAACCACCTTTTAAACTCAAAACCTAACATATTCCCTCTTCGCATATTGATTTTCCTCCAGTACAAATCATTCTTCCTTCCTCAGATGGTCTGCATGGGTAATAGGGCAGAAGGGCAGACATGAAATTACTGTCTACTAAATTCTCTCTCCCGGATGTTAAAATCCAGCCTACCCATCTGGGCCTCTAAACACTCCATAACATTTACTGCAGGACTCTGGAGATGCTCCTGTGTGTTGTTATTTTGAAGGCTGTCAGTGGTGACCTCAGTTAGTTTAAGACATGAATGTTATTCTTCACAGTTATGGCACTAAAAGTTCTTTTGGGTGGTAAAAGAAATTTGGTACTACCAGATGACATATAGAATATATTTACTAGGAAAGTCACAAAACAAAAATATTGAATTTTCCATCACAATCTATATGTTTAAGAGAAACAGCACAGCAAGCAAATAAGAAGACAATAACCAGCTGATCATACTCCAGAGGAACATTTACAAATATGCACTGTTTGCAATAATAAAATATTCTGAAATTCTCTAACTGAAATCATGAATCAATAAGATTAATCTTTAATACTTTCTACTTTGCTACAAGTTGGTTCTTTACAAAGTCATTAGGTTTACTCCAGGGTATTACCATATCACATTACAGCAGCCCTGAGGACACAGCAGGACTGCTTATCTTGGCATGGAAGAAGCTAGTGGGGTGTCCATTTTAGCTATGGGTGTGGCATAAACACCAAGGCAGAACTGTTGTTGTGGTCCCAGCAGATCTTTACATATAATAGCTGCTGATCGTTTCTTACTAGAAACTGCTATTGCTTTCAGTGCTCACAAATGTGTATACAGCAGAAGATTTTATACAGTTGCTGATTTTATAGTATCTAAGGACAGGCCCATCAAAACCCGAGATCTTTCCTTTGAGGAAAGGGAAAACTTGCACCATGATATGGTGTCAAAAAGTCAGATATCCAAGGTAAACACCTATCTCATGATTTCTATCCTTTAAAATTTGCTATTATAAAAACATTAAAAGCAACAGAACACAAAGTTTTACATTGTGTTAAGCAGAAAACTCACTGGTGCACCTGTTGTTGTCTGACAGTTAGCCTTGCCTTTGAGCTGCATGCCTAAATTTCCATACACTCAAGACCCCCCAGGTACATACCTCATTTTGGGGGGACCTGGGGAGAGGGGCTGGGCTCCAGGTAAGGTTTATAGAGAAGAGATGACAATAATTTCCCAAGTCCCCTGTGGTCCATCAGCAAGGCCTGGGCAGAGGAGGGTCCACACGTGGTCTGCGAGGCTGGTATGACCAATTACTGGTGCAACCACCGTGAGGTGGTGCTGGCTTGCTTCCTCCCACTGCTGTGAACTCAGCTTCCTCACTGATCACCCCCCAGCACAAACCCATCACTGAAAACACGCTGTGGCCCAAATGGGAGCTACATTCAACTGTTCACCAACTGCTCATCTTACAGGCCTCAAGCCAGCCCCATTATATACAATCCTTTCTTTGTTAGCCAGAATAACAGCAAGCTGGGATACTCAGGACAGCAAAAAGCAGTGGGAAGCCATGATAGCAGGGGAACTAAAGGAGAAGGGGAACATGATGCACACACATGCTGCTGCATGGAGTTAGCAATGAAGGTTTCTTAGCTCCAGCTCAGTTGTAGCCCCACAGCCTTTCTTCTCCGGGCACTTCCTCATACATGAGGTTTGGGGAATACTTATGCCTTGAAGAATGCAGAGCTCATCGTGGTTATGCGAGTTCAAAGCCTTCAGTTCCCAATTCTGGACAGGCTGGAGATGATTCACAGGAAAGGTAGCTTACATGTCTCTGCCTGTGGTCCAGCTGAGCGGTAAAGTGAACAAACTACCAGTGGGTAATACAATTTTGCCAGTGGTAGCCCCCTGTGAATGCAGCAGATATCTAATAGAGACCAGGCCTATGCCTGTAGCACGCAGGCAGGCATACCCTTTGCCAAAAATACAGTTCACATCTTTCACCAACAGCCAGAGAAGGCAGCCAGCCATGCAGCATGGCACCCTGTGCAGCGGGACGAGCGAGCCCTGCTCCCTCACCGCACAGCACATGGTGCCCCGGTTTGGCAAGGAAGCCAGCCTCCTCCAGCACAACCAGGGCAGCAACCTGTCCCCGGCTCCTCCCTGCTAGAAGGGCAGCATCCAGACCAGACACAAGCTTTTCCAGGCTGGAACAATCTCTGTCCTGCCCTTTCCTCCTAGAACAGGGAAGGCCCATAACCAGGTGCTTTTGAGGCAGCCCGCGGCCAGGCACAAGGAGGAGCACAGGGAGCGGGGGCTCACCCTCCCCTACGCCCCGAGTCAGGCCCCGGCTCCCCGTCGCGGCCCGGCCCGCTCTCGCTCCCGCCCGCAGGGAAGGGCTCGGCCTGGGCAGCCGCCCGCTCTTCCGCGGGGTCCCCGGAAGTCGCAGCTCCCCTGCGCCCGCCCAAACCGAGCCCCTCAGGCGGCCCCTGCCCAGCCCCAAACGACACCGACGCCTCCCCCCACACCTCGCTCCCGTTAGCCCCACGCCTTCGCGGGGAGAAGTGAGGTCGGGGCCGCTGCGCGCCCCGGAGCCCATCCCCGCCCAGGCCGGCAGCGCACCTGTAGTTGTAGCCGCCGAAGCGCTGGCTCTCCCGCAGCAGGGCCCGGTACAACCGCAGCACCTGGGCCCGGCTGGACGCTGCCATGTTGCCGACACCAAGCGGGTCCTCCCGCGGCGAGGCCCCTTTCCCCCCTCCCGCAGCGCCCGGGGCCGCGCCGGCCCTCGGAGCCGCCTCCCGCCACCCGCGCCGGCCTCTCTGCGCGCCTCCGCGGCAGGCAGGCAGGGGCGGGGGCAGCCGCGGCGGCGGCAGGAGCGGAAGCGCACGGCCTGGCGGTGAGTGGCGGCGCGGCCCGCCGAGCGGAGAGGCAGTGGCCGCGGCCCGGCCTGGGCCCAGCGCAAGGCCCCAGGCGGGGGTGGGGGCGAGGACGCGGCCTCAGCGCCGCGGGGAAAAAGGCTCCACGGCTGAGGCAGCCCTGAGGGGCGGCGTTTCCGCGCGGAGGGCTCGGGGCCAGTCCCAGGCTTGTGCGGTCCCACCGGCTCGGCCCTGTCCGACGCCGCAGGTGGTGTAGCTCCGCCGTGAAGTTACTGCTGGAGTCTCGGCCTGCCCTGAAGCGCTGCCACCCCGTCCCCGCGGGGCGTCCTGTCGGGCTCGGTCGTTGCGGCTGTGAACGGCCCAAGCGCTGGCAGGGCCAGGGCGGGGAAGGCCTGAGTAAAAGGAAAACCAGCGTTCGAATAACCTGGTCGGTGATAGTAGCATAGTTGGGTGCACCCATAGTTGTTTTGTTGGTGTGTTGTAAGGGGAGGTGGTTGCTGGCAAGGTGGGCTTGGTATAGGGCCTGGAAACAAGCAACAGGTGGTGTGTGTTTGGTGATGGCATCAATGGCTATATAAGTTTGCAGTGAGTGGTCACCTGTGCTGGTGTATGAGGGTCTGATGGGCTACGAAGATGTGTGAGTTGTTCCTCTTTCAGTATCCTGTTTTAAGTTGAATTCTGTTATTTACACTAACTTGATCTGTATAGTTATAGTTTGGGTACTGTTTAAGTTAAGTAGTGGGAGTCTGAAGGAGGTTAGCAAGGATTTCTTGCCTATGTGCTTTTATTTTCTATGAGAAATCTCCATTTACTGTTTTTCTTGCTTTTTTTCCACAACCCTGAGGAATGACTACATAGATTTTGATTAGTGTCCTCCTCTAAGGTTCCCCATTTGTGCAAGTTTTTAGAAAGTGAATAGCTGTTGAACCTCATGTGTATTTAACACATAGGCATACATATGTTGAAGCTGGCCTTGAAGAGAGCAGTACTCACGCATGAATCAGTGTACACAATGTCTATGTATTATACAGCCTACAGCACAACAGGTTACCTGAACCATTAAAAAAGTAGGTTCTGCCTGTTTATTTGCTAAATATGGGGGTTTATTCTTTTCTGCTGTGCAGCTGGGGCTCTTTTTCTACTTAAGCATCTCTTTTATGGTTTATACTTGATCCTTTTGTTGCTGGAAGCAGTGCATATCTTGTATCATCTTCTGCTGAAACATTTGCCACTTAAGGATTAACTTTACTTTGTAACTTAGTGATATGATGCCCAGCTGTATTTAATACTGATTTTTAAATATTATCAGTAATGTAACTTATAATCATTACATGGTTCCTACTTTCTTCATAGTATGTTCTTTATATAGTAGATGTTTATATGCATTCTATGTGTCTCTGGTAAAAGTGCTTCAATTGCTACTGCTAATTGAACTCATATTTTATTGTATATACACTTAGAGTATTATCATTTGGGTCAGTTGTACATCTGATAAAATTTACAGTTTACTGCATAGAACTAAAATAGTTCTATGCTTCTGTGTGTAAATAATATAGACATGCATGGAGTTACCTCAAATCTATCTTTGCAAGTATGCTATATTTTAGCAGCCCTTTTAGGTTTCTGGAAACCAATATTTTCTATACATAGTAGATTTCTTTAATAGTGTCTTTATCAAAACCAAAACGTTAGAGGAATTGTTGCATTTTTGTAGAAAAATGCAAGGAACTGAGACACTGTGATAAGCATCACGTTTCTGAGACCTTCCCTTGTAAGTTACAAAACAATGTGTTTTGGAGTAGCTTTTGGCATCCAGGAAACCCAAACAGAAAAATGTAAAGCAAGTATTTTCTTTAGTTGCCTGTGGGACCAAATTCTCCTTGTAGTCCAAGCCATATTGTTGACACAGTTTGTCATGCTAGAAGTGGAGTCCATCTGAGGTGCTGCTGCTCCTGCATTGTTGCAGCTGTTGGTGGCTGGAGTGCTTAATATGTGTTAAAGCAGAACTCTTGTTTTGTGTCTGCAGGTTTATCATCTTCCCTGCAAGCAGCAATGGCAACCCTGCCCTTTGTTTAAATTGTGGGCCTCAGACAGCTTAAAAGATACAGATCTGTCATGTACAGAGCAAAACCTAGCTTTGAGAGTTCAGCAAAGTTATGTGAAATTGTTCTGTAGATGAGTGTGGTAGTTATTTCATCTAATTTTACAACAGCCCTCTTTGTTATTGTGAGAAATAAAGTTTTGGTGCTATGGTCTTCAGCTCTAAAAGATGAGAGAGTAACTGGGAAGAAAGCAAAACACATTAAGTAAATTTTGTTTACAAGAACACTATTGATTTAATATTTGAAATTATAAATGATTTTGAAATAGCCTCAGGTGCTAATCCTGTTTCTGAATCTCCCTGACAGTTTTGTGATTTTTCTTTTTAAAATTTTTTTAGATAACCATGGTTTTTCTCTTAAAGAAGCATGGAAGCCTCATATGTTTAGAATAAGCACATGCAATGTACTATAAAATGCAAAGTAAACGTACCAAAGGAAAAAAGTATTTCCTCTTGCCTCCCTTTCCTGGCTTAACCTTTATTACACTCAAGGCAGGAAGAACAATTTCTAGCAGAAACTTGTCATCTTTGTGCAGTTGGGTTGGTGCTGCTGACTGTAAAAATTAACTATTTTCTTATGTATTTTATTTTTGTGTTTTCTTGGAAGCAATGGATTATGGTCTCAGAAGTCCTGTCATTCTGCAGTAAGTGGGCATTGCCTCTGGTGTGACTGGGGTACATGGGCTTCTGCTAGCCTTCTGTTTATGTGCATCACTGCAAGCCTGCAGAGAATTTGCAGGACAGACACAGCCCAAATGACCACTGTTGTGTCCTGTGACACTGGAGCCTAAGTATGGGGAAGCAGTAATGATCACTTCATTAACTGCTGCCTCGTTCCCTAGGGGGAATCCACACCTGAATTTAATCTAGACACCAAGCCAGGACCAATCAAGACATGGGCAGATGATTTTTTTTTTACCCCCCAGCCTCTCTGTTTTAAAACTCAATGCTGTTTTATTGTTACATTTTATGGGGATGGGGCTAGAGATATGTTTTTCTTAATTGCAGTGATAATATAATCATTGTTGAGGGAGGTTGGTGGGTGTTCATTTGTACAGAAGTCTTTGCTTTTGGCATTTGGTCTGAGGAAGGAAGGTGGCCTGTGCCTTGCCATTCTGTATCTCTTAGGGTAAATAAGCACTTTGAGAATGGTATAATAGTATCAGTATCTGGAACAGTTATTAATATTTTAAACATGTAGTGGCTAAAAAAAAGGGGGGTGTAGAATTTGGATTAAATACCTGCAGATACTGTGGACTGGTGTGAAAGGAAACAGCTGTTATATTCTCTCGTACATACTAGATGTTTTGTTGTACATTGCCAAATTGTTCCTTGTGGTACACTGTTTCAGCTTTATGACATGGCACTCAACACTTTGAGAGCATGTGCTTTCCTAGTATGCTGCTGTTCATGTTCATTATTTTTCTTTGGGGGTCAGAATGATAATTGATTGTTGTGATATTACCATCTCTTTTAATTATTGTTTTTAGTTTGTGAAAATGTGCTAACTTTTCCCTGCTGTTCTAGTGCCGTTCCTCTCTCTTATTCCCTGCTTTTAGTTGTTAATGGACAGTGTCATGTGCAGTGAGATCCTACCCAGTGTAGAGTAGGACCTTTAAAATAAGGACTATAAATCACAATAATTTTGGTATTTCAGTCACAAATGTAACAAACTATAATTTAACTATTCCCTATAGTGAGTAAGAATTCCATAGTATCAAAAGGAGGCCTTGAATAACTCTGCTTTTAAAAAAAAAAATATATATTTAGTTGGTTGCACTGTAGAGAAGAACATTTTTGAATCGGGAGGAGAAACTTCCATGTTTCAAATTCAGCTATGCTCCTAAATTATTTGTGCATTTTGCAAAATTCTACCTAAGAGTTCAGAGGGATTAAAAAAATAGGACAAAACTCTGAGTCACTTGTGAGCTACCCCATCTCTTTCCAAACTGAATTGCAGAATGTTGTGTATTGTTCAAAGACAGACTGTAAGAATAGTAATAAGGGGGGAGGGGAGGAAATACCAGTAGTGGGTTTTCTGTTGTAATACTTTGTTGTGTAAGGGAATACTTGTTTTACCACTGCTCCTAAACCTTTGCTGGTGCTGCAGGCATCAAGCCAAAAGAAACACTGAATTTTGTTTTCCTTGTTGGCCTCAGTTTTAATCTTCTAATTTCCTGTGGCCATGTGCAACACCAGAGGATTTCATGGGCATCGTGTTGCCTGCTAATTATGTATCATGTTAAGTAGCTGGACAGTTCAGTAATTGTGAGAAAACAACTGGATCAATAACATGCAATGTTGATACATACCATATTGATTTTGAAAGATGTTGATAGTGGACATATGTTGGTAAAGTACTTTGAAATGCCTGAAATAAAAATGCTGTACAAGTCCAAAATTAAAAAGATAATTTTGTGTTACAGCAATAGGCAAGAGAATTAGTAGGGGATTAAAATTATGAATATACTTAAATATTTCAGTGTGTAATAGTCACATCAAATCAAATGACACTTCTAGCCTTAATGCTGATGAAATTTAAGGTCTTTTTCAAGACAAGAACCCGACAAGAAATGAATGTATTTTTGCTTTGTGGTGGTTTGTTATACTGAAATCTTACTGAGAAACCTAATCATGAGAAGTGGGAAAGACAGGATTTAACTGTTCTCATCCATGACCTCATCAATTCTGAAATCACAGAATCACTACAGTTGGAAATGACCTGTAAGATCATCAAGTCCAACCATCAACCAACACCACCATGCCCATTAAACCATGTCCCACAATGTCTCATCCACATGTTCTTGAACACCTCAAATGAGTTCTTTGCTGTGCTTTCCAGTGTTTTATCTCATTTAGTCTTAAATAACTTCCCTTTCTGTTGGAAAAATATTCTACTTTATGTCGTATCTTGCTGTTAAGAAGTGTTTTCTGATGCTCAGCCTATGCCACCCTCTTCCCTAAATTCACTCCATTCTTCCATTTATGCCCCTTAGAGTCATGCTGTGTAACTCCTCTCCCTCCTCCATGATTTACACTATCATCATATTTCTCTATAGCTGTCATCCAACCAGGCTAACTTACTTAGTTCTCTTGCTTTTTTTCTTCCTTTTTTAGTGGATATTGACTTTTTTAGCTTAGGAAGCAAACTCAGCTGTAAAACAAGGGCTGATATTTTAAGAGCAACTGAGAATCTCTTTGTAGCCACCCCTGGATCTTTTTGGCTGAATTGTGATTTCCAGTTTGCCAGCTTGGTTACAAATGATAACATGCCAACCTTTTTTGGTAAAAGATCATGGTTGCATCTAAGACATTTTGCTAGAGCAAAGTTTGTTCTTCTCTCGATTTTATTTCCATCACATATGAATATGTATGTGAATATGTATAAAAGCATGTGTGAATACATATAAAAGCATGTGCATAGTCATGTGGTGGTAAAGGTGAAGGTCATGCTGTTCATCTCAGATTCTTCATGCTGTGGCATTGGGGATTCATGCACAGCTAACACAGTGCTGTGGGTTTTTTCTGGTGACCCAGTTCCGTGTCCCAGGTATGGGAAATCAAAGACAACCTGCTGCTTGGGTGCATCCCGGTTCTTCTCCTGCTCCCTGCATTGTGGGCATGGGCCCTCTTGTCAGACAATACTAGAGGCCTAGCTCCATTCAAGTCACAGGCTATTGCTTAAGTCCTTCCCTGAAAATCCATCTCACCAAGCATCATCTTATAAATATTTCTTGTGTGTAATTTTTCAGCGGGGGTAGAAGTATCATGTTGCTCTAAGGTAGAGTGGAGCTGATGTAAGAAAACATGTTATCCAAGCTAAAATAAGTGGAAAGTTATTATATAATATGTTGAAAAGGTGTTATTGGGGAAAGGTGTGACCCCTGAGAATGGGACATGTGGAAGACCCTAATATTTTTTTTTTAGGGAAAGAAAGGTTAAGCAAAACTGTGGTTTACAATGGATGTGTAAAGCAGCCTACTTAGCAAGGATTAAGCAGATTGTATCTGTTTAGTTTTCTGAGTGTGTGATGAGGGGGAATATGGTTTTCCACTTGTAATGCATTTTCATTTTATATGATGCTATGCATCCATCTGACTTTTTGTTCTGGTAGCTTGGACTTTGGGTCCAGAAAAAACCCCAGCAGTTTTAAATATGAAGCTGAAGCGAAGAAATCTAAAGAGGATATTTCTGGAGTGGAAAGGAAACTATGGAGCAGTGTTTTCATTTAAATGAGGAAAACGATATACCCATATTAGCGAATTGTAGTAATGGTAGAGTTTAACTTAATTTTGCATGATCCTTGACATTTTTGGTCTTTCATCTTGTGTCACTATCTGTTTTATGTCCCCAGAGCTCTGGCCAGCATTCATGATAGCACATTAGGGACATGTTTCTAAATATATCATGCCTCTGATGCATTTGTAAGATAGATGAATTGTCGGTATTTCCTTACATGCCTTCACACTTCTAGACAGAACTTTCCTTTTATTTTATTTCTGGTTTAGTTTTTATATCTGGGGTGACTCTGCCAAAATTTGTCTTTCAGTCAGTCCCTGAAGAGAAGAAACAAAGCACTGACTAAAGCTAACAGGTGAAGGAAGCAGAGCTGAGGAAAGATTATCTCTGCTTGTGGGTAAGTAACTACAAATAAATTTAGCTTTCTGAATCTGTCTTTGACATCAGCACTGCCAGCCTTTTTAGGAAGTAACAAGTTTTCAGTCCTTCTTTGTTTTAATTAATAATAAAAATCTTTCTTCATCAACTGTAAAAGACGGGTATGCTAACTAACTAGGTATGCTAACTAACTAACTTTACTTTCCATATAGAATTCATGCGTTTCCCTACTCCTAATAAAGGCAAAGAAAAATAATGAGGCTTGAGATATAAAGATAGGTAGATAATAATAATAGGTAGATAGAATTTGTCATTTAGAAGATTATCATCGTCTACCTATCATCGTTATATTGGAGTATGTCCACATCTTTGAATACAATTCCTTTGAGATAAGTCCAACTACATAAGCAGTAAGTTACTGTTCACTGGGAGAACAGGTGGCAGAATTAGGTTCTCCTTACTTTATGAACCACTTATAATTGATGCAAGTTAGAATCAGCATAGGATGCTCTGGTGAATGGGGAGTGAGCTCAGCAAGATGTTGGGAGAGGCAATAGTTACAGCCTTAGAAATCCCGCCATGAACCTTCCAGTCTGTTCTGTTCCTGTCCTTGTACTGGAATAAGCTAAAGACAATGTGTGTCTGAGTTTCTTCATGAAGTTTTGTGTTCTAGCTCAAACTGGGGATGAGGGTGGATTTAGGTGGGGATGCAGACCTATGAAGTGGAGCTGCCAGCTTTCCTGTAGGGATGGGTTTAACATTCTACAGAAAGACAGGAAAGAGGAATGGGGGAAGAAATAGTTTGAAGTACTGTTCTGCCACGATTTATGAGTTCTCCTGTTGGGAGGCCTGAATTAAGTATCTCCCTGTTCTAGAATTTCTGTGATTAGCTTTTTCAGGTATGCTTTGTAGCCTAGGATCAGTTTTGCCCAAGATCAGGTTGGGTTTTTTGTTTCTTTTTCTTGGCACTATACATGCCAGGATTTCCTTTCATTTATTTTTGTGCAGGTGATCTTCATAATGGTTTAACTTCTGCCTTTTTTGGAAATAATTCCTGGTGAAGTATGTATGCTGCATCTAAAATGGAGAAAAACAGAAACAGAGCAAATTATCAGGGTTCTCAGAGATTTAATGATGCTTCTTTTCAAAATTTTTTTGTGTAGGATTTCAAAATTGGTTTGACTTTCAACACAGTTTAAGACCTTCATTGAGAGTGTTCTTATTTTTGGGAGTATTAGCATAATCTTTTCATTGTTTTCTTATTTTGGCTGTAAACATAGCTATTTTTGCAACATTCATTTTAACTTTTATTATACTAATTACTTTCAGGGTGAAAAATTGCATAGGGCATTACACCAGCTCTTCCCTTGGGAAGATAATGTTCTAAAATGGGCAGATATGGTATTGCACATATAAAATTATCTGATATTGAAGAGGTAATTAAATATCAGCTCTATATAGGTCTGAACTTAGAAAAGCTACTTGCTTTTTATGTTGGCACGCTAGCTTTGTCAAATTCTATGGAAGAAAGTTGTTCTAAACAGATAGAGAGATGTTGCTTGATAAGTTAGCTTTTTCATTTTCTGTTTTCTCTTCTGTCCCTCTCCCTACCTGCATAGATTGTGTTTCTTATTTCCCCCACCCTTCCCAATGTATCTGATTCTGATACTGTCATTTTTTTCCCTGTTTTCTTGTGGTAGGTTATATTCTTAATATAATATTCATTCTACAAACAGAAACTCTGCTGGATAGATGAAGACTTGAACTAAGTGTGTGGGAACACCATGCTTACTCTAGTTTCTTTTCAACTCCCTGTGTTGAAATGATTTTTTTATAAACACCATTTAAGATATCAATCCTATTTCCTCACCTGATATTAGGAGTTCATTTGACCCCAGTGTCCCCTGACTGCTCTCATTCCAGACCCTGAGTGACAGAGCCTGCTGGGCCTGTGTGGAACTTGATCTTTCAACATGTTGCAAATTGGAATTCTACAAATGGTTTTAAAGAAAAAAATAAGAACAATTATTATGTTTTAATTTTGATTTTCTCGGTACATAATGGACGTGGCATTAACTGAATATTGTTCTGTCATATGTGACCTTGAGCTATAATAATAACACCTTATTCTTCATTAATAATAAAGATTTGATTCAGTCAATGTGTATATCTTGGCTCAAAATGCAAGATGAGGGGATGTTGCCTTTCTTATCTAAAGACTGGATGGAGAGATAATTCTGTTTGCCATAGTTTGAGATGTGTATCCTGAGCTCTGTCTATATCTTCTTCTACTGAGGCTTGGCCTGGAGGGAAGTGTGACTTTCAAGTATCTGGTGCCACAGAAGGGTTCTCTGACATAATTAAAATATATGGCATTTTCAAAGCCTTTCAAACAAAGGTTTTCTTTTGTTCTTTGTGTTGTGCTTTATCTGGAGTAAGTATATCAACATTAGCAAGCCTTATAGGAGATGTTACCTGGTAACATTAAAGATAAAGCATGAAGCTGCTTGGGGCCCCATTATCCTAGGGCGTTGTGAGCCATGGACCCAAATATACCCTATTTTCTAGCATTAATGACAAAGAAAGAAGTTAGTGATACTAGTTTTATTCTTTCTACTGTAACACCCTCAAACTTTTTTTATGCTGTGGTAGCAGGAGTGGATGGAGACAGAATTTATATCTATATTTTAAGTCACACTTCCCCTGCTTTGCTTGCTATAGAATATCCTGGAACTAGTAGTTCTTTAACAAGTTACAGGAAATGTCAACACCTCTTGAAAGCTGTAAAGGTAGTAGTGTTCAGGCGTAATCAAATACAGTGTTACGAGGTAGGGTAGGTGTGCCTGAATACATATGAAGTGTCATTGACTAAATTAATCCTAGCCATAAACTTTAACAGAACCAGATCATAGTTGTATCAGAAAATTAGAACAGGATTAAGCAAATCCATTTTAAAATTTGTCTAGTATGTATTTCAGTAGGCAGAACTTAAATTGAGGGATTTTATTATAAAATTTCTCATGACTATTTCTCAGCAGCATTGTCTATAATTCAGTGTCATTTGTTGTAGTTAAAGTATTTTTAAGGAAAAAGATGACACCCTTTTTACCCTTAGGCTTTAAACATAGTTAATGCATTTCTTTAGCTACAGTTACAGAGAATGTTTGATAATGTAAGTAGAATATTTGCAAATCAGGGTTTTCTGTCTTTTGGTAACCTGTATACATTCATAACTGTGGAATATACAAAGTAAAATTTTTAAGCTTGTTAATGAAGGTTGGCCAGGCAGTTAATTCTTATGAGTCTTCTTGAGTACACTTGTTCTTAAAAGAGCAAAGTCAGTCTTTCATCTTGAAGCCCAGCAATGTGTTGGAAGACTGAGGCAGCACAGAGGCTTGATAAAGTCACGTGTGATTTTGAAGAAACATGTTATCCAACCACCTGTGGTAAATTTTAGTGCTGGAATCAAGGAAATAACACCAGAGTAGTTAAACAAATATGTATATATAGTAAATGAGTTTGCTAAAAAGACCAGGGTAAAGGAAACCAAACTGAAAATCTTTAGCAGTGCAATCTTACTTCATTTTTGGTTTACCTTCTGAAATTTGTATTGCTGTGAGACCAACTGTATTGAGACAGATACTGTGATTGTGTGAGACTTGCTGGCAGAGCTGTCTGTATTGTTTGTGAATCCTGCTGTTTGTGTGCATCCAGCATTTTGTGTAGGTTACATGGGTTGGAATGAACTGTGTCATTTAGAAACTTCTGTGGTGGGTTGTTTTTTGTCCTTTTACAACATGCCAGTCAATACTGCACTCTGTGTAGGCTAGGTGCTTTTTCCTGTACTGTTTTCCCTGCTTTATTAGTATTTGCAACCCATGTGATTTGGGATCACATGTAAATGATGACACAGAGTTTCTAAACAGATTTTGTTTGCTGTAACATAGTGTATATACTTGCAATTCTAGCCTAAGACTTTGGGTTAACAGTTCTTGAGAGATGAAGGGGTCTTCTGCTTCTAAACCCAATTAACAGTAAGGGAACACAACAGCCTAAATCGCTAGCACATAAATGGAAGAATAAAAAAATCTGGTCATTGATTTCTGTTCCACTCAACAGAAAAGAGCTTCAGTGATAGGGAATCATACCAAAGCAATAAAGGCTTTTGCATTATGTAAAAAAAAAAAAGTCAGAGTAAATAGAATTTATTTCATAGTACAACTTGTAGGTCCCATTTACATGTTTCAGAGATGATGGGTCCTTAAGGAGAGTGAGCTGACAGCAGTGTTTTAAAGTAGAAGAAAGTCTCAAGTGTTTTTCAAGAGCAGTATTAGTGCCTGGGTAAATTTATAGGAATCAGGTTTTACTCATTGTCTCTTTAATAGTCTGTTATTCTGCAGCGATGTCTGTACTCAGTCAAGAGCTGAGTTTAGAACCATTTCTTGCACATCTGGACCTAGTCAAAAAAACCTGCTAGCATCGTTTTTAATTGGATGCTTAAAAGTGGCTCTGCAGTAATCTTCTCTGGCAAAGGAGCAAGCAGACTGGGAGATCATTTCACAGTCCAATTCTGGATTTTAGGGCACCATGAGGCATGTTTTTGTACTGCATGGGAATAAAATTCTGCTGCTCTGACTCCCAGGTCACAAGGTTCCCAGTGGTGCAACACAGATGTCTAGGGCTTCTGAGTAGCTACAGCAAAGGAGATCTGAGGTGTGGTAATAAAGGCTGTAGTAACAGTGATCCCTTTCCATTGTTTTTAATGTGGTTCTCTGACATAAAATAGAAGGAGGTGCTAAGAGTAGACCTCTTCGGTTATACCTACAGAACTCTTTGAACTTGGGCATGATGGATTTGATCAGAGAAAATGCCTTTTCCAACAAGAAATAATTGAAATCTGTCTTAGAGTGGGGAGGATGTAAGGTTGCCAACTAGGCAGCATTGCATGCACAAATTTTATTGAAACTATGTCTAAACACCGTTTTTGGTTTAAGCTTGTGGAATGTGAAGTTTTAGTCACCATTTGCCCTGTTGAAAGCAGACAACTTCAGTTTTCATTTAACTGACTTATTCTTCAACAGAAAAGATTATTATTTTAATTTCCTATTCAATGCTTATTAGATTTAAGACATTGTTTATGTGATGGCTAATAGCAGTGATGCATAGATTGGATTCCCAAATAAAGATTTTACAGCAATTCCTGTCCAGCTTTGCTTTAAATGAATGAGGGTCTTTAGGCTGATCTGAATGGACATCTGCTGAAACCCTGACTACAAGGAGACAAAACTAAGCATCTGTGCAGCACTGGGAGCTGAGTTTTGAGGAGCTGAAATTAAATTCTCATTTTTAATGCAAACATTTATTGAAAAATAGAATGTGAAAAAGCATTGTTAACAAGAATTGAATCAAAGGCTATTCAGATAGGTTTCATAAATGTAATGTTCCACTTCAGTTGAAGTTGTCCGACAATTGTGACATTACATTTCAAACGTAATTAAAAATAGATAGTTATTTGATCTGAACATTCATTCTTTATTTCTTTGTCTTTAGATAACTTCAGATTATCTTTCTGTTAATCTTAGCCTTTTAAATTTAGTGCTCAGATATGGCAATATTGCTGTAATGGTGAACAATGTGGCACAAATTTATAATGAGGGTAGATTTGTATGTGAAAGAAATCATTGAAATCTTTTAAAGCTACTGATGTAACAGTAATAGTAGTAGTCTGTTTTCCCTCAAAACCTGGAGTAGCCTCTAATATAGCTTTATGGAAAAGATTACTTAATTGTATGTAATAGTCAACTGTCAATTAATTTAAAATTCAGATCTGAAGGGAGATACAAAATCTGTAGACTCGTATGGAGTCCTCTTCACTTTTACACTGTTGGAGTGCTTTTGATAAAGAAAGAGGACGGAGAAGCAGCTAGCTGTCTGGAACTGATCCACAGCTCATTGAATTAAATGGGAATTTTTTTCATTAACTTTGATCATCCTTGGATTGAACCTGTAGGCATATGATTTAGTTGTAGTAAGCTTGGGAAATGCTGGTATGTTGGCTTTACTAGTGTCTTACCTACTGAGATGGTAATTACATAAACCAGTATATTTGTATGTCTATGATATGGCAAGTGCAGAAGTACTGACAGTTGGCTTTCCTAGTGCTGGACCTTCATTTAAAAGCTGGACATTTTACTGCTAAACCTCTTTTTCTTGCTAATTGTAACATCATATCTGATCATCTTATATTACACATAAACCAGATCCATTTCTATGTGATTGAAAATATTTTTATGCTGAAAAAGGGAGCAGATTGTAACTTTATTGTATGTCTACTTTTTTACCACATCCAAAAAACCCCTTAAGTTATATGTAACATTAAGGGTTAAAACCGCAAACTTTTAATAAGTTGTCTTCACCTGAGAGCGAAAAGGAGGTTCTCTAATGTCAAATGTTTAGTTGTCCAGTAAAGTATGTTTTCATCGTGGATCATGAAGATGTCTCTAATGCTGTCATTTTGGTTTTCGTTTTTTTTACATTTGTGTAAAGCAGTGTAGCTTCATGTTGGGAGGTGCCTTTACATTTTATGTGAGTTTGAAGGACAACCAGAGGAAACCTTTCTGCATAAAGGCAAGTTTGCAGCAGGTTTGTAGGCAAAGCCATTGCACAGTCATAGTTCAGAATGGCCAAATGTCTCATCTGAGCACGTGAAACATTCTTACCTTCGATCAGATTTCTATCACATTAACCCATGCTGTGTTGTACCTTATTAGGTGAGCTGCCCCAACACCTTAGCTGTGGCAGTTCATGAAGTTAAGATACTGTTCAGGGTGAGTGAGGAAGGGTGGTGGGAGCTGGCTGTGGGTATTGACACTGAATGCAGAGATTCCATGTAGATGCGTCCTGTGTTTGCTTTGCAAATATTGGCAGACCTTGTTGTGAGTCTGAATGATTTACAGTCTAAGAGTTTATGAAAGCTACCAGGCTTCTTATGTATTAGTAGCATAAATAGGAATAGTAGGTGTATATATACACCAACTATTTGGGTGTTAGCTTATAAGCCTTTCTCAGTTTAGCAGTTGTGTAACTAGCCATAAATCTGTCACTTGGGTTTGCTTATCCTTTTGATAGTTTGCACCCAATTAACAGTACAATATAAATAGGGATTCTCTAAGGTGTCAGTTGCATACCTGTCAGTGAAAACTAGCCTAAAAAAAATTAGGTCTGTGTCAGTCAAAAACTGTTAGAAAGAGCCTCGAATTTTTTTGCAGAGGCATTTAAGAGTTACTGAAGCAACACTAAATATTATACCAACAAGACGCTGAGGTTTTAGGTGGTATTTTCTCTGTTGCTTTACAAGAAAAAAGTTTCCGTAGCGACTGCAACATAGCACAGGACATATATGCTACTTTTGAGGCAGACATTACCTTCTTAAATAAGCATGACATATGCTCAGGCTATGGTGATGTGTGATTGTGTATCATCTACAATGATGTTGGGGGACATTTATTACAAGAATATGTCTGTATACTTTAGGGAGTGGTCCAGACTTCAGAAAAGGAATGGAGTAGGTGATCTAAATACTTGCTTTTTTTGTCTCTAGCTGCTGATTGATGAGCTTATATTGCTACTTTTGCATTTGACAAGGGACCTAGGTAAGCAAATGATTTTTCTCCCTTGCCTTTGTTTCTCAAAAAATTAGTAATGTCCTTTTAGAAGGAGAACTATATCTTTAAGTTACAAATCTGAGTAACAGGAGAATGAAAATGTATACATGGTCTACTTTTTTGGTGTCACATGGGAATAAAAGCAGAAAAAATATTTAATATATTAATGTATTGTGAAGCAGGATATCATATCTTGCTTGTTACATATCTTGAAACAGTATAGGTAAATGATCAGGGTATTATTGTACAAGTCGGGAAAACTTCTCTTGCTCTGTCACAAACCTGCTGTTTGACTGACACAAGATTTTCAAGGATATGATTAGAGAATATTTATCTGAACTCTACTGATTAGGAATTGGGATTTGGTTTCTTGTGTCTGAATATGTCAGTTCAACTTCTCTGGCTCTGATGTAGCTTATTGTTTCCATGTATAGTCTATTGTTTCAAAAAATTATCATCATTGCTGTCATACCTCCCAACACCTTTGAAAAAGCAGACCTTTAAAAAGCAGTGACTGTCGTTCTGCCCAGGATCACCTACAGGGAAGCATTCAGTTTGTGTTGCACAGCCCCTCTATGCACATATGGTTTGACTCTACAAAGGCTCTATAGTAATCCCTGTCCATGTATAGTGAAATGCAATGGCAGCTTGTTTCAGATTTCTGGATGTTAATGGATCTGCTCATACTTAAACGTGTTGCAACCCAGTGAAAGCATTGAGTATCCTGGATGAATTATAGGAAAGAAGTGAAATGGATGTACCAAAGTGTAATCTGCCCCCAGAGTGGCAGATCGTCTGTGTGTTCTTTAGCAACGACCTTTATCAGTGAAAATAGACTAAAGTTCTATCATTTTTGAGAACCAGAGTGCTATTTTCACTTAAGCTGTTGCTGGATGCTGTGTTTTTGCTGTTGCTTCTTGAAGACACTGTTGGCTTGAGTTTAATATTATTCATTAAAAAATCCAGTTTTTAAAGCATAGATTCCCAAGGAAGTGATGGCTGCAAGATGGTATTTTTACATCTGCTGTCACCCCTCCTTTTTCCACTTATTTTCAGTCAAATTTCACAAAGGGTGTCCAGATTGCCAAAGACAGCAAGTTACAGGTGGTGTGTGAGAATAAAGGGCTTAATAAAGAAGAGAGACATATTAATGCCTCAGCTAAAGCAGAGGTAGCAGGATGAATTTGTCCCTTACCACTGAACCTGCAAACAAGCTTTGCCTCCAGACATAGAGGAAATAAAGTTTTGCTGGTTCTGCTGCTTGCAAAAAAAGCTTACTCTAAACTGCTTTTCCTGAGGATGAATTATGTTCCATTGGCTGGCACATCTTATAGAAGTGGAAGCGAGAATAGTGCTGTCTGAAATATTTTAAAAGAACTGAGAACAAGTGCTTTATGAAAAAGAAGTGCATGTGTCGTCTTTCAGGCTATTTTAGAAGAATAGTGTGTATACAGGAGAAGGCTTGAGACAGAAAATGCTGTTTTTCCCAGTCTTGGAGATCATTAGCAAATGTTGGAATTTCGTAGAAATGATAATCAACTGTAAATGTAAGCTGTTAGATTATTGCAGAGGGAGAAGGCTGCTTAGACAGTAAAACTTACAGTAACATGTCTACTTCTTTTAAAGCTGTCAGCATGTTGCCATCATCTGGAAAAGTACACAATAGCTTGTTATAAACATATCAACTTTCCTCCTTAAATTAACATCTCCATTGGTGATGGATGAGATCTTAAATGAATTATTTTTAAATGAAAGCTGTTCTCATTTCATGGTTTTAACGTCCCTTGCCACAATTAAATTCTGAAGTAGAAATATTCTAGATGTTTGGAATATAAATCCAAAACTAAGAAAAATCATTTTGTAAACAGAAGTCCAAGAAACCAATTCATCTTGGACTTTTTTTTAATTCTGGTTGTTTGCTTCACTATAGAGATCAGTGTATCCTCCTAGCATATTTTGTTTTTTCAAGTGCTGTGGATAAGCAGCTCTGCAGGATAATTCTGTTGTCTTCACCTTAGAGTTGCAAAGGCCATCAGTATATTGTGTTGGAGGCTAGATGCAGAAAGAAAAAGAAAGGCATTTGTAGTGCATCGTGCATTTCAGGTCAGGTGTAGACAGTAGACAGTAAATGGGGTTTCTAAGGCCTGAGAAGTAGATGTATAAATGTGAGATTTTTCTTTGTGTGACTTGTCAAGGTACTTGGGCACCTTTGAATCTTTCCCAAGTTTTTCACATACAGTCTCTGCCTATTCTTCCTTTTTGAAAATATGAGTTCCTCAACTATAGGTTTGGTTTTGTGTGTTAGCAAGCAAATGTATTTTGCAGGTCTCTCTGTATGAGGAACTCATGGGGGAGAGCATTAAATTAAAAATTAGCTATAATTAGGTTGCCCAGAGAGGTTGTGGAAACTCTATCCCTGGAGACATTAACACCCAACTAGACAAGTCCCTGAGTGACTTGAACAGGGTGTTGGTCTAGACTACCTCCAGTGGTCTCTTTGAATCTAAATTATTCTATTATTCTATAATTCTATGAATTACAGAAGTAAAGTTTGTATTTACTTCTACAGGAGGCTGGGCCTGGGGTTACTGTTATCTTTAGCAGGTGTTAAGTCCTGTCATCCCTAAGCCCGGCTCTGTGACTGTCCATTTCTTGCTGTTATTAAGTTTTGCTTTCCTCATGGGCAGTTTTGCTCCTCAGGAGACTGTAAGCATCATGAGAAGTTAGAAAGTGGGAGATAGACCCTGACCATAACTGCTGCATTAATTCTGTGGAGGACTGTATTGGGTTTGTGTGGCCAAGTTTTGGTAGTGGGGGGGCTACGGGGGTGGTTTCTGTGAGAAGCTGCCAGAAGCTTCCCCTATGTCCAATAGAGCCACTGCCACCAGCTCCAAGATGGACCCACTGCTGGCCAAGGCCGAGCCCATCAGTGATGGTGGTAGCGCCTCTGGATAACATTTAAGTCGGGTGGAAAAAACAGCTATGCAACAGCAGGTGGGAGAGAGGAGCGAGGATACGTGAGAGAAACAACTCTGCAGACACCAGGTCAGTGAAGAAGGAGGAGAGGAGGAGGTGTGCCAGAGCAGAGATACCCGTGCAGCCCCTGGTGAAGACCATGGTGTGAGGCAGGCTGTCCCTCTGCAGCCCATAGAGGTTAACAGTGGAACAGATATCCACCTGAAGCCACATCAAAGCAGGTGGATGCCCAAAGGAGGCTGTGAGCCCGTGAGAAGCTGGTGCTGGAGCAAGCTCCTGCAGGACCTGTGGAGCCCATGCTGGAGCAGGTTTGCTGGCAGGACTTGTGACCCTATGGAGGACCCACGCTGGAGCAGTCTGCTCCTGAAGGACTGCACCCCGTGGAAGGGACCCACGCTGGAGCAGTTTGTGAAGAACTGTAGCCTGTGGGAAGGACTCATGTTGGAGAAGTTCTTGGAGGACCATCTCCTGTGGGAGGGACCCCACGGTGGAGCAGGGGAAGAGTGTGAGGAGTCCTCCCCCTGAGGAGGAAGAAGCAGCAGAAACAGCATGTGATGAACTGACTTCAACCCCTGTTCCACTGGCGGAGAGGAGGTAGAGAAAATTGGGAGTGAAATTGAGTCTGGGAAGAAGGCAGGGGTGGGGAGAAGGTGTTTTTATGATTTGGTTTTATTTCTCATTATCCTACTCTGATTTTCACTGGTAATAAATTAAACTAATTTCCCCAAGTCGAGTCTGTTTTGCCTGTGATGGTAATTGGTGAGTCAACTCCCTGACCTTATCTCAACCCATGAGCCTTTTGTTATATTTCTCTCCTGAGTCCAGCTGAGGAGGGGGAGTGATAGAGCAGGTTTGGTGGGCACCTGGTGTCCAGCCAGGGTCAACCCACCACAAGAACTTAAAACAGATTTGGAACAAGAATGTGCATGCTGTGAGCAACCAGGATGTGGGGGATAATTCCATTTGCTAAACCCTTGGGCTCTGTGTATCTGGATCATGTTATCCTGGAGCTCAAACTTCTTTCTGGATTGGACTAAGTTGGAATGACTGAACCCAAAGAGAGGGCTCATGTATCCTGAGAGCAAGGTTCAACAAAAACTCTTTTCCTTACACTGCTCATTTGCTTAGCCCTGCAGTTTTGAAAGGCTAAAACTCAATTTCTCTAATCTTCTGCTTGCACTGGGAAAGCTGCTCCTTTGTGGTACTCATCACCAGTGAGAGGAAGCCACAAGTAACAGCAGTAGTTAATTACCCATTTTGAGAATTGGAGGTATCCATTTTTCCCCATACCAGGGGAAATTAATGCAATATGAAAATGTAGTGGAGAAATGCAACTCTCACTGTGTTTTCTGTATCCCTTTCCCATTGCTTCTGTTAAAGTTTTTTGGAGCAGTGGCAATATCCCAATGTGTGCTTGAACAATTAGTACAGTGGGCCATCTGATGCCAGTTTGACTGCCTGAGCACCATGTACATGGAAAAATTCTCATGCAACTTGAAGTGGTTTGACAAAGGAGGATGTACTTTTCCAGTCTCTATTCCCCATGTGCATATATGCAGAAACATACACCCCCCCCACCCCGTTGTTGCAACTAAACAGCCTGCCTTTTGGACATCATGCCTCAAAGTGCACATGGTCAAGCCAGAATCTGGACTTAGGTGACTTTTTCTGTTACTGGAAATATTCAAATTAATTTGATTTAAAAAATAAATGCTTGTGATTTCAAATTGAATTGCTTTCAATTGCTTGAAATATGAGGTGCTGTATAAAAAATAAGACAACAAGCTAGTAGTATTTTTACAGGCTTTCCTTCAAGATGGTGGTCTGTCAAGCATGTATTAGGTAATATATTTAATTTGTGAAATGGTGTCTTACTAGACTTCACTCTTAAAATGTAATATCATGTAGTACCTAAGATTTGCAGCTGTCAAACTGTACCCATTCAAAGCATCACTGATGATGTTTTATAAAGATCTCATCACCAGATGTGAATACAAAATTCTTAGGAAACAATGGTGCTATTTTCTACTGATGATTGCTAATAGAGCTTCCCTTCCCATGCCCTGGCCAGCACCTTTTGATATTTATAACCTGTGATTTGCATTTAGAACTAGGCTCTCTAACTTTTACCCTCATAGGAAGCCAGAGCATAAACAGAGTGATATATGAAGCATCCGTTCTGTAGAAATTTATGGTAATTCTTGAGGGTTCTCTGTTAATCCTGAACCAAAATCCTAGATACGCATCAACCACACCCTGGGGAATGAATGTGCACCAGGCACTGATGACTGCTATGTAATGCAAGTGATCTTTGTGTCTTCTAGTCATCATCATCTCTTTTTATGTAAGATAATAAATAATACAAATAATTTTAAAAAGCTGATTCTTGAATATTCAGGGTAAAGCCTCTGGGCTGACTGTTGCAGCTAAGACAGCTCTCTGCCATTGCTAAGTAGCAACAGAATGTCTTAAAGTGGCATAAAAAACCTGAAAACCTCCCTTTCTTGGCTTCTCTAGATGCTATAGAACAAGGTACAGTTAGGTTCATTCCATACCTTTACTTTTTTTTGATTGTTGCAAGAAAAAATGCGCTATTTATTTTCTCAATGAAATGCCGAGTGCTCCAAGATGAGATTAATTCAACAGAGGAATGCAAAGCCTTTACTACAACAAGCAACTTTACCCAGATGACTTATTTGCTGAAAATAATTAAGGATGTCTGGGTAGGTGAAAACTTTCATCTACTGTGCACCAGAAGGAGCATCTGGTTTGTTTTGCTCATTTGTTTGCTTTGCTCATAGAAGTTTCCTCATTTTCCAAGCCAGCCAGGAAAACCAGCAGAATTATTTAAACAAAACTCCCTCTAGCACCCTATGATAAGGCCAAATAATTAGATTCATATCCTTAGAGTGGATACACAAACAGCTTAAAGAAAACCAAACCACCCTGATTCAGCTGACACAATTGTTTTCTGGTATAGGAGGATGGAGAACAGAGTTCACCTGTCTGATAGTAGGCTGGTTGCACGTTGCCAGCACTAGGACTGTTGTCCTAGAAAGACACTGATGTTTCTGAGGTAGAGTAGGAGCTGAAATAACCTGGTGCCAGCATCAGCACAGACTTTATGCATTTAATTTGTTCTTCCAATGTGGCTAAAATAATTCCATTTTGGATCTTGACTCTCTTAGAAAGGAACTTTTTAAGCAGGTCAATATTATACTTTTAAAGCCTTTTCCACAAAATTTCTGTGTTTGTGAGTAGAAATAAGCCAAAACGAGCTTATTAAACAAAGCCTCAGTGGTACATGATGAAACTGAGGTTCTGTACTTACTGTGTCATTGATTCCCCATTGATTGTTCTGTTTATATAAAGTAATACTTTTTCAAACTACTGGTCCTTCAGGCTCTGATTCAGGTGCTTGAATTGGAATGGATCCTTTTGCTGGTTGTACTTCCATAAATGGTTGTTTCCAGAGTATAATTGTTATGGGTAAGCTAGTTACAAAATTCTTTATTTTCAGGGAGGCTGGCACTAACAGTTATTAAGTCTGGTAACCTGGATGTGGAAAAGGAAAGGGAAGAAAAACCCTGCTTTTGTGTTCTGATGAACAGATTCTGAATAGTTCTGGATATGTTCAAGAAAAAGATCTGTTGAACAAAGCTGTTACAATTTATGGTCGCTATGTAAAGTAAATTTTCATCTCTAAGAGAAATCATAAGAGATCAAAACCTGAACTTGCTTTCACTGAGACAAATAGAAATGTTTCTTCTTAGGAAGATTTTTGAGCCCAAATTCTAAAATGCCAAAATATTTTCAGGTCTGAGTGGAGTAATTCTTACTAGCTAGCTGTATTTAATCAAATGTGAATGCAAGACAGACTAAAAAAGTAAAATGCAGTGTAAAATTAAGACCTGGAGAATTGAGTCAAGTTTTGTTGCTGTCGTGCCCATCTGCTTTTTAAAGAAAACATTGAAACTTTGTTGTGGTTTTTTGGAGCAGGGTTTTAGCAAAGTGTAATGTTTTTGAAGGTTACAGTTTAGGAATATATCTGCTTATTATAGTTTCATCTTAAATAAATTAAGCGTGTTGTGCACACTAGAGTCAGGATACCATGCTCTGGGCTGAATCCTGACTCCACAAGACCATTATAAAAGGATATGGAATGGTCTTAGTGGGCTGTGTAACTATAGATCAGCGATACCGCTAATGGGCGTGCTTTTTTCCTTTTCATAATGGGAATAATTTAATGCTTGATAAAATGAAATGTATTGTATCTTTAATTTTTGGTTTGTACTGTTCTCAAAGGTATGAGGAGAAGCCTTCAATGGTGGGTGCAAAGCCATATCCAAGGCCTTTTAAAAATTACTTGGCTGTAGGCACTAGCTGTCTCTGTTCTTTCTTGTGGCATGGGCAAGATCTGCCTGCCACAGCAATGTACCTTACTCATACCATATTGAAACACAGATGATCTAAAAATAAGATGCAGTAAACTAAAGGAGGGAATAAAAGGAATATTTTGCTACTAACATTGGATGATTAACATTATAGGAACTTTAAATTTTCTGCTGATGCATTTTTATAATAGAAGTTAAAAATTGAGGATGTCTGTTTTGCATGCAAGTTTTCACTTATGCAGGATTTGCTCCAACTGTTTCATAGAAATATTTTTTTTAAAAAACCGCCAATCAGCTGTTTTTATTGGACTAGAAAGGGGATGTCATGTGAATAATGCTGTAGTTAAAAACCTGTAACCTGATCTCGAGAGTTTATTTGCTTTAGTGGAAGGCTTTGCTCATTTGGATTTAAAGAGTCTTCTGTTTGGCATTGTATCTGAGAGTTCCCACTCTTAACCCACATTATTTCAAAAAGTGTGGGCCAGTTCATGGACAAACAAAATCATGTTAGCCATTTTTTGACTGTGGGTTCATGCTGATGCAGGGAATATAAAACAGCGGAAATAATGTGCATGGCTACGCTGTTGTCTTTTGTGCTTCAGCTGGAAGAGCTGGGTTTTGCAACTGGTACTTGGTAAAGCTGCTTGAGACTTTAGGAACCAAGTGTCTCACTTCAGTCCCAGGAACAGTTGGTCAGACTTCTTGTAGCTTTTGTTGAGATATAAAAATTGGAAGACAACCAAGTTAAAGGACTTTACACAATCGAAATACCTTTAGTTTTGAAAAAATTAATTTCCTGAGTATTGACTTGAACAGACAAATAAGCTTTCAGTGGTGCATAGCTTTTCTGTGTTGCACCCAGTGCAGTTTCTCTTTGCTTTGCTTTAGTATGGGCAATTTTTCAAATGGGTCTTTGGAAGTTTTTAAAAATCCGTTTTAGTAACTATAAAAGAACTCTGGCCTCGTGCATACAGACATTTACAGAACTCTGGCCTGTGTGGATACATGTTTGCTCACGTCTTGTGATTTGTATCTCCTTAGAAGTCCTTCTTGTGTTTTTAAAAATCCGTTTTAGTAACTATAAAAGAACTCTGGCCTCGTGCATACAGACATTTACAGAACTCTGGCCTGTGTGGATACATGTTTGCTCACGTCTTGTGATTTGTATCTCCTCAGAAGTCCTCCTTGTGTCTTCCTTTCTCTTCGTACATGTTTATATAAGCATATTTTAAGTTTAAATCTGTCATGCTTTTGCCATATGAAAGGCAAAATCTAGTGCAAAACGTTTACGCACAAGTAGTATGATAACTTTGTATTTGCGAAGATGGTGGTGAACATCCTGTTCTGGATAATTTTGTGTGAATCCGGACAGTTTTATGTGATTGAATTGCTTTTATTGAGGTGGTAGAATTGATGATGTTAAAAAGAACAGGGTGTTGCAGTTTTTTTCAGTATGTCACCTATGAAAAACAAACATACCTCTGAATCAAAAGGCCAGCTTGGGAATATCTCAGTCTTAGCAAGTTTGAATTTCTGCTTGAAACTCTTAAGCCTTCACTCATTGCAAAACCAGTGTTTGGAGCTGATGAAGGTTAATGCTAAAGAAGAGGCATTTTGTTTTCAGACTCATGAAGGCAAACCAACCTGTATGCTTTAGCTTTCTCTTCCATCCCATTTCTTTTTGTAGCGTTACTTTGAGAGACCTGGGTGTTCCTCATTTCACCTTCTGCCAGCTCTGACCTCCTTTCTCAATCCACATTTAGAAGGATGGCACTCGTCGCCATTTGGGGAGGCCAGCAGAGGAGGTAAACTGAGCTTGTACTATGGTTCTTATACTTCTTTTTGAATGGAGACACTTTCCGCTGTGGTTATCTCCAGAGGAGTACTAACTTTTTGAATTTTGAACTGCCCCTCTCATTTAGGGTTTTGCCATCGGTCCATTCAGTTGTCCAGAGATATCTTTCTAAAGATTTTTTGAAGGCACTGATAATTACAGAGCTTTTCTTTATTTAAATAAGAAAGTTGTTGGAGCTTTCTGTTGCTGTGAATTCTTACAGCTACTGACTTGCCATGTGCTTCCAAGGGTCATCTTAAAGCTGTGTTCACGGCAAGTAGTTGTTAAGCCATGGAAGACCCAAATAAATATTTTAAACAAACAGGTCTGCTGAAGGCATGTGGGTTGTGCTGAGGGAATTGTATTCTTTTTTATTTTATCTGGTAAGGGATATTTATTAGGGTGAACAGATGGGCACTACTCATTTTTGGCATTCATTGATAAGCCTGCTACCTCTCCAGGTGGCTCAACAAAAATGATAACACTGTGGCACTGCTCCCATTTTATTTTTATTCTTCTCAGACTAGTTAGTCACCTCTTTCTGTTCTCCTCATTTAGAGCCATCTGCTGGATTTTTCTGCTTCTGTTTTTTGGTTGTTCTCTATTCTAAAGTCACCAAGGGATCTCCAATAGGGGCTGATGCTAAGTCTTTGCATGTTTGCTGAGTATTGGGCTCAAGGATGTCTCCTTTTTGTCATCTTCTCTGTAGCCAGTGTGCAAGTTTTATTTTCCCCAGCCTGTCCTTATGAAGTAATCCATGCAACACTGAATTATGCTTGTCCTTAGTGGACTGTTCTACCACTTTTCATTATTAATCTATGTGTTCTCTTATTTTTTTTATGTTGAAATATTAAAAGAATGAAAAGCAAGTGAGAATCCATCCTCTTTTGCATTTGTTCTAATCACAAGAGAGCAGAACAACATGAATTTGTCACACAGAAGTGATTAAAACACAAGCTTTATCTATATAAAAATACATTTTGAAAAGTTTAATCTGGAATTTATTTCTTCTCTGAAGAGGTGAGATAGGGAACATGCTTCTAAAATGGAAAACCTTTTATTCTGAGTGTGTGAGACTGTACAGACTGTGTTTAAAGCTCACTGTGTAGGACTAAGCCACACCTATCATGAGCACCCATCACTGAAGTAGGCCAGTAGCTTCTTTTCCCCGTTTGCTCACTATTCATGTTGAGATCTTCTCACTTGGATATTTTCAGTATGATAAATGTGCTCCATTTTCTCAGCAAGTCTTTTGAATATATGCATGTATTGCGCATATGCTTTCCTACTCTTCTTTCCTTCCTTGCAAACTCATCTTCCTTCCCTCGCCTTGGAGGGCAAAGCTGCTTCTGGGTGGGTGGGGAGTGGGAAGTCCCCTGCACTCTCCCCTCAAGACACCCTGGAGGGTAATGTGGTACATGCAGACCGTGAATTCTCTACTGTTTTTTGTTGAACATGTATTCAGTATTTGGCACAGAGCCACCATCTTCCACCCATCCTTCTGTTGAGTCCAGCCTTATTCCTTGGTGGATCCTACTGAAATCAGTTGTCTTTCTTGTGGAGTGAGGAGCTGTTATTTGGTGTGTGTAAAACTGCTCTGGTGGGAACCACAGGGATGAACTCATAAGCAGTACTTGTAAACAGCTTCCAAGAGAGCTCAGCTTCCCTATCCCTTTGGAGAGCTCGTACTAAGCTATTGGACCTTGTTCCCAGGTTCCATTTGTGGCTGCAAATTTTGTTCTCTAATATGTTGTTAAAACTGATATAGGCAACACTAGAAGAAAAGTCAATATAGATGAACATACAGCTTAACTTTAGAAGTTTACATACGTATTGTGTGTAGCCACAGGTATAGGAAAAACTGAGAAATTTGATCATATTGAACTCAGAATTACTTATTTGTTACTTGCTAATTATTAAGGTTTTTGTGTCATGTTGCTCTTAATGTTTGAGAGCACTGATAAAACAGATCTTACTGCCTAGTGACAATACCGTAAAGAGTATGAGTTTGAGGTTTCAGTTCCAATTCTTCTTTCTTGAATGTATTTACTGGAAACAATAGAAATGTTTTTGCTTGCAGACCTCTGGGATGTCTTTTCTTCCTTTCCCCTCCAGACATTGTACTGTCAGCGCATCCTTTTGCAGATGTTGCTCCCAGCTGCTTCTATTGGGACACTGAATATTACCAGATCTTGCTCATTTCTTGTCTTGCCCCTGCCCTTCCGCCCCCCTCTCTTATTAGTTGTATGATTCCCCCTACCCTGTACTGTATTTTGTTATATGTAGCTGTTGAAAGAGTTTCTCCTGCCGCCAGCCATCTATTTAAGGAAACGTCTGAGCATCTCATTATCCCCATTATGGTTGCTGCATTATTTTTCTCATTACCTCTCCTTGATCTATTCTTGCTCTGCTGTTTTAATGAATAGGCATTGTCAGTGATACAGAAAGGACAGAGATAAATGACAGATTTGGGGAGGTAAAGAGTGAAGTTCTACAGATAAGATTTTTTTGTTTTGTTGGTGTGACGTTTTATGTTTTATTTTTCTGAGTGGTAGTGTAATATGTATTCTGGGATTTATACTGCCAGTAGATTATTGTAATCAGTTTAGTCAGCAATGGCTTGAGACCACTGAGAACTGATGTAATGCACAGTGATAAAGCTACTGGGTAATCAAAAGTAAAATTTATAAATATTTACATATATTTACATTTTTATAGAGTTCTTACTGTGTTCTTGCAACTTTTCTGCATGCTGGTTTGCCTGGGGTGAATGACATATTTTATCCATGGCTTTGAATTCTTAGTAACTGGTTTTTTTTTCTCTGCACAATTATTCTGTTTGATGACTTTGCATTTCTGTAATATTGAGCTTTAAACTACAGTAAACAGATTGAAGTGATGATAGCAGTAGTTTATCATTTGTGATGGAGAACCATGTCAACATAGTTGAATTTAGTTTGATCTCAATGATTTTTTTTTTCCCCCCCTCTAAATGTCAGTACAAAAAAAATGATCTTGATGTTTTCAGGAGGGATTTCTATACAAAAGAGAGTCAACCTAGGTATCTGGGTTTTAACATTGATGATCTGGACCAGTGAGCAGTGGTATGTATTCCATCTGTGTCAGTCAGAACTGCTTGGGGGGAGAACCTATATATGTTTTCATCACTGGAGTCCATATTATTTTTATTTCAGTAGTTTAAGTCCCCCATCTCAAGTTCAAGGTACACTGCTGATATGGAAAGGTTTGGAGTCACTTTCTGTGGCTTTCCACTAATCTCTGAAATGAGGCAGCATTCAAGTCACAGAGTGGATTGGTAAAAACATTTAGATTTTAATGCAAAAAACCCTAAATGAATGTGACAGCTGAGGACCATGTGTTTCCCATGCAACTCATTTCTTACAATTCATTTTCTATTCCAACTCGAACCTGTAGAGAAACCTGCATAGCAGATACAAAATAGGCCATCTTTTGGAATAAAATTAAAAGTGTAGACCCCAAAGCTGTGATCAATAACAGTTGTGTCCCTTCTGTTTTAAATCACAGTACAAATGGCCCAGTATTTAATGCAAGGCATATATAATGAATTATTTCCTTGAATCAAGGCTGACATGTAGCTAGTAACACTGAGGCATTCCTACATTCATTTATTTAATAATGTAGAAACAAACTTATGTTTTAAGGCAGTAATAAAACAATATGGTCAAAGTGTAGGTATCAACCGAAATGCTTTCTGAGTGAGCATTTTTAACAGTTTTTGTGTTGAAACTTGCTCGTTTGCCTCATTTGAGGCAAATGAGCCCTTTGAATTGAGGCAGATTTGAAAGAGACTGTCTGTCAGGTCTAAATTTCCCTTGCTGCTGTTGCACATCTTTGTTTAAAGTGTTCTACTTTACTGCTGATCTTCTACTTCGTGCTTTTTTTTAAGCAACTGGGCTCAATCCTACTGTCAGTTAAACCAGTACAGCTACATGAAGCATCTGACCCATAGGTCAGTGTTCTGTCTTTTGCGCTCATAAAGGACTTGAACACTGATATTATCATCTACAGAAGAATTGCAGCACGATGGAGAGGAGATGGCATGCTAATGTGGGAGATCTTTGAATAAAACTCATGTCTTTTGAAAAGGAGAGGTGAAAATAATAAATAAATAAATGGACGACTACTAAATACTCTAGAACTTCACCATGCTCAGGAATTCACTTTAAGGAAGGTCATCTAGAGAGGAGGTAAGCAGAGGGAAATGCGCATGAACCTTCAGTTCTATAGGTCCTTAAAATATGTTTTTCTCCTCCTTATTCTTGTTTTTAATATTAAATAGCAAAGTTCAACTGTTACTGATGTGAAAGTACGAAGGAGCGTTATATTGTCTAGATTGACAGCGTGAGTGGGACGGTCAGAGCGATTTAATCTGTTCTTTCCAATGACTTCTGGCTAGGGCAGGGCGTATCTTTCAGAGATATGTTCTGTCTCAGTCTAAATACTTCAGTTAATGGAAATTATATCACACATGTTCCCAGGTAATTTCAAAGAGAAAGAGGGATTGGATAGCAGAGTTCTTCAATCAACTAAAGAAAAGCATAAACAAGTAACAGCTTGTAATCAAATACATATACGTAATTTGTGTGTGTATGCACATGTACACACACATATGTAAATGGCACTGATGTGAATGATTATCCACTGCAACAAATTTGTTACCAGCTCCTGTATCGGATCTATCCCAAATCAAGGCCTGTTGATAGACTGGGGAACAACTCTATCTCAATCCTGTTCCCTACCCCAACTTTACCCAAAGTAGGTGTTTTTTCCTTTCCAGATGTGTCTGTTTCCACAGTATGTGTGGCTTGGGCTTTTCTCACCTTTTCTTCTTTCCTCACAGATGTTGAAAGGGATCAGCATGCTCCCATGTATTCAAAACAAGATCACAAACCATACATGCTTCATTTGCAAGAAATGTAAACAGAATTTAATTGTGCTTCCTATTGTCAGAGCTTGCTCTTTAATTCATATGTGGTGAAGCTAATTAAATTATACAGTGATAGTTTCAAAGGATGATTTATTTTTCCATGTATTTGAAACAAAGTCTTTGTGTTGGTGGTTGCAGTTGCCAGACACCTTAGTTGTTCTGGGCCTGGAAAATTCACATTTCTAAGCTTCTTCCCTAAGGAAAGTATGCTTATAAAATGAAAGTTCTGTTTCTGCTCTCATCCTCCCATTCCAGAAGTTGGAGACATTAAGTAGAATGCCAGGTGATACGAGATGCTCTATAAAAATGTGGTAATGAAAGAACAGGCATGGATGGAGACCTCTGCTTTATTTTTTGTCTTTGTTTTCTGAATTGGGAGGGGGGCCTTTAAAGCTGAGCAGTTTTCCTATCTGTGCATCATTAAAATAGTCTCAAAAACTAGGAAGAGATGAACTTACTTTTACATACCTGTCTTTTAACTGTTTGGTTTTTTAGGGGTCACAAGAAAAAATACGTCCGATGAAGAAAATGTGACTTTTTTTCCCCTCCAAATATCACAAAGAAGTGCTCCTCCCTCCCCAAGCGTAAACAAACAATTCAACAACAAAAATTCAGCTGATTTTCATACTTTTTTTATCTTTACAATTACTCCATTTTATGCCAGTGTGTTATCACTGTTTGTTCCTTCTATAACTTTGCAGACTCTTTGAAGTAGTCACTATGAGTTTAGGGGACATATGCATAGATACTTAAACCTGTGAATTATGATGGAAGACACTTCTATTAAAGTTTATGCTGTGCAGATAAAAGCTTGTAAGATTTTCAATTAACTTGAAGGATTAAAGCATTACAGCTATTGTTCCTGCCTTGTGAGAGGTGAAGAAATGGTAACCTGCTCATTAGATATGGGTGGTATTTAAGCAGGAAAATCATTCTGTTTTTTTTAATACTTCGGGAATGAAATTACTAGTTACTTGTGGTTTTTTGATAGACTCCTAAATAAAGGGAAGAACAATAATTAACCAGGACCTGCATGAAGGCTACTGCAATAGATAGAGATAGGTATCATGACACTGGGAAATAGATGTACCAAAATAGTACTTATTCTGGTTGATCGTGCATGCAGTATGCATTACAGGTTAATCTGAGGCCAAAAAACCAGGAGGATTAAATCTTTGGGTACCCCATGGAATGACAGGGCAAGAATAGCCTTGTGGTTTTGTTCTGGTATTTAGTTTTCTATTTTTTCCTTAAGTTAGTTCAATGTATTGTGTGTGAGAGAGAAGCTTCTCCAGGGAGTGATTCAGAGCAGGTGCCTCAAGTGAAAAAATTCTTCTGTTTAGTTGATAGAAGGAAAACTTTGGTTCTTTGGGATGCTGAGTATTCTGCTGTGATCTGCTGAAGCAGTTAAAGATGTGTTTAGTTTAAAGTATTATGAAGCCATTGTAAAGTATAAATGCTTTGCTGGGTTGGTGTCAGGTCACCCAGCGACTTACAGGTGGGGAACTAGAGACTAGAGGAAGATTAGAGGAGTGGGAAAGAACCTTTTCTGTAAATAATGAAAGGCTGTGGCCAGAGAAGGCAAGATGTTTATAAAGAGTAGAAGGAGGTTGTGAAGGAGGAGAGTGTGCTCGCATATGCCTATGAGTGTGTATGAGCTTGTTGTGTTGAGAGGGAAGAAAGTAGAATATGGAGCATGCCTCAATCAGATTAAAAGGTCGAGAAGAAATAATGACACAGGAGAAAGGTGTAAAACTTAATACAGTTTTTGGAATATTGGCAAAATGCACTAGGGGAAAAGAATATGAAAAACAGTTAAATAGGGCATTGAAAATGTGTAATAAATATATAGGGGAGATAGAATGGGTTAAAAAGAAGGTAAAACATAAAGTGGTTTATATGCTGCAGGAATTCTGACAGGAGTAAGTGAAGACTTTCTCTCCTCTTCAAATGGTGTTGACTTCATCCTTTCCTATTCACACCTCACTGCACTGTCTGCTAACACCCTGTAGATGGTGTTGGGGGATACCAGCATCTTGAGTTTCTCCAACTCCATGAGTTAGGATAGGTATGTAGTGGTTGTGGATTTTTTGAGGTTTTTTGGTTTTTATATATAAAGATATTTTTGACAAAGTGTTGGCATAATTGTAGGTGGTGTTTGAGCCAGTGTAGATTTCAACACTTAAATGAGGAAATCAAATACAGTCATGAAGAAAATGGTCTGTTATCCCTTATTTAAAACATTTCATGGATACTATAGCCTGTTTTTTCATAAGGAGTTATGAGCATACAGCAGAGTATTTCTAGGGAACCCATCTCTGGTGGGGATTATGTAAGTTTTGACTTGGCTTTTCTTTGGGTTGCATGCCTGTGTTTCTCAATGGCAGGACACTGTTTCAGAGCTCCGCAGTTTCCTTTTCTTAGCACAGCTAAGTGCCACTACCTCTGCTGTCTGGTAAAGTGGAAAGAACACAGTCCTTAAAGAAATTGCAACATTCTCTTGTGTGATCTGCAAGTAGTTGCAGCTGCTCTGTTGTTTGGAAAAACTAAACAACCCATCATCCCCCCACATACCTGCTAGCAGAAATGGAATGCCGTTCCAAGAGTATTTTTGGCTTGTCATATGTAAGAATGGAAGTCAGTGTGTTACTGTTTGGGGTTTTTTTCCTCTTCTCTGTTTTCTTTGAAAACAAAAATCTTAAATTATTTTTAAAAATACTGAAAGGACAGAAGTTGAGTAGTCATCCTTCCTCTTGAAATCCAAAAATATTTTAAAACATTGTGCAGGACACAAAACATATGGCGTTATCTCTTTAATCATTTTTGTGGGATGGGGACATGCTGCTTTGCTTTCTGTGGAGTGTATTAAATATGCTGTTGTTGCCCAGACTTAATGTTGACCATGCATTAGAAGAAATAGTGGCAACCAAAAGAGGTTGAAACCTGGTTATTGCATCATGTTCCCCATATTTTCATAGGACAGTGCAGTGATGTTGCAATCCCTTTATCATCTTTGTGGCCCTTCCCTGGGCTTCACTGGGAACTCACAGTACTGAGCGGAGAGGAAGGGTCACCTCCCTTGACCTGCTGGCAATGGTCTTCCTAATGCAGCCCAGGATGCTGTTGGCCTTCTTTGTCACCAGGGCACATGACTAGCTCATGGTCAACTTGTTATCCATCAGGTCCTTTTCTGCAAAACTGCTTTCCTGCTGGTCAGGGTTCAGCATATACTGGTGCATAGGGTTGTTCCTCCCCAGGAGGAGGATTTTGCTCTTCTCTTTGTTGAACTTGAGGTACCTGTCAGCCCATTTTTCCAGTCTGTTGTGGTCCCTCTGAATAGAAGCACATTCATCTGGTGTATCAACCACTCTTCCCAGTTTTCTATTACCTGTGAATTTGCTGAGGATGCAAATTCATGACTGGAGATGTTAAACAGTATTGGACCCCATATTGACCCCTGGGGCACACTGCTGGTGACCAGCCTCCAGCTGGACTTTTTGCAGCTGATGACAATCTTTTGAGCCTGATAGTTCAGCCAGTTTTCAGTCCACCTCACTGTCCACTTATCTAGTCTGTTGTTTATGAAGATGTTATGGGAGACAGTGTCAAAAGCCTTACTAAAGTTAAGGTGAACACATCCACTGCTCTCCTCTCATCTGCCAAGCCAGTAATTTCTTCACAGAAGGCTAACAGGTTGATCAGACATGATTTCCACTTTGTAAATCCATGCTGATGGCTCCTAATCACCTGTACAGGTTTTGGAAGTTATTTCCAGGATTAGTTGCTCCACCACCTTCCCAGGGATTGAGGTGAGGCTGTAGTTCCACAGATTCTCCTTCTCGACCTTCTTGAAGATTGGACTGACGTGTTTTCTCCCATCTCTATTTTCAGCTAAACTTATCTAGAGAAGACCTTTAGATTGCAGTTGCCTTTTCTTGATGAAACTTGCTTGTTATATCTGTAAAGACACTTAATTTAGACACTGCAAATAAAATAATTCTGTTCACTGAATTTAACTTTACTGTATGTTGATCAAATCTTCACCTTACAGTTGGAAGCAGGTTAAATTTGTACCGAATATAAATAAGGTCATATGCTAAAAGTAGTGTAATAAATAATCTTGTTAATTTTTTTTCCCTCCCTTCCACTTCATTAGCTGGAACCAGCCCAGGTTAATTGAGAGTGGGAACTCTATTCCAGACTACCATCTTCAGAGAATAATCAGTTTTCCTGAGAGCATCATACAGAGATTGTTAGGGAAGGCATTCATAAAGGCCTTCCTTTGATGCACATGAGAAATCATTTATGTGAGCTAGCAACTCCCTACTACCTGTCAGTATGAAACTTAGCAACATTCATTCTGGTCATGGAAGGGGAAGCTTGCAGATTGGTGGGAGCAAACCAGGACATCGGTCAAGCTGAACTGATTTAAATCATAATTAAAAATGGATTCTTTAGAGTAGGGAAGCTTTTGTGCATTTTATGTTGTTTTCCTTGAAAATGCTTTGTTCTCACCAGCTGGCAAAAAGTGAAATAAGTTGTTTGATAAATAGTGTTAGTCCTTTATGCTAAAGGAAGCCTTGATTTTTGCACTTTTAAGCAATTATGCAACCTAATACAAATACAGCTAGTTTCTTAATATCTACATATTCTTATTTTATAAAGTAATGGTTGGTACATTTCCTGCTTACAAGCTAATGATTAATTTTGATTTGGGACACGTACAGTTGCATTGGGATGGAAAATTGAATTAAATTAAAAATACAGAAGCCTAACATTATACAGTTTTCCCCCAAAACATATTCCACATTTAAAACTAGTGGAATTGACTGAACAAAGGCAGTATCTTTATTGAATGAAGCAGATTGTTTCTGGATATCATGGTCTTCTAGTTTTTATAATTAATGGATATCATCTTGAGAAGGAAAGGTGCAGGTGGTTTTGGTCTGACAAGCCTGTGATGGTTTTCTTCTGGAGAAGTTAGGCATAGAATATGGTGACATACGATTTCTGATGGCAGAAAGGTGTTTTTATTATCTTCCATGTTTTTTTAGAGTTATTCTGATCTATGGTTTGTTACAATAAAGTTTTCCCAGATGTTAGCAGGTGCTTGTTTTACTATGCAGAAAGTTAGTGTCCCCCAGCTTTGTACTTTATATAACTTCGCTTTGTTGATGGATTTAAGAATTGAATGCATAAAATTTTTTTTAGATCTTACTCATTTTGACAGAGAAAAAAATATGAAGAAACTTTCCATGAAAAATCTGTTTCTTGGTTTTGCTCCTTTCTATTTGGTTGTGCGTTGTATGAGATGAGGACTGTGCATGTATGGGCAGAGCTTAGAATATCATGCAAGCTTCAACCCAGGCTTTGACCCAGGCTTCCTCCATTCCAATAATAATAATAATAATGATGATAATAATAATAATTTGCTCGAAGTGAAGGAAGGAACATAAATTTCTTAACATGCCTCAGACAGGTATTTATTTAAATTCTGCCTTGTCTGCTGTTCTCAAGTAAGGAGACACCTTTATATTATTTGGGTCTGTGATGCCTGGGCCAGCAGGTCTGTGCTTTCAGGTCTGAGGGGCTCATCCCCCAGCCTGCCTGGAGACATGACAGGAAAAAGGCTGCAGGATCGTTTCTTCCCGTTACATCAGGAGAAAAACACAGGCTACTTCAGACTTCATGCCATCTGAAATTCAGACCAGTGCAGTAGATCTGTTTTGTGGGATGCATTGCGTGCAGTCAAACCCTGAGATGATCCGACTGTCAGGAGGAATTGGTAATGACTGAAGCAAATGATTGCTGTGACTGTTGCAACATGACTGCCTTCAGTGCTGTTTTACTGCCTTATTCTGGTGATGAATTAGGCTCAGGATGCATAGGGGCAAACAACGAATAATGGAATAGAGTATAAATGTATGACTCTATAAATCTACCACAGAATGTGCAGTGTCTGAAAGGTTAATATAATACGTAATAGTTAATGTAAGTGCTGACAGCTCACATACTGAAGTGGCTTCTAAGAGATAGCTGCAAATTTACTTATGTTGCTAACTGAAAAAAACCTGCTCTCTCTATTTTGGTGAATTTGACAAGCAAGTAAAATTGAGGTATTTGAAGAGGCAAAATATACACTATTTGGACTGTGCTACGGGAGCCCTGTAATGTTTAAATCAGTTTAATAGCAGTATGCAATAGTAATTGCTAAAACAGCATGTACGTTACATCCTTATGTTTAGGGAGTCTGGTTCATCAAGGATATCTTCATTTATAGGGCTTCCCAGCCTTTTTTTCAGCAGTAGTGGTGGCCGCAGCATCTTCCAGCTCTGAGCAAAGCTGTTACACATATGCAGGTAGAAGTTTTGTGTTACCTTGGCAGTGTTTATCTTCTGCTTTGAAGTAGCTTGCCATGGTTTGAAAATGCATTTCTCTAATAGGTACTCTGAACATTTCAACTTCGATGTTAAAAAAAAAAAAAAAAAATTACACCATTGTTACTTACTGCTTTTACTCAGAATTGAATGAAACAGCCAGAAAGCTGTTAGTTGCTAGAAAGGGAAAGACAATTCTGCAGTTACTAAGCTTTCCACTTCTGTCTGAGGTCACCTCTTTTATCCAAACTTGTGAATTTTTTTGAATTGGAGATCTTTGTCAACAGTGGGGTGTTTTGTCAGGAAAAAATATTTTTTTATCATTCCCAAAACCAGAAAAATCATCATCCTTTCAAATTACTTCTGAATGACTCTTTGTGCATGTGTGTGTAGGAATATAGTAGGTGGCATTCATGTCTGCATGCGTTTGAATGATGGAGATCCTGAGGGGAATGAAGACTTGCTTTGGGAAGTGATTCTTAGAAATTTCTGGACGCATGGCTTACAACATTATGACCTGTGTTTATTTTGCTTCCTCTACAAGCAGAAAGCCTTTGGCTTTGCTGAGTACTTTCATTAAGCCATTAACAGATACGCTTTAAAACAGGTATGTCTTGTACCGATGTGTTCAATACTGATGATACTGGTGTGGCCAAATCTGATGTGCAGGAAGAACTGAGCTGATCAAATGAACAGATACCATTCAGATGGTAAAAGACTATTCTAAACTCTGCTCTGACAGTATTCAACAAGTGCTTGAAAAAGGAAATGAACATTTTTATTGAACAAGTAGGTATTCAGCTTTCAATATAAATTGATGTTATTCTGCAATACTACTGCTGCTTCATCATCTGTCGGTAGATCTTTTGGGAGCCAGATCTTTTCAGTCTCAGTAGTGCTGCTAAAGTCAATGTGGCTGCTCTGCGCACACAAATAAAGGAGATGTAAGAAGAGAAGGCACATGTGACTGTTTTGTCAGATGAAGCCTGATCACTTTCCCTTCTTTCCCTCCGAATTGTTGTCCTTATTGTACTGAAATTTAAGAATTGGCCAAAGAAGGATTTTCATCAAACTTTGAACTATTGAATTGTTACGCAATTTTTACAGGAATTCACCAGGCAGAAGTTAAAAAAAATAAAAAAATCTGTACCTCACTTAAGGCAAAAAATTGTGGCAAGATGATTTCTTGTTTCAAAAGAGAAGATTCCTGTGCAACATTAGATTCATTCCACGAAGTGGCAAGTTTCATCTGGGAGTATCCATTGCTCCATAGAGTCCACCTTTAAAAGGGGAAATGCTTTAGAATATCTACTAAAAGTCTTTTTCTCTTTAGATTGCTGTAGCCATAGATTGGTATTCACAGATGAAAACAGCTGCTCCCATTTTCCGCAACCCCTATTTTAGGTACTTCAAGCATGCACGATTATTTTGCAAGTTGGTATCATCCTAATGTGCAGAGCAAATTAAGGGTTTCAGATACACTTAAACTTGTGAGAAAATTTATTTTAGATTAAAATCAGTGGATTGTTCTCCCCCTCACCCTTTGCGACTGACATGAAACTCTTGCTTTGCAGCCAAATCTTATGGTTTAAGTTGTTGTGCAACACTGCATTTGAGGATGTGAATGACTGTTAATTTCTACTGGATTATGCACATGCTTACAGCTCCAGAAAAGGATTCAATGAAGTGTGGTGGATCAGACAGCGCTTGGCTAGCTTCAGGTTTGTGCCTGTGCTCAAATTCCAGTGGAATCAAGCATGAGTCTATTCCAAAGTCCAGTAATTAAAATACAGTTGAAAGACTGTGAGATGACAAGACTTAGGGGCAAGTTTTAAGTTCTTTGAGGTTTCAGTAAGTTTGAAAATTGTACTGCTAAAGCCTCATTTTTCTCAAGTACATAATTAGCTTCATTTTTACCCTGTGTTGGTACCTTCTGCAAACCCAGATAAGGGCCTTGTGCATTGAGATGCTGAGCAGAGCTGAGTGAGTTTATGATTTTAATGAAAAGAGTGAAAAATCAAATAGGATCTAAGCTGATGCCAAGACAAACTTGGCAGGGGAGGAGGGGAATGGTTGATTATCAAATGGAAATTCAGGGAGATTTGAGACCCCGTAGGACCTGTGAACAAATGTCCCAGTGTTATATATGTGGGGTAGTGCGGTGTTAAATTTTAATGCAAATATCCCCAAGGGTCTGTGTGCTTTTATTAGTTGTATAATCAATGGAAATAAGACACTTAAGATTTTTAGTCAGCAGAATAGTGATGGCTCATGTTGAAAGGTATAAAAGTTTTACCATCACTTCTGTATGGTAGTTTGCATTAATATGACAAATGTTGTTGCTTGCGAGTCACAAGTGGTAATCTTAAGATCATGTCAGTAAAATTTTTATGCTATACACTCACCATTGTGTTTGATATACAGTACACCAAAAATGTTTTACAGAAAAGAACTTTATTTACTAACAGTTTAGAGGGTTTTACATTTTTATTGTAGGTACCTTTCATTTCCCTCATCTGTAAATCTACTCTTTAGTTATTTCACTGCTGTATATAGTTGAGAAAGGCAGATCTTTTAATACACGTATAAGAAGCCTGTAAGAATTACTTGTAGTAAAAGTCAGTATCTAAAAGAACTGCTCCTAAGATTTAGTACCTTGAAACTTTATAGAAAATAAAAACATGTGCTCTGTAGCAGATGAAAGGTGATAATCCATCTTTTCCTGTATGAAAAATAAGAGATTTTTAAATTAAGTTCATGATTTATAATATAATGTTGCCTGTCCTGCTCCAAAAGTCTAAATAATTCTGGAAGAGGAAAGCCTTAATTTTTTTTTTTTTTTAAAGAAAAATGATTAATTTAATTATACCTGTGTGGGATGAACTTTATTTGAAGTAGTTTGAACATCTAAGGGGGTTTGGAAATATGATAGGTTTAACTGGTTTCCAAGAGTCATAGCCTACATACTCTGTAGAATAAAGATATTCCAGAAAGGTGGATGAATAGGACTTTCAGAAACTCAAGTGACACAAAGCATGTAGGAGGACTCACCTGAAATTACCTAATGGAGAAGTCACACATTCACTTCAGATCTGTATTTGGGTGGGAAATTAGTTCAAAAATACCAAGAGCTTTGTCAGTTCTTGTATTTTCTCTGCCTCTCAGCTTTGAAATAGGTTTCTTGGATTACTTATTTGGTGTAATTTAAGCCAGTTGAGCATTAGTAAAGTTTAAAAATTAAAAACCTAGTACAGGGGTTAATTAGAGCAGGATTAAGCATGGTCTGGAACATATTCCTCCAACCTAAATACCCCCTAATTCTTTTTCTGTTTCCTTTTGATGAACTGGATGTTGCATACCTGTGAGTAACCACTTTGCTCAGGGACACAAGTGGAAGTGAGGTCTGATGAGGACTGCAAAACTGACATTAGATCTGTAAAGGCAGGGAGAAACACACAGATGTGATTTCCCACCCCCCCCCCCACCCCCTTCTTTCTTGTTACACTAGGTGGAGAGCTTCATTGGACTGTCAGATCTCTGGAGAGAGTACATATCCATTGTGCTAAGGCTGTGGTTAGCACTCTGTGTACAGTGTCCTGTCCTTTCTTTACAAGAAAATTGTGGATACCCTGTGCAGAAAAATTTGATACAGTCTTTTCTGGTGTGCTGTCTTGTGTGACTGGATGACGCCTTGCTGCTAATATGTTTGAATTGACTATCAGTGATTTCTATGTTCCACTTACTTTATTTTTTTTTTTTTTTGGTGAAGGCTCTGTCCTGAAAAAGCATTAAATCCACAATTTGTGTTCAGGGCTACTCAGAAAACATCCCCCTTGGAGACCTGTGCTTGAGTCTTAGACTTGCTAGATACAGAGAAACGCAGGATGCATTTATTCTGGCTGGAGTAGACTTGCCACTGAGAACAGTGACTTCAAATGAAAGCTTTTTAGGAGAGGGAGGAGATTTTTTGTTTGTGTGCTTGTTTTATTGCACTTCTTGCCTGAGCATATTGGGAACCTGCTGAAGAAGATGATATGTTAGAACCTCAGAATGATAGGATGTTGTAAGAAACAAGAATGTGACCTGAGGAATTTGCTTTAGCAGTCAAGAAGCAATCTGCTTGCTAGCTGACTGCTTTTCTATCATTTGTATATGCAATTTAAAAAGAGACTATTCTACTTAATAGAACTGATAGAGGGGAGGAGAGAAAGGGATAGTTTTCTATTTTGAAACTGTTTGCAGTGGATACCTTTTATCTTATTCATGTTTCTGATGGAAAGATCAATGGGAAATCTACCAGGAGAGGGGACAAAAACATGTTGGAAGGCATATTGGAAATGCTTTTGATGGGGTGTTGATTGCATTTTTAGTTTCCACTTACCTGGCTTCATTCAAGGAAGGGTTATGTGTGCTAACATTTATGTATTTCATCATCAGGTCTGTCTTGGAGCTCTCTGTCCTGCAAAATGCATTGAATCATCATGTGGAATTTTGCATGATGGGAGTTTTAAAATGTCTTCTGTATTTGGTTTATTTGAAAAAAAAAAAGGGTGATTTCAAGCTGCCTTATAAGAGGGCCAGGCTGTTTCTTTTGACAATTAAGTTTAGTTTTCCTCCTGTCATGTTCTTTTTATAATTATTGAGTAATAGTGCAGTGCTCTAAGATGCCCTTTGTTGACAGCTGATAGGTATGTCAGACTCATTCAAACAGCCTCTCAATGTTACTGTCCTCTGCCTTTTTTTGTGACAGCATGGGTCTACTTGAAACTGCCTTTTCAGGGAATCAAATATAACATCTTACTTTTTATCTTGTCTTGACCCTCTCCACCCTTATTGCTGAGTTGCTAAATTGGAAATGTTACTCCTAATGCAGTAGATTCTGTGATTATATAGAAGTGCACCCTGAAACGTCCTCTCCGCTGAGAGGAGCACTGTATGGTGTGCAATGGAGTGAGAAGAATTCCACTTTCAGAATTACATTTTCAGGTTTTTTTTGGTTGTCCTGCTTAAAATCTGTCTTCAGATGACTTTCTTCCTGTCTTTGAAACACATAAAAACATTAAACACATTGGCACATACTATGTATCTGACATCTTGCATGGCTTTTCCATGGTTATGTGCATTTTTCAATAGGAGGCAGCTGTTACTCAAGTGACATATCATAAAAAAAAAATTTCTAGATACCACAGGATAGAGGAAAAACAAATACATTTTTTTCTCTGCTTTTGCCAGTGTTCGCCTGTATTACCTTCTTCTTTGCCATGAAATAAAACAATATGGACAGCAAGGCATCATTTCTCAGCTGCTGGAGTGTGCACATCAGATGTAGCTAGTTAGGAGCCACTGTTGTTCATATTTTAGTGATGGACAGAAGTGAAAGCTTTGTGAATAAAGTTCATATATGTTCCTTGCACTTCTGTTTGAATCTGCTTAGGGGTGTTGGAGTAACAAAGCACAGATTAAAAACTTGTTGCTTTAAGAAAAAAGAAATACTTTATTTTCAAGTCCTTCAAGCAGGAAAGTCACGGGCATCATACAGTTTCATATTATACTTAATGCTTAATCTCACTGTAGTCAAGAGTGCAGCCAAGATGAAATGTAAGTAAAGAAAATAAAAATGTGGGGATGTGAGGAGGAGATAACTTTCAGAAGGTCATTGTATGTTTCAGTGGTATCAGCTGAAATGTTGAATCTTGAACATTGTATTCAGTTTCAGTCCCCTTATTCTCTAAAAAGAGAGATCGAAGAGAAAGCAGTGAAGTTACTCAAGAATGTAAGTGATGGACACGATGACTTCTGTATGAAGTAATACTAAAAAAAAAATTTAAAAAATTGCAATATGTTTGACTGCAGTTTGAAGAGTGGAGTAGAAATAGTATCTTGTTGGCTCAATATGATTTCCACAGATGTTTCTGGTGTCTTTTCATTAATTTCATTGGGAGTTTGTATCTAGACCACCTAGAAATCTTAAACACAAGTAGGATGAAATTATGAATGGAACAGCCTAACCCAAATGGATTTTTCTGCCTAACCTATGGCACGGAACAAGATGAAGGGACTAATTGAAACACAACTGTAACACGTTTTAAGCAAATCAGGTACCATTGCAGCATACAATTAGCAGGAGGTGCCTGTTTGAATGACTACTGCAGTTTGTCTACTGTCGTATTTCCTTCTATACAAAAAAATGCTGAGAAATTTTGTTGTAATAGAGAGGAACATTGTTGTGTTGTGGTTTGTTTACTGATAGTACACAGCTAACTGTGGCTGTCAGTGAGCACTCAAACCTTCTTTTTTAAAATTGCTGTGAATATTTGTACTCTTGCCAGTTCATCTGAGAGTCGAAATGCCAATGAGGGGAATAAAATATGGAAAATAAAGCTGTGTTTTATATAGCACCTGCCATACTCTAGAATGTTAAAGCACTTACTATGCCGAGATGGATAAAATATGACAATGCCTATAAGAAATAACATCACCTGCTAAGCTTTCAGCAATATAACTGGCATACAGCCATCAGCACCATTAAAACTGCTACTGAAAGAATGACTTGGATAGACTTCTAAGGGATAACCCCAATTATGTATTTCATTAAAAAAATGTGTAATAATGATCATAGAAATTATAACATAAACCAAAAGAAAACTTGAAAGACCTTGAGATACTGACTAGGCTGTTCGTTGACCCCCAAAGCAGGCTGAATTTTATACCTGTTTTTTCTTTAGCACAGCTGTTTGGAAATCTGCATGAAATAATAAAACTGCACAAGATCCCTCTTACAATATGTCACTCTATTTGTAGAAAGACTTCGCCTAATAACTGATACAAATTTTTCTAACTTTGGTTTCAGTGGGTACATTGCTGCGTGTCCTAGCCAGGGTACAGTGGAGACAAGTTTATTCCATAGGGTGTGCAACTTTCTTTCTGGTCTGATAATGAAAATGCTTTTAAACTTTTTCCTCTCTAGTCTAAATAGTCCTAGTATATTCAGTCTTTCTACATAGTTCCTCCTTTGAGACTTGTGGTAATTTCTGTTACTATCTTTTGACTCTTTCCAATTGCTTCACATTTTTTATAAATGTTCTGCCAAAAAAAAAAAGACTCTCTTATTGCTTCCTGCTAAACAGAAGGACAGGAGTGCTTCTTATTTTATGGAGTATATACTCCTGTTTATATTCACGTATGATGGTTTCTTTTTAAAAAAAAATAAAATCACACTTTGAACTTAGGTTCAGCTTGTGGCCTACTATAACCCCTGATCCTCTCCTGAAGCTGCCGTCTAGCTGCTTACGTGCTGTGCTGTAGGTGTGCAGCTGACTATCTGCTGAAGTATGGAAACGTGCACTTGCCCCTGCTGAATCGTTCTGTTATTTTTCTGACTACTTCTCTAATTTGACAGAATAAATTTGAGTTCCAGCCCTGTTATCCAGTATACCTGCAGTGTCGGCTTTTGATGATCGGCAGATTTAAGCACGTCATCTGTTCAGTTATGTAGGTTGCTAATGAAAACACTCCCTGAAAGTAGACCAAGATCAGATCCTTACAAAAACCCACTCGGTACACCTTTTTGTTTTTGGTAGTGAGCTATTAACAATTTTTGGGGGTCATGTAATCAACAAATTTTGCCGTCATTCGCTAGTTATCTCCTGTAGAAAATACCTGCTTATAAGAAAGGAAGCGTGAGGGAGTCATCTGCCTTTTCTTTGGTAATACAAGCTGGAAAGCATAACAGGGGAATCAAGAATCTCCTGGTTTCTGGCCTATGCTATATTTTCTCTACTGTTTCTCAGTGGGATAGAATAAAAGTTGAAATTTTTAACGATATGATGGTACATAAGAAATAGAACTAGTTATTCCTATGCCCAAAGTAGGACTTTACTGTTGAGAAATGATCTCAGCACAAAAATCTAAAAAAAAAAGTGGAGGTGCTTGTTTGCACATTAGTAACTACTTGTTTGTTGATAGCTGGATGGTCAGATCAGCGTATTCTGTGGCTGTTTTAGTGGCTTTGATAGTTAGGCCTATATTTTCTCAGATTTGACTCTTGTAATTACTGGATGCTTGTAATAATGCAGATTACAGTTGCTAGAGAAGAGACAAATATGAAAGTATCCTTTCAAATATCAAAGAATAGTCTTTTGTGTTCAGAACTTACACTTCACCTTCTTTACTGGTGTATACTTCGTGTCGTTATGGAATATCTTATAATTTATTTGACATTTGTATCTCTAGAAGGAAGTATGTCATGAGCTAAATTGTATGTCATGAAAGCATTATGTGACATACTGAAAAATACATAGAATTCAATGTAATTTTGTTTTTGTGGAGAAAGGGCCAAACACAGCAGCATGACTATAGCTAGATGTAAAGTAATCGATATTCTTCCTGTAGTGTTTTACTGGTGATGTCTTGTTTGCCTGTGGAATTGAAACAAACACTCATTAAGATGAATCAAAGTCTGCTGATAATTACACTAATTGCCCACAGGTTGCTAATAATAAACTTGTGATTTTTGAGAGAGATAGTAGAAGTTAGTGTGACAGATGTACTGACTGCACTAAATTTGATGCTCATGAATGAAGTGTGGATACCATTAGGATGGAGATTAACATGGTAATTATTTGAACAGTTGAATGCAGGACTTTCGTATAGAGATGTAATGTTACTTACACGAAATATATTTCAGTGTACCTGGTATGTCAGAAGGCCATATTCTAAAGTTCTCAATAAACAGATTTGAGTTCAGGCCTTAAGCTGTAAATTCCTGCCATGTGAGATACAACTAGTGCAGGATTCGGGCATCAGAACTGTACCTGATTTTTATAGTTATGTTTATAAGGCTTACCTGGCAATGAGTTGGGTGCCACCCTTCTGCAAAGTGATGAATTTCAGCCTTAAGTGTGAGCATGTGTCACATACAGGTACACCAGGAGATAGCTTTCTATTGTTTATTTCTCAATTTACAGCAAAATTAGCAAAAGTGCAACAAAAAGTACAGCAGGTTAAAAGATCACTGAAGCTCTTCTTTTTCTGATGAAACATTTTGCTGTACCCATTCCACATGGTATCAAAATAAACATTAGAGCAGAGAAGTCATTTGAAAGTATAAAAGAGAAGAAACAGTAAAAAAGCTTTCCCTAGTTTGCTACTTTGTTTGTGAAGAAACTGGCTTTAAGACTTCAAGGAAGAAGAGTCTTACTGAGTGCTTTATAGTTATTTTATTTTAAATTCATGTAGTGCTAAAGAAGACTGAATGCCCACAACAGGTGTACACTAGCAATGATAATGCAGGAAACTACCTTCCTCTGCTTCTGTCTTAATTCTGGAAGCTGCTTCTGGAAGCAAGAGGTTGTCATTTTTTATTATTTTTTTATTCTTTCTGTCTGCCTGTACACAGTGTTTGATCTTTTCCTGTAATTATGAACAGAGGTGCTGATTGTAATGGTGTATTTTATGTGATTTTGCAATAGTCTGTGATTGAAGGCCTCTTCACTGGATGTAATTCTTTAACTGATGTTGAAATGTTAACATCATGCCTTGATTGCTTTCTTTTCCTTTGAGCTGTGTTTCTTGGTAGCTCTGTAGTAAGAACTAAATGAGAATTGAGAAGACAAACTTCAGTTTCATTCTGCTTAAATACTATTCTTCACATCTCTTTCATAAACTTTGCTATGCAGTAAACTCACTCAACTTTTTTTTTTTTTTTTTTCAAATAACTTGCCTTAAAGTTCCTTTTTCACAGCGTTGCTCTTAAGCTTTGTGAAGAAAATTTAAACATTCCTATCTGGTCTATTGATCCTTATTTAGCAAGACTCCTCTCTGTGGTGTCAAGGAATGAACTACACATTGAAAGCAATCAGCAACTGTTTGAGTCAATCTAATTATTCTATGCTGCCTCCCAGCAGATGACAGAAAGAAGAATTGGAGAAGGAGAGTTTTCAGCCCAGATGCCAATGCATGTATTGGAATAGCAGAAAATTAAATGCTGTAAAGGTCAAGGATAGTGGCTTTAACTTTAAGAGTTCAAAAAATTTCATCCTGAGACTCTTCATCCTTGGCTTAGTTACCTGATGGATTTTATGGAAATATTTCCCAACAATTGTTCTACCATATCTAAATAAATGTCAAAGGAAGCAATTGGGCATGCACCTTTTTATGATGGTGTGACAGAAAATAATTATTAAAAAAAAAAAACCCCAAACAAAAAACCCCACAAACACCAACATCCTCTCTCCCTGCCCCAAACCACAACCAAAGAACAAAAAAACCCCAATGCCAAATAATTTAGGCTGAAAGATAAAGGATCTGGTAATTTAGGGAATGATTTTCAGCTGTTATGTTATTCACTGAAATAATGTTTTAAGCTTCATGTGAGTAATTTTTTTTTTTAAGCAGTGTATGGTGTTCAGTCTGGCTTAGCTGAGAACAGACCCCAAAACAGTCTTAGAAACGTTTGGGCTCTCATGTGGTATGAGGTAAGAACAGAGCAGAATCCTGCAACATCATCCATCTGAGTATACCTCTTGGTGTGGCTGGAGGGGGGTGGGGATAGGAACATGTAAACAAGGTTTAGTTGTCAGTTACAAATAAGAAATTACCACATGGAGGTTTATTTTATACCTACAGAAGTTGGATTTTACTATTACGCATATAAATCTGTGCAGTTTTGCTTACATGCTTTTGAATAAATTACTAGTTCACATTTGGGCATTCAGTAGATTTCTAGATCAGGTTCATCAGCCTCAAAAGTAAAGTCCAATATTCTTATTTTAGTGTTGTCTAGAAAATGAGGCAATGTGCCATACTAGGTCAGATTTTGTTATACATCAAATATCAAGTTGGACAGATTTCCTGTAACTCTTTTGGTTCTTTGAGTATACATAGAGTAGCAGCATAAAAATGAATTATTTTTTTTAAAGACCCAATAAGGTAATAACAACTACAGGAAAAAAAACCAAATAAGATCAAAATCAATGACTGTATTATTACATGATAGCCTATACTTGGGAAATTGTAACTTTGAAATTAGCTAGCAGGTTTAGAGAATAAAACAAATCTAAACCATCATTTTTATTTAATAGCTCTGGGCAGTGGTCCTTGGAACTCCAGGAATTTAATATGAAAGGTTCATACTGAAAAAAATGTTAGTACACATTAAGAATCTGTGGCTGTCCCAGTGTGGTGATGTGTAGATGCTGGTTATGTTTTCCTTTGCTGAGTGAGACCTGATTGCCCTTATTCACCTTTCGTAGCAGTTCATTACAATAGTCCATTTGCTTTTACACATTTAAGGGAGAGGGAATGTGGCCATGCCTTTTACCTTAAAGTTAACTGACTGTGACCTTCTCAGGTCCCATGTAGTTGACTCTGGCCTCAGCAAGTCAACATTTCCTACCTCCCTGCACATCACAAGACCTGCGTCTCCCACCCCTCCGTTCAGTCAGGATTTGGTTTCAAAGCATCCTGTAATGCTTTTAAACCCCACTGTGGATTCGCTTTTACTCTTGCCCTCTGGTCGTGGTAAAAATTATAATTTAGAATTATTTAGAGCTAATATGTTGTGTCTGTTACTCCTGACCTCACACTTCTTTCCTATTGCCTACGCTGGCAGCACCAGGCATGACAGTTTTCCTTTCTAGGTGCTATATCTTCATATTTTTTATGTAGTCTGCCTGGCTTCAGGGGCTACTACCATGCTAGTAATGCATGGTGTAGGAGGCACCCTCTTTGCTGTTTCATGACATCGGTTAGATTTGCTTCATTTTTACTTTACTCTGAAGTCATCGTGAGCTTTGTGAGAGCTCTGCTGAGCTCTTCAGCCTCGGTTCTGCAAAACTCTTCAGCACAGGCTGACTGCTCTGCCAGGCCACCACCCATGTCCTTTGGCCGCAAGTCCTAAGGCTGATGGTGCGCTGTTGCTTTTGGCTAGGTTTTCACTGGTAAATATGATAAGATTCTTATCTTTATTGCCCGCCTTGGGTCTTGGTATGTACTGTGTTTATTTGGATCTCAGATGATATGGATCTCAGATGATATGGATCTCACAATTGATACAGGAGAGACAACCCACCATGTAATACTCTCTCTCCTGGTTGGACTGGCAGGCTGACATGATTCACTGTATAACCTGAGATGAGCAGCAGTGGGGTTAGGTATAAGGTGAAACTTCCCCAAAAGAGGCTCCTAACAAACGTAATTTCCTCATCAAAGTAAATGCTGTCTTTGGTTCTGGTAAATGTGGTGATCAGAGGTGAAATCCTAGTTAAAAGAAGAGGATTTGTGAATGCCATGCTGGTTTGCAGGCCAACCCTGCTGTGGAGCAGATACAGCGGCAATGGTGTGTCCCATGCCACTTCATCCAGTTTGTTACTTTCTTCTTCCATATCCCTGTTTGCCTCAACAATGCTTCATTTATTTACCTTCCCATCTGCCCTAAAAGTCTTCTGCCTCTCCAGTTGATCTCTCCTGATCATACTAAGTACGTAATTATAATTACAATGATGTTAAGGCCTATGAAGTTTGAGACACAATACAAACAGAGCAATGACTCTGTATGTCTTGCTCAAGGAATGTAGGTTTGAGCCTTAAAAATCTGCGCATTCAGGAAGAAGGTTGTTTCAATGGTAATAACTCAGTATTTCTGAACTGTTCGGCATGATTCCTAATAGGCGGTTTTTGGCAAGCTGCTTTCGAAAGGTTTTGATTCTATTCACAGTAGCCATTATACTTGTTAGATTGTTGATAAAATGATATTGCAAACAACAAAAAAAAAATCGGAACATGGAGAAAAATGGTGATATAATCAAAACAATTTGGAAAGTTAAAATAAGCGAAAGCCAAGATGTTGAAGTACAGCACTTTGGAATTGGGAGCTGTTGCACTAATGGGTATAAATAATGCAATACTGTTCCCATGGGGGTATTGTAGAGCTTAAGTGGTTAATGGCGGAAAAGCACTGTGAGCTTCTATGTAGAGATATGCTATGCAAGAGCAGAGTGCTGCTTAATGAAAGTCTAAATGCTGCTGGGTAACAGTGTTCTGTACATGTGTCAGTACGTCCAACGGGTGTCAATGGTGATCGAAACCATGGATCACATTGTTGGACATGTTTAACATTTAGCAAGGTGACTATGGCTATGTTTCAGTAAATCAACATACATTAATAATTGGCTTTATTTGCCAATAGGACCACTTTCTTTTTTAATAAAATTTTTAGATTACTTTTTAATATATGATGATGCTTTTCATGCTTTTCAAATTTGCTTGCACTAAAAATTAGCAATGTCCCTTTAAAAACTATCAGATTTATTATATAAAGAGTACTATAGAAAATGGTAGTATACCTGGCCCTAAAAGCAGACTTATATTAAAATTATGTAAATATTTATAAATAAATACAAAATGTGAGAATAAATGGTAGGAACATGGAATCTGACTGAACCTTTCCTTAATCTTTTTCTTCTGCAAGTTCGTCTTACGGAGAAATAATACTTGGAAACTCCTGGAGCTGATACAGTTCTTGGGTCTTCTAGGGAATATAGATGTTAACATCTGATTTGACATAGTAGTTACAATTTTGTCTTTGCCTTTCTTCATTATGATTTGTGAGGAAACCTGAAGAGGAGTGTATTTTTTCATTTTTGTGTATCTGTCCTTTGTGGGATTTTTTTTTTTTTGCATTTGTTTATGTGAGTTTCCAATAATTAAGTGGCTTCTGTCATGATAGCACCTTTTAGCTCACATACTACATTGTAAGCTAGTTTATTTGCAAAGAATATCACTAGAAGTAATTTCTTGGAGGAATCAAGACTTGAAAACTTGAATTCTAGTTCTTAGAGTTGCTCATAGTCCCTTTTAGAAGTTGGTACCTGTTATTACTAATTCTGAGTCTGACGAATTTTTATCTTTAAATATTCCCATTAATTCATTTATTGTTTTCTTCTGAAGCTTATGAGCATGGACAAGCATATGAAAGTGTGGTGGTTTTTTTTCCTTCCCCTTTTCTCTTTTAACCACTTGGTTTGTACTGCCCTAGCTTGGTATCTTACTGCTAGCCTCTTTATGTGGCTGCCAGGGTTTCTTGCATAATTTTCATGACAAATAGCTTACTCATTAATATTTCAGCCCCATTCCTACCAACCTCAGAGAAGTGGTATGCCCCAGGCAGGGAAATGTAGTTCCTTCCTTAGGAGCCTTCTAATCTTTTCCTTAAACGGTTTGTCAGAGTCTGTGACAGATAAATGAAGATGGTGCAGTTCAAACTAGAGGTGATGTCTTTGTACATGCGTGATGATATATTTTCTAACTGGGAGGTGTTGGACTGCAGTGGAGTCTCCGCTGCAAACATCTACGATTTCTCTTTTATCATACTCGGGTCCATGAGACTTATTGATTCTGTAGTAAAATCTGTAGAGAAATTTCTGTCTTTTTTTTTTTTTTATTGGCTGTTGAAATATGCATAGTCCTGGTAACAGTCCTCTGCCTGTTCACAGAGTTTCATCATTTCTATAATAGAGACAGACCAAAGCATGATACTGCAGCTGAGTTAGAGTTGAGCTCAAGTTCACATCAGAGCTAGGTCTGAGGTGTGGATCTCTGGTGATATTTTGGCTCAAGGTGATAGCAAATATGTGAAACTGATCTCTTTAGAGCTTGGTGTGACAGAAAATTGGTGTGACACAAAACTTACAATACCCCCACCACTACTTAGGGTTGAAACATTATAAGAAAGGCCAGTTTGATTTAAATGTTGATTACATTTGTTATTAAAACCGTAAAATAACTCCCTGGTTTAAAATACCCATTATATTTATTATTTCATATTAATATTTAGATTATTCTTTTAAACTACAGCATGATATCTAGGGTATTACTAAGGAGGGCATCTGGACATCTATGGTGAGTCATGGATTTCCCCCGTTCTCAAGAATGGAAGGAGATGGTGGGAATCAGAGTACTCCCTGGAGATAGCAGGTAAAGCTGAAAACATCTAGTCTGTGGATGAACTGAGTCATTCATGTTAGCCTCCTCCTCTGGCATGACCCATCTAAGTTATTTGGTTTTCTTAGCATTGGGTGGGCTGGGTTTGTTTCTCAAGTTTAATTTTTCACTGTGCCATGTGAGGTGTCTGAAACTTGGGTATTTAGGCACGTTGAATATTTTGCAGATGAAGGTTTAATATAGACCATTAGGTAGCATGTGTGTTGAATCTGGTATGTAAGATGTTGCTGTGTTTCTTTCTGCCTTTTCCCCAGAGGAGGCAGGCAATCAGTATTTGATCAGTGAATGATGCCTTCTGAATTGAAGGATATCTTCTGTGTCTACCACAGGCATCTCCAGAGGGCTGGGCTGCTATTGCCATTGCCAGGGAGGTGCAGCACTTCTCCAGAAGGGAAATTGCAGCTTTCTGCTTGGCCCACCAGGAGCATCCAGCACTTCGGGTGGCTGCGGTTGAGCCATTCTGCCTTCAAATGGAAAAATAAAGCATATACCTATAGCTTTATGCTTTTCTGCAATGTATTGCAGTGTGCATCTTCGTCCCACAGAGACTACTAAGACATGGCAATGCACCTATAGGTGACTTTCTCTATGTGAGAAGCAATGCTGAAGTTCAGGAGGTTCTGCTGTTTCAGGAGCGCAGCATGTACCACGTTTATTACCCCCCAAGCTGTGGAGTTTTTGTTTTCTGGTGTTGTGTTTTGGATCACCATCATAGAAATTATTAATACTTATACTTCCTCTGCGGTCCTTTTCACTGTTATCAAGTCTGCACGTGTCCCATTCTTAGCATTTAGTAACTGACTGCAAAAATAATCATTACTCCCTCCTCCTGTTAAGGCAGGATGAGATCTCTATGGTTTTATTATGTCCAAATGGTGTAGTTAATCAGTGAGAAGTAAGAAAGTATACCACGGCACATAAATACTGCTAAAATCTAATTTCTAAACAAATTAATTTTACTCAAAAAACTCCATAGGATTAAAATTCTTGATGGCTTATACGTCGATATAAAAATACAGATAATCAAGTTGCAGATATTGGTGGAAAAAAGGAGGCAGAAGAGATAGTGGTAATCTTGACTGCAGTGAGGATTTTACAGGTTTTTAAAAGTCTCTGTCCTTTCATCTGATGGTTGTTTACAATATGTCTTTTAAGGAAGAAAGCTAGTTGGCAACATTTTCAAGGTATTGGAAAAAGAATATTCCCTCAACAAAGGTAGTGTTTTTTCATATTGCATCCCTTGAAAAAAATGGATGTATTTAAAATCAGGAGACACATTTGAGAATATTTAAGAATGATTTCTGCATTGCCTTTTTGCAGTCTAATTCGTAATGTAATGTATTTGAAATATGTTTGTGTAATGAGGATTTTCCCTTAAAGTATGGAATTGACTATTAGCTGTTTTGTCTCATTGTGGAGGGAGGGAAGAGCACAGGTATGTCAGCAGGAGCTCAGGTCACAGCTGCTTAATTTTCAGTAGAGTTTTGTGTGCCTTAGTCATCGCACACTATTGAAAATTTCCACTAAGGGGTTTAATTGACATTTCTTCAGTAAAAAACAAACTCTGTTTTAGTTTGAAAAAGAAAATAAAGACATAATTAAGATATAAATGAAAGAAAAATAGATACTGTTTCTGAGCAGGGGTGATTTTCCTTAATTAATCTACTGTCGTGTATATAAATTTTTTTTCTTTTTTGGACCGATAGTTTATTTCCTCTGTATTTGTTCATTTTGTTTTTATTCATCTGGGTTTTTTCTGTTCAACTAGAAATGATATGGATGTACTGCTTATCTTAAACTTCTGAATTTTCCATGTTATAGAGTTTGGCATCTTTCCATGTTCTAGAACCAGAAGTCTGAATTTGGTTGCCTTTGAACTTTAACTTTTAATGTCAATTATGCAGTATACTATCCTCTTTTAAAAAATTATATACTCCCTGAATAATTCAGCAATTTGATGTACTGGATTAGCTTGCTGATCACAAATTCCAGTGTGTGGCTACTCTACTTGTGAACTGCTTGAACCAAATTCACTACAGGTTGTCTTGAAACCCGATTATGTCAATCTTTGAATCAGTCTTATACCAGCTAGGCAGCACAACTACAGAGTTTGCAAGTATTTTGACTACTGAAACAATTTTAACTACCTTGAATACTATGTCTTGAGAAGTGTTATCCTTTAATAAGTGGGAAACTTGTGGATAAAACCTGAACAATCTTGAGTGACACTGCGTATCGGGGAGGTAGTGCCTGTAGCAGCCTTTGGAGGACCACACAGGGTACTGAAATTACTTGCAGTGTGATATGAATATGACATTTTTCATCATTTGCAATATCCAACTTGAAACTGAATGGCAAGTGTACTCAAGTCATGATTCAATACATTTTAAAACTGGTGCTTGCCCGGAGGTCCTTGCAGAAGTATGTTCCCCTCTCCAAAGACTTGCTGCCCACTATGACTATCTTAGCCCATCCTGCAGTCCTAAAGAATGGTGAAGGTGGTTGAAGGTGTGCCTCAGAAGTATGGACCACGTTTTCTTCTGCTTGCCTTCAGGTGCCTATGTATATAAGACAGGGCATGAAATACTGTCCTTTGTTCAGACAATAGGCATTTTCTGGATCAGTGAAAAAGGTGCGTGGTTGTTAATACCTTTTATTTCATATTTAAGAAGGTCTTATATGTAACACTGAGAGAAAACATGGTCACGCCTTATCCCTGAAAAGGGTTTTTAATTTTCTCTCTCAATATTGCAAGCCTCAATGTTGCCGAAGGTGGCATCATGATTAATGTATCACTATTAGAGAGCAGACAGCCAGCTTATGACACATTTTTGCTTCAGTTAAGAAAAATAACAAACAAAGAAGTTATTCTGTAGGTTTCTTGGAACTTGCTGATGGATTATTAACTAGGTGAACTCCAAATACATGAAAAAATTAAGAGCCAAATACTTGAAGGGTATGTTATCTTGCCTGATGCTTTGTAGTGCATGCAATATTTTGTTCCATTGGATGTTTAGCCATCATCAGGGACATCTGAAAATGTTCTGCCCTTGGAAGGTCCGGTTCTAAAATGGATCCATTCTAAGTTGTCTGTAAGGCTATTTCAGAGGTCTGTGTGTATAACAAATTTGGCATGCTCAGTAAGAGTGAAAGTCTGTTCTGGTGTGTAACAGTGTATCTGCATTTTAAAATGAGCTTGAAAAAAATCTAAGCTTGTTATTAGTACTGCATGCAAAATAATGTCTGTTGTATCCTATGCAATGTATATATGGTCATGGCAATACAATGATACTTGCTGCTGTATGCCTACATAGTTTTCAAAACTAAAATTCAATACTTAGCTAAAATTGCTAAGCAGACTGGTAAATGTCCAATTTTAGCAGCCTAGCATATGTTTATAACTTTTGTTTTAACATATGCTATGTTGGTTGAACTCCCCTCCCCACACATACGGTAGATAAAAGCTGTCACATCACAAAATGGTGGCAGCCCAACTTTTCTAACATTTTCCATGGCACTTCAGAGTCTTGCATTAATTAGCTATTCTTGGATAGAAGACAGACTCTCATCTTTGTAGAATTTTGATTTCAAACCCGTCATGTACTTTGGTTTATGTATGCAGTAGCCCATCTGTGTTTCTGCAGCCATAAACAGTAAAAAGCACAAGGCATACAGAATAGCGGTCAGCGAAAGCGAGGATGCCCTTGGTTCACAGATATGAATACCTACCAAGTGTCCCTGAAAGCAGACCCATTTCGTTCACTGGTGGGCTCTAGTTTGCTCAAACAAGAGCGTGTTCTCTCTTCCACTTTTCTAGGAGAGGTGGGCGAGTAAAACAACACTGGTGCACAGTCCTTTCTCTTTTCATTGTGAGCTGCTAAACTACCCCCTCCTCCTTTCTCAAGGCACTTGTAAGGAGGAATTTCACTGAGTGTATGATTCTTTCCTAAACCTCAGTGGAGTAGAGGGAACTTGTGATAAATACTACTGCAGTTGTGGTAATGCTGTCTTAATCCTTGCTGCACTGTGACATGGAAACCTGGGTTTAGACATGAAAGGACATGTCTTAACAGTACAGCAATATGATCCCTTATCACATCAAACTGCCTTTTGCATGTGCTCCAAAATCACAATATTTTTGGGTATTCTGTCTGCTGTTTCCCTGTTAAGCTCCTGACTGTGCTGTACTTCTGCATGTGTGAAGCCTACTGTACTGCCGCATGGGGGATGGTTGGTTTTCTGGGGGGATGAAGGAACCTTGCCATCAACTGAAACTGCTGGAGAAATGGCACGCGGTCTGTAGTAGAGGACTGACATTGACAAGTGTAGTCACATCTGTGCCTGGTCTATCCACAGCATGGACAGGGTTGTTCTGATGTCTTCATCCCTGGGTGGCATGGGTGCCACCACCTGCCCTCTGGTCTGCCTTGAAGCTGCTCAAAAGCTCATAACCACGTGCAGACATGGTTCCAAATGTATTGCCACATATAATGTACAATATCGTCCCCATCAAAGATCAAGTTCCTGCAGTTGTGTTAGACATTTCAGTATGGAAGAGGAGATTGAGGTAGAGGGACAGGCCCATGGAGCTTCGGAGGAGCTGCTGAGGTACCCAGGGATGTGGCAGCGGCAGCATTAAAGTAAGGACCTGTGTAATTGGAGATGGTGGGCCTGGAGCTTGCATGTCCATCTGCAGTGCTTTGAGAAGCCCCACTGGGAGCTGCTGGTAGGGCAGCCTGCTTCCAAAACCCTGTGTTGGCTCCCAGCTATGAGTCAGAGACCCTGTCAAGCCAAGCGTGTGACCCACTGGTAATGCTTTGCCATCTTTGGATCGTAGATGCCAGTGGTGGTTGTTCAATGTTTATTTCCCGTTTATGTATTTGTTTTCAGCTACAGGACCTACAGCTGCTGTTTGGCTTGCTGTGGTTGTTAGCTGGCTGGCAGTCTTTGCTGTGGGATTCAGGTTTTGTCAGTGTGCACAGAAACCAGTTTCATTTTGCTGCCAAATAATAAGCATGGTGGAAATGGAGGAAGAAAATGATAAATTTAAATTGTGCTTTTTCAGACCGGTAGCTAGATGTCTACTAGAAATAACTGTCTATTTGTTACAAGTGAACATAAGTAATCAGTGTATGCTTAACATCAATTATTTATTGCTGGCAGAAAGGCAAAGACTTTTCTTTATTTTTCCAGTGTTGCTTTCCACTCTGGTAAACATTTCTCTGATATGAAGGTTTCTTGTACAGTGTTAAGAGTGTGAACACGGCTTTTTCCTTCCTTCTGTATGGCTTCTCTCCCCAAATGTAACTTATCACCAGTTGAGTTGAACTAAGTCCAATACCATTTTTCTGTAATGATCCTGGAAGTAGCATGCATGAGCCTGTGGTGGGAGAGGGAAGCAGAAGAGTGGTGCTGAAAGACGTCAATGTTTCTGGTGGTCTTGTGTGGTACCACGTCCACGGCTCCTTTACTGCTTGTTTGCTGCTGTTTGCAGTACTTGGACATTGCATAACTCATCAGATAACTTTGGATAACTGTAACTTTTTTTTCTTACTGCTCACAGTAGATTTTGCTTTAGATTAGAATAATAGTGCAGATAGAAATGCAATTTAACTATTTAAGGCACAAGCATAATGTTAGGATGAAAACTCTGATACAAGTTCATCTGTAGGTTTTCGTCCTGTACAAGTTTGAGAATAGTATATATCACTTCCTCAGAAAAATTAGCGTTTCTGAACTATCAGAAGCTGATAGCAGTGTTGCTCATTACAAATACTTAAAAATCATCAGGTAAGCCCTTAGAGATGTATACGTTAGTCTCCCTTAAAAATCATGAGTCTTAAAATAAACAAAGCCCCCCCACACACACTTATGGTTCATGTTCTGATTTCTTTTTCCATAAAGTTATAATCATGAGAAGAACTGTTTATGTGAAAGTTAAACTTTTCATATGGTTGTCTGATTCTCAGAGGAGTGGTATTTAGGAAAGCAGCAAACATCACGAGACTCACGATAAACTTACGAGAGTTTTTTGTACTTTAGTTATGTATAAGTTTTGAATCAAATTTTTTAGAAAAATAAATGTATGGGCAGATGGTGATATTTACTTAAGGGAAGCTGAATTCATTATCTGACTAGAACTGGGTCTTTCAAGCAGCTGTTTGAAAATAAGAACTCACTTTCCATGAAGGAGAATGTATGTTTGGGGAAAACGGAGCTTCTTTTCAAAATGTAAGGCTATCCCTCGTTTAGTCTATGTCAGAGGGGTTTCTGGTGTGTGTGTGAATTCATTTATGGAAGAACCTTATCAGTAATAGCCAAGAACTAATTTGGTGAAATTGTTTTGCAAACTCTTAAAAACAAACAAAAAAAATCCCCCCCAAAAAGCAGTCCCTCTTAAAAGTTTCAAAACTAGATGATAAAAGTTGCAGCTGCTCTTTTTTCTTAAGGTATTCGACCAGAAAAAGGATTAAACCAGATATTTAGTAATGTTATGCTGCCCTGCCAAATTTAATTTCTGACTACCCAACTTGCCTTTATTTTGATTTATTGAGATACAATTACTTCAGGAAATAGACCTCTAGAGAACATCCAGGTATAAGCCAGAAGAAAGGAAACCAAATATGAACATACCTGTTATCTTTTACAGATCTGTTTTTTGGGGACTCTGGATTCTTGAATGTGTCTATTTTATTTGCATATAGATTTTTGGAGCTTAAAAGTATGAAAAATAATCTTAGCTTGTTTGGGTTTTTTTACACTTGTTTCTCTTACGTTCCTGTGGAAAGCTAGCCAGATACTGTAATCCTAGCATAACGATGGAAAGCTATCCCTTGAAGACTGTGGTCTACTCATTGCTTATGTCCTTTCTTCCCCCATTTCTTTAAGAAGACTTTCACGGGAAATTCACCAAGGAAACCTGTGGCCCTGGATTTCTTGGTTCATAGAGAAATACAGACCAGTTTGTTGTTTGGAGCAGATGCCTTTCCCCAGTCACTTAACTTCTAATGCCCCTGTTTTCCCATTCTTTAATAAGCAAATTGTAACGTTTAATTATTTTACTGGAACCTATGCTAATATTTATGAAGCCCAACTATAGATTTTCAAGTGATTTCGCATCTCGGAATGGGCTTATGCATTTGGAGTGACTGAAGGGCTTGTGATCCTCAAAACTCTTTAGTTTTGGAATTATCTCTTTGAACACTACAGTGTAACGCAGCTATGTACGTGTGAAGCACGAAGCCTGTTTGTAAACAGGGTGGATTTGTAAAGATGGCCCTTTCATAGGAAATGAGTTGTTCAGTTCAGACATCTTTCAGAATCTCATCACTTCATTCACCTTCCTGATATTTGGCAAGCCTCCCTGCCCAGTACAGCGGTGTAAGCTGTGAAAATACCCATTCTGGGAACGTATCGAAAAGGGGGTTTGTGCTCACCCCAAAATGCTAACATTGGTTCTGACTATGTGGAGCCTTTATTGTGAATCTTGTGCAATACTCATCTGTGAACTTAATACGCTGTTTATATATAAATATATGCCTTGTGGTCTGGCCACCTGTTTTTTCACAGTGGTTTGAAAGGTTAAACTGGTTTTGTTTGGCATTAAGTAAGAATTAGCGATGATTGCATAGTGTGTGCCACATGCGTCTGGTTGATGTGGAACGCCTTCCATAGCTTCTGCTAATGGTGAGAGATGATACAACAATAAGTTAATGCATGGGGTTTTATTATAAGCAAGTCCCTGACTGCCGAAGGGTGGTGTTAAATTTCTGAGTTTCTCATAAGTAGTACTCAGTTATTGCCTCGTATTTTAACTGGATGAAAAATACTGTTTCAAAGAAGGCCTGATGTTTATTCAGCTGTAAAGAGTAGCAGTATCTGGAATGGGGTCAAGGCTAGGTCTAGAGTCATTAATACTGATGCAGTGATGCAGAAGACTGATAATTGAATAAGGTATCCTAGCTGAAATTTGATCACAAGGGTATTTTCCCTCCTCTGAAGTCAAAATAGTGGTTTATAATGGGAACTTTGTCATATTAATCAAGCAGACATTTGGATTTAACTTATTCCTGAGATACTAGCAATTCCTGCAGCAAGACTGCAGTTCCTAACTCAATTTTTATTTTTTTTTTTTCTCTAGATCATAAGAGTTTTCAATGGCAATGCTCTGGAAATTCATGAGAGTAGCTAAGTATTCTAAAACAGCTTTATCACCAAAAGTAACGGTAAGAGGAATTACCACCCATTCAAGGCATTCTTCATCCAAGTCTGTACCTTCAGATTTTGCTGCCAACACACCCTGCTCAAATACTGTGGAACTGCTTGGTAAAGCTTATCATCAAGATGACTACAGCAATGTCACAGAGAAGATTCTTTCCAAGGTGGGGAAGAACTTGCACAACAAAAAGCATCACCCTTTGTGGCTAATCAAGGAGCAGGTGAAGGACCACTTTTACAAACAATATATAGGACGCCGTGGGACTCCGCTCTTTTCTGTCTATGATGGTCTTTCTCCAGTGGTTACGGTACAGCAGAATTTTGATAGTTTGCTTGTCCCACAAAACCATGCCAGCAGAAGGAAAGAGGATAACTATTACTTGAATCGTGATCACATGCTAAGAGCACATACATCAGCTCATCAGTGGGACTTGATACACTCCGGCCTAGATGCCTTTCTGGCAGTGGGAGATGTTTATCGCCGTGATACAATTGATAACACCCACTACCCAGTCTTCCATCAGATGGAAGGAGTTCGGCTCTTCTCTTGTCATGAGGTAGGAATTCTGTAGTTGGGGTGAAAGAGATTTTGGGTAAGTTGCATGGTCGTCTTTTTGCTGTAAGCAAAGTGCATGCACGTAAACATGTTACAGCAACACATGTGTTATGCTGTACATTGATAAAGATCAGGCAATTGATCATGTAGTTATACTTCTAATTTGGGAAATATATAGGCGGAAAATGTTGAATTTGAAAACAACTATAAACTTCCCCAGAAAAATGTGGAAAAAATGGAAAGACAATATTCTAGCAAAATAAAACATTACCTGAAAGGAAACAGCTTGTTCAGCTAATGAACTGCAGGATTCAATTCTAGTTCTATCACAAGCCTCTTCCGGTAAGGTCACTTTACCAAAAACTTTGTCATATTAATACGGATGTGAGTTGTTGCAGCTACATCCAAAGTGTAGTTTTTATTTTGTCATCTTTTTTTCTTTAATAGCGCCAACCTTCTGTAAATGAATGTCTTTTTTAATAAATTGTTCCATTCTTCATCTTATCCTAAAGCTGTATTGAAGGATTCATCTATTGCAGCTGATAGTTATGGGTGTGTGATACATACACAGTAAACTCATCAGAGTCCAGAGGCATCAGCTAAAGAGCTCTAGGTACATGTCCAAGACTCTTGAGTTTATGTATTTTGTTGGCACAGCTTGCAAGTTCTGCAAATGCTCGGGTGTCATTAAGTACTCTGCTGTATCATTGATCAGTGGTAAATATAAGACAGTTTGTTTTCCAAATAGTGATTGATTTGTATAATTTGTGTATGCTTGTAGCAATACTGCCAAATTCACATTTCTGTAACTAAAACTAGCTTATTCTAATAATACTGAGATGTAGACCGTTCTTAATGTGGTTGCCAATGGGTGACAGGAGCTTGGCAGGGAAGCCTGATCGGTTTGGATGCCTGAGGGAAAATGAGAGTAATCATAGAGCACTGCTTTCTCACTGGTGGAAAGGGTTCGTGCTGCCTGCACTGGCGTTTCCCACCCCATGCTGTCAGTGCTACTTCCATTTTGAAAACATACCTGCCTCTGCAGATGTCCTGTGAGCTACGTGGTGTCGAATACAGCTTGCAACCACTTCTTTGGTAACCGGGAAATGGAAATCCTGCAGATATATCCAATCTTGTTTGTTTGCTGTTCTTTTCTCGTGGGCCTGTTTATGAATGTAATCAGGGTATATGCAAGAGAAAAAAAGTACAATAGTACATTAAGAAAATGCCATTTCTTAATGTTTTATGTTCATGACAATTTTATTTACTTGAGCGTGAGTTCAGGCATTCAGATGGCAAGATTTTTTTTTCTGCCAAAAAATTACAACATCGACACTCTTGCAGGATGGAAATTCTGCAAAATAAAGTGTGATTGATCTATTATTGAAATTATTGTTAATAAATATGCCCCTTAAGAAATTTTGGTCCTAATGACAGACTGTTTCTTATTTTCTACAAATTTAATAATAGGAATAATAGTAATAATAGGATTTTAATAACTGGGAAGAAAGTTACAGAAATGTTCACTGACATCTTCTGTCTAGAAATACATAATGTGTAACAATCTGATTCATTGCATTTTAGTTGTTTCTTTTTATCTATTTTCTTTTTCCCCAAGAAAATGATTGAGATGTTATTGGAGAATGTTAATAGCTGATGAATTTGAAGTTAGCCATTGCTGGAAAATGTTTCTGTCTCTCTAAAGAATGAAAGTCCAGTTGACTTTCTATACTGATGAAGAAAGAATAGTGGTATGATGTACAGTGTGTAAAGTCTTGTTTATTGGGCAATATGCATAAATTCGAAACCTGAGCATGATCTAAAGCATCCTTTCTTGCTTCAGTTGCAGACTGAATACTGATAGAGTCTTGCAATATGTAAAACTTCTTACAGTCATCATAAAAGCCTTGTGGAAAAAATTGAATGTGTAATTCTGAAATTTCACTGGGGACTGTTTCTGTGTTTTATATTCTGGTTGCCTGTTCAAAATAATCCAAATTTAAATAATTCCAGAAGGAACTGTCTGAGTGGAACAAAGACTAAATGGAGGTAATACTACATGAGAGAAATATTTTTATATTTTTATATTCATTTATTTATACCCATGTTGAAGTTGTAACCTGCTGAGCAGAAATGTGTGAATGCCAGGGCCTGTTACGTTCATCTCAGACTTTTCATTTATAACCAGACTGCGATCTCCTGTGAGAGGAAATTTGCACAGGTCTGAGGATAAGAATCTTTGGAACTAAGGGGAAAAACTGGTAGCTCTTAGCTATAAGGTACATTTCATCTTATGGCCAATTCAATAGTTTTATATGCTGTAGTCAATTTACTGCTCTACTTTGTTCTTTTGATTTATACATTTATCATTTGTTGTCTTCTCAGTGAAAGTGACCACAGAACTGGGGGGGGTGAGAGCAAAACCCAAAACCTAGAGTGATTTTAATAGGAACTTGGATTTAAAGGAATTTGACATCTCATCTCAGTTTGGGAGGGGGAAGAAAAGGTCAGTTCATCCTCAGCTGAAATTTTAGGCAGGATAAGAAAGATGTAGGAGAAAAAGTCTCTCTTTTACAAATACCAAATTCTATAGTCAAGGCTAGGTTAAAACTTCTGCCCTGCAACTGGAACCTTTGGTATAATTCTTCTTAATATCAAAGTTAAAATCAATACATTGGAAGTAAGAGCTGGAAAAACAAATCATAGTTTGGCAGTTTTACAGTGTTTTACTCTGAGATACGTGTGAGCTATTTGCTTCTTTGGCTATACTGTTTTTCATGACGGTTGGTTGATTGTAAGAGAAAAGTAATCTATGATTCGAAGATGGGCAGGTAACTGATGCTTTTCTGCACCTTTGTATGAGTGCAGATTTTAAAGTACTAAAGAAACTCCCATCTTCAAACTCACTCGCTGCTAAAAGTTAAAATAATTCATGCTGCAATTTCCCATAAACTTTTTAAAAATGTCCTTGGGCTGCTATCAAAGAACATCGGAAAATCTATTTTCAGTATATTTAAAAATATTTTAGGTAATTATTACCTGAATGTAATATATAGAAGAGTTAGAAACTAACTAAAGAAATAGTTAAAACCAGTGCCAAAATAGCTTCCCAAATCAGCTTCAAAATTCTGGAACTGTTCTTCTTAAATAGTATCCCCATATGGTATTTCTTTTGTATTCTCTTCCTCCAGCATGCCTGTTTGCCTTCTAAAGGGCATATAGATTATTTTTTTTTTTCCTTCTATGGTGTATGGCTGTTTTCTTTTTTTTTTATCCTGTGGGTTGGCGATATTGATAACTGCTGTAGTCAGGTTTGAACTGGCAAACTTTCCTGGGTGGATTATAAAAGAAATTATTTCTGTGCTATGCCGTGGTCTTTGGTGCAGTTGTTTACTTACCACAATTTATGGAAAAGAAAAAATAAATCTCAGCTGACTCCCACTTTGTGCGTTTTAGCCAGCAGAGGGAGCCAGTATAAACCCAATGGCAATGGCAGAACACCCTTCAGTTGACAACAACTAATGTTTACACATGGGAAGAAGACTTCATAAGGTATTTTATAGCCTGTACTGAATTATACATAAATTTTAAGGGGAACAGATGTGAAAACAGAGGAATTGCTCCTCTAATTTAGTAACCTTGTTCCAATGGAGGCCAATACCAGATTGTTCAGATGAAGAAATGATGCTCTCATCAGGCTCGTTTGTGCTGACAGCTGAAAACTATAAATAGGGAGACTGCGAAGAAGTAGTAGGGATGCATCTTTATTCTCCATTGAAATGTTTTTGGTGGAAATGGCAACTTTTTTGTTAGGATACAATGGAAAACTGTAAATATTCCAGTTAAAAATAAGGACTGCTCTTCCAAAGCACTGTATATAATCGCAAAAAAATTTTCGATATTGTAACTTCATAGTGTTTTATCCTGAAATGTTAAGACTCTTGTCCTAGGTAATAGAAGTGTAGACTTATTCATAGAAATAGAAATACATACTGCTTTCCTCATCTTTTCATACTTGTGTACCTTGGCCATATTCTTTGTGTATTGTTTTAAAAAAAAAAATAAATTGCTTTTATCCTTTTCCTTATGCTTTGGGGTAGGTGTGAACACCCGATTGACCTACATCTTCTTTTATACTTTTTTACTTTTTTAAATCAATGCATGCCATCCTAGGTTTTCACTTGCAAGACTGGTATCATTAGGTTTGACTTCTCCAAAATCCCATATGTTACTGCAACTTTGGACACTGTGCTTCTGTTCTGACATTGTATCAAAGGAAAGCTCCTTCCTGTCTTCAGTCACTTTTTTTTTCTCCTCACATGTAAAGGAATTTTTAAAAAATTTATCGTGTTCCAGGGATCAGCCTATATACAGAGTGATTTGGAGCATTTACAGTATATGCAAGAATATTTGTGTATGTAACTGGGAGTCATAATAGTAATGTTTAGCTGGGCACCAAGGAACAAATATTTAAAAAGGCTTAAGTGGCCTAGGAAAGGTACTCTTCTTAGCCCTCTGCAACTTGAGGATAGGGAGAGGCTCATCCAGGGGTGATACAAGACCCTGAAATCAGCCTTTGGAAATCCCCTTTTCTGTGTGTTTCTTCAGATTTGGGTGATGCTCTTCAGTGCCTCAGCTGGCAAGGATTAAGGCTTGTGTGAGATGGAGTCAGTGACTTTATAGCCAGATGAGATGGACCTGGAGAGTCATGGATTGGTGTGTCAGTCCCTCTGACTGAGGGCATTTATCGCCTATCGTATAATAGCATGTGTGAGTCAGAGGGAATTTGGAATTTCCTGGATGCTTTGAGATAATAGTATTGAAGTGGACATCCATGCAGCTTTCTTCTGTAGGTGTCAAATGATGAAATAGATTATTTTTTTTTTTACTTAGGATGCACATCTACCGCATATCCCCTTACATGGATCCATGCTTGTGCCATCTCTTGATGATAACACTGCATGCCAGCAGTTGCTGTACCCGCATCTTAAGCACATCCAGGCATGGAAAGTAGTGCAGGCTGCCTGCATTTGGTGAGACACCCATATCGATAAGCAATGTGCATCACATCAAGTTTCAGGTGCTGCTGCCTGTGGGATGGTGTTTGAGATGTTGGTTGTGAGCAATGCATCAGTCCCAAGGAGCCTGAGAGATGCCCCTCCTCTCAGGGAGCAGGGAGGGGTGTGCAGGATCAGGGGCACCTGAAATAAATCCACCATGTTAAGAAAAACAAGAGCAGTGTTACTTTGCTAGAATATTCTGAAGTGAATTTATTCCTGAAGCTGCAGTTTGGCTGTGTGTTAGGAATAAAGGGCCTGGCTAGTTCAGGTGGAACTGACTTCACTCTTGCAGATGTCTACCTGAGTAGTAAACATTGCATTATTCAGTATTTTCCAAGTTGTGGTATATAAATCATGCCATGATAAATAAAGCTTCACTGGCCCGAGGACCCATATTGTATTCTTTGTTATTTTTAGTTGAAAATTTGACAGCGAAGGGCAGGAGAAGGTCTGTGAGATTTTCATAGTGGTCTGTATTGGGTTTGCATAGCAAGGATTTGGTAGTGGGGGGCTACAGGGGTGGCTTCTGTGAGAAGCTGCCAGAAGCTTCCCTATGTTCGATAGAGCCACTGCCAGCCGGCTCCAAGATGGACCCGCCGCTGGCCAAAGCTGAGCCCATCGGCGATGGTGGTAGTGCCTCTGGATAACAGATTTAAGAGTGGAAAAAACTGCGCATCAGCAGCAGCCACCGGAAGAGAGGAGTGAGAATATGTGAGAGAAACAACTCTGCAGACACCGAGGTCAGTGAAGAAGGAGGAGGAGGTGCTCCAGGTGCCAGAGCAGAGATTCCCCGGCAGCCCGCGGTGAAGACCATGGTGAGGCAGGCTGTCCCCATGCAGCCCATGGAGGTCCACGGAGGAGCAGATACCCACCTGCAGCCTATGAAGGACCCCACATCAAAGCAGGTGGATGCCCAAAGGAGGCTGTGACCCCGTGGGAAGCCTGTGCTGGAGCAGGCTCCTGGCAGGATCTGTGGACCCGTGGAGAGAGGAGCCCACGCTGGAGCAGGTTTGCTGGCAGGACTTGTGACCCCACGGGGGACCCACACTGGAGCAGTCTGTTCCTGAAGGACTGCACCCCGTGGAAGGGACCCACGCTGGAGCAGTTCATGAAGAACTGCAGCCCGTGGGAAGGACTCACACTGGAGAAGTTCGTGGAGAACTGTCTCCCGTGGGAGGGACCCCACGGTGGAGCAGGGGAAGAGTGTGAGGAGTCCTCCCCTGAGGAGGAAGGAGCAGCAGGAACAGCATGTGATGAACTGACTTCAACCCCCATTCCCCGTCCCCCTGTGCTGCTCAGGGGGAGGAGGTAGAGAAAATTGGGAGTGAAGTTGAGCCTGGGGAGAAGGCAGGGGTGGGGGGGGCAAAGGGGTTTTATGATTTGGTTTTATTTTTCATTATCCTGCTCTGATTTTCATTGGTAATAAATTAAACTACTTTCTGGTTTGCCTGTGACAGTAATTGCTGAGAGGCCTCCCTGTCCTTACCTCGACCCATGAGCCATTTGTTATATTTTTCTCTCCCCTGTCCAGCTGAGGAAGGGGAGTGATAGAGCGGCTTTGGTGGGCACCTGGCATCCAGCCAGGGTCAACCTACCCCATGGTCCATGGCCTAGAACATTTGGAAGATGCTACTGCATGTTTTATTGCAAAGGCTTTATATAAAATATTTTTTCAAACTTTCTTATTTTGTCTCATCCAGCTAAAAAAAAAATCCAACAATGCTTTTCAGAATAAAGCAGTTAAATCCATTCGATGCGATATTTAAATTGTGCAGGGAAAAAAAAGAGCAAAATGTCTACAAGTGTATTTGGGAAGTCTAGGGTGCTTAAAAATAAAGGAATTTCTATTGCCACAGGAACAGAAGTCTGATTTCTATCATGTATGTCTCATTATAACTGATACCCATGTAGCAGTGTTGCTTTTTCTTTGCTGTTCAAAAACATCTGTATGGTTTTCCCTTAAACATGGTGATGATTTGGGGTTTTTTTCAGGAACGCTTTCATTAGGTTAAAAAAAAAATAGAGATATGTTTTCAGTCCTCCAATTACAGCAAAAAGTTAAGGATCCAGAAATCAAGGTTACTACCTGCAAGCTTGGTGCTTGAAGTGATTTTTGCCATTTTCTCCCAAAACAAATGCTTATTGGTATGCAGTAAAGAGCATTCTGTCATGCGGACGCTGGGCTGTGTATCTCTTTGGCACCTGAAACTGCCTGGATGGGGGTGCAGGTTTACAAGTTTCATCGTCTTGGAGGCTGATTGGGACTGGCATTAGGTTTTCTTTTTGATGAGCCATCTTCAAGTGGCATCATCTTCTTCATTCCTGATCCATTGCTTGAGTGTTACAGCACGTTTAAATGTTGTGGAAAGTTGTAAGTGGATTTAGAGTGCAGCTGTTTGTTTATTTATAGGGATATTTATCAGGGCCAGTGAGTCAAAATGTATTCAGTGTGGCAAGGTTGAGTGTTGCCCCATGCAGATCCTCATGTAGAGCTAGTCTTAAGTGCCGGTTTGTCTGTGAGTATATGGTACATGAGCATTACGTATTCGTTATCTTAATTGCTGGCATATGCATCACTGGCAGGAGGAATACACAACTGCATTGTGGAAAGACAGGATGTAGTTACAGATCTTTCTGATCTGAAACCTGCTAAGAATGCCATCTTGTAAAGAGACACTTAATCTTGGACTGCATCCTGAACGTATGGATAATGAAGTGATGTGAGATTAAAAAAAGTCTGTCGAGTGACTGAAGAAGTGTTGGGGTCTTCACTGAAATCAAACATGTGACTTCTGCCCTCTGTGCCAGGCTGAGAAATACTGTGAAGTGCTTTTAAAGGAGCGTAGTTCTGGTTTTGTATTTGTTTAATTAAACCCCAGTGTCTTCTGGCCATTGCATGTTACCAAATTGGACTTTATTCTTATTATGAACTAAATTATGAATAAATTTCATGCCACATGGTAAGATCAGTTTGATTCCTTTCTGCCTTCTCCTTTGTAATGCAGTATCAGTCAGATATGCTGCTAAATCCCGGTAATTACTAAGTTTTTTTACTTCTGCATGATGACACAATATTCAATGTTTTGCACACCTTCACTTAAAGAAAAAAACTTCTTGCCATTAAACTAGACAGATAAATAGGTGCTTGATTTATGGCTACAGGAAATTTCTTTTCTGGTAGTAGTAATGACTGATCATATTCAATACAATAAAAGAGTGCATTTTATTTCAGCCTGCACTGAAGGAATAAATGTACGTGAAATTGTGGCATCTTGGATGTGTCAGTTTTTTATGCAAGACTGTTAGATTTATTTTTTTTTTCTCCATTTGCTCAGATACGTGCTTGAGAAGAATTGACATCAAAAAGGAGCAACTGTAGGTGATTCTTCATTTTACTCAAGCCTTGACTTTCCTGGCTTTACGTGTGTAGAAATGTTGAAGTGTTTCTAATCCAAGACATGTACTTAGCACTGTTCAATCATTGTAACAGTGAAATTGATGTATCAGTTTAAAGCTGCTCATATTGGCATATCAGTGTCAGTGAATGGAAAGAAGGGAATAAATATTAATACAACTGTAAGGCATCTTTTTTCTCAGTATAACCCCGTCCACAGCTGTGCTGAAGTTGACAAGAGCTGATGGAGCCTCTATGGAGAATACAAAAATGCCTGACAGTAAGGGGGGCTGTTTCCTTGCCCCTACCTGTCTTTTGGGGACTCCCCTAAGGCTGTGGCTTCACAGCCGGTGCAAACTGGCGTAGATTTATGCCTGTGCCACGTGTCCCAGCCCCATCCCACATGCCAGCATGTCTCTTGGTGCTGCCAGTATGCTGATAATTGATTACCGAGCTGAATTTGACTGTTTTCATGTCCTTCAGTTTCTTCCCTTCTCCTGGGTTACTCTTCATCCAGATCCACCTCCCAGCCTGGCTCAGTGCACCGCTGCATGGACACTCCTCCTGGCACGGAGAAGGAGATGGTGCATATGGCTGGTTTGGCAGGATGAAGAGGCCGGCAAGTTAGAGTGCTGGAGTATGACTAAATGTGTCTACTCTAACGGTTGTTGCACGATTTTATTGCCACATCTGATATAATCTACTAAAATAGAATTTTGCTTCAGACAGTAATTGCAATATCAACATTTCAGGAATAATACAGTGGTAAGGAAAAGAAGTACTTCTATGTGCTTGTTGATACAAATGCTGTATTTTAAAGGCAGTGTCCAGACTATTTGTTCCTTGCAGCGGTCTGAGGAACCAGTTTTAAGCTGAGGAGTGAGGGGAGGAATGAAGGTGAAAAGGAAGATGAGAGTTTCATGTCCTAAAATACTGCTGGTGGGGAAATTAATGTGTAAATACAGTGTATTCTAGTCCAAAGGGGGGACAAAATCTCTGTGGCCTGAAGGGTGTTTCTGGCTTGCTGAGAGTAGTCTCTTCAGTCAATAGAAAGAAAAAATAGGTACCTGTAGAGGGTGGTTCAGAGCAGGAGCCTAATTTAGCCATTCCAGGTTCCTGTGTGAGGAAGCCTGTGTCTGTCCATTGACCACCCAGTGAGCCTAAGACGATTAACCTCCCTAAGCTAATGCTGGCTGCTGTGAATACCCCCCGGCTTTCAAAACCACATGCTGGATGACTGATCTGCCCTGCTGACAGTAAATTAGTTATAGGGTGGGTGTCATCTGCTTCTTCCAGCCAGTGCAGAAATAATGCCAGTAGGAAGAAGGGTGTGTGTGTGTGTGTGTGTGTTTAATCTTTCAGGTGATGCCTTGAATAAAGAATCTGTTATTCAAAAGTGTATTACCTAGTTTTGTCAGGCTGCTGCGTGTTGATTAGTAAAGGCATTTTTGTTAGACAGATGGATAATCATTTTATGTAGAATTTCTCTTTTTCCTTTTTTATTTTGTATTTTTCTGCAGCGCACTAAGGAGGTTAACTTGAGAGGTGTTTTCTCAATCTGCCAGCCAAGTCTCCTTCTGACTAGCAATACAAAGTTAAATGCTACTGACGGGATTTTTTTATTCCCTCAATCATTTTGCTGCTGTTTTGCGTGCTGTCTAAGCTCGGACTCTTTCTGCATGCATTGTGTCCGTATGAAACGTGCTAGAAGCTAGTCTTAATTAATTGTGCCCAGCATTTGTAGGCTACCAGAGGTTCACCTGAACATTTTTTAGAGCTTTTAGTGCACTGAAGGCATCAAACTGCAATTAAAACAACTTTTGTGGGCATCCATGAGTTGTTAAGGTTACACACTGTTCGTGGCGTGTGAGAGCTAGTTACGCTGGGAGGCTTAATGTGAAGAAAATCTCTGTGTGTTTTTTCCCCTCTGTGTGTGCTTGGTTGACTATGGGAAGGTGGAGAAGGAGGGGTAGGAAAGGGCACTAGACGCACTTTCACAGCTAGCTCTCCCTGCCCTTCACCCTTAAGAGTTGGGATTTGTACAGCAGTAAGGATTTCCAACAAAAATTCTCTTTAGAGTATAAAACCACCTGCTTGTCTCCCCAAGACACAGAGCCTCCAACGACATGGCTTAGCAAGAGTATTTTATTGGTATCTCTGAGAATGTAGATTTACTGTTATGTATCTCTCTGGGATCACCTGGCCAGAAATGTATGGGGATGTACAGGAAACAGAAATCTTCAATTCGCAGCAGATGTGGTGGAGAGCAGCCCCTGTATGAAGTGCAAGCCTGTCACATCCCAAATACAGCCTGCCCCTATGCTTTGTAGTTTATCTGGAAACCCCAGCCCAAGACCATGAATCCTTAAATGCCCCATAGACAAAAAGAAAGGTGCTGTGGGGGGGAAAATGGTAGTTCTTAAATGAATAAACTGTATCCAAGATGAATCAATTATAAGCAGCTTAAGGTCTCATTAAATTGCCAGGTTTTGTGGGGGGCTTGTTTTGTGGTTTTTTTGTGGGTTTTTTTTTTTTTTAAAAGTTCATTTGATTACGGCTTTTAAAAAGTGTTGGGTTTTTTGGTATTTCTTTTACATCATTCAATTACTAAAAAAAGTTGAAGCTGTGATAAATGCCATTGTGTATTGTAGTTTTTGGGGTCTAATTTACATACACTGTACAATGTACTTTGTTCTTCACTACAACTTTCAAAGTAACAGAATCAGAAAAAGAGATGTTTCTTTATAAATTAATATTTTCCTGTAGCTAATATTGTTTAAAGGTATGGTACAGAAATAAAAAAAATCTTATTGTTTGAATATTTCTGTTCTTGTGATGATTTATCTCTGCGTTTTGTGAAAAGAACTTGTATAAAATCACAGTCTTTACATTTGTATTTCATGGTGCAGACTTAGTAGGTAAGGTTCCCACTTAAATCAATAAAACTTAATTCTCTGTTTTCATTGAGAAAATCATTGATGCAAAATGCTGGTGTTTGTGTGGTTTTGTTCTAGTTGTTCTCCAACATTAAAGATGGTGAAGGCTTACAGTTGTTTGAGCAAGGTCATCGCACTGCACACAAGCAAGAGTGTCACACCATGGAGGCAGTGAGGCTGGTGGAGTTCAACCTGAAGCAAGTGCTCACAAAGCTCATGACTCACATCTTTGGTGATGGTAGGTTCTTGCACCTTTTTTCCTGGACTGCTGATAGCTGGTAGGCATCCAGACTTTTGAGAAACATTTTGCTGCATAATAAAAACAGGAGGCTTAGGAGCGATGATGACAGCTGCTATACTGAAACAGCCATGTGGGTTTTTTCTAATGAGAGTTATAGTAATTTTAGGAGTCCTCATTCATATTCTTTACTAATACATTTTTGTTTTAAATTTGATCACAGTTCCATCCCAGTGTCTTCTAATGTCAGAGTAACTAGCTATTGATTGACCTTTCAGCCGTAATTTGTATTTTATGTTATTGTTCTTTAATGCTATTAAATCCACACCTTACAAAATTAATAGAGCACAGCCCAAGAGACCACGTGTTCTTCTCTTGGTTTTCCTAACTACTGGTGTGCATAACACTGTATTGAATCATCAGTTTTTTGTGAAAAGATTTTGGAATGTAGTGTGTCAGGGTAACATAGTGGGTATGAATACAGGTAGGGACGTGTGCCAGACCCAACTACGGGTGCTTGTCTGGCAGAAGCCATGTGTTAGAGTGGATGCAGTGTACCTGTCGGTGTGGGTCCTGCGAGGAGAGATGGTTCCAGCTCCAGCACAAAGCTGTGTGGGAGCCCCTCTGCTTCGTACTCATGGGCATCCCGTGTCCCTGGAGGGACAGAGCATGGCTGCGGCATCTCACCTGAGGCTGCATCAAAGCTGGGTGCCGCTGGGGAGCGTGTGGGGCAATGATCACATCTCGCACCAGCAGCTTGGAGCTTGACAGGGGAAGGGGTCCGTAGGTGCGTGTGCTGCTTTGCTGCATATGCACTCAAAGTGCTGTGAGTGTTTTCCTTGTGCAAATAAATTAAACCGAGGGGAGATGGTGTTTGCTAAGTTTGCACCAAGCTGAAAAATAATTGTTGTTTGGTACTTAGAGTGGAATGAGGAAGGGTAATGAATGTTTGTGTATACGAATTAAATATCCTCTCCTTGGAAACCCCTGTTTTTGGTTTCAGGAGTTGAATTTATAAATGGCCTGAGTTAAAATTGCTACATTAATGCTATTTCCTGGCAAGGAGGCTTTTCTTCTGAACTGATTCATTTTTCTGTTGAGGAAATACTGGATGGTATTAGAATGCACAGGGTATGCTGGCTACTTTCAAAGCTGATACCCACTGAATTTAGAACAGTAGTTCCAAGAGTGGAATGATAACGGTAGCAAGTCCTATATATGACTGCTTGAATATTTGTCTGAAATTCTCAAGTTGAATTTACAGAAAGCAAAACTTTTACCAGTTTTTGTTCTATCCCATCTGGGCAAAAATTTTTTAAGTTCCTGAGTTCAGTTTTAATTCTGGTTGTATTTTACTTAACAGCAGCCTTTTGAAACATACAAAATTAGGATCAAAGTGAGTGATAGTAAGAATGATATTTTTTTGATCAACCGCAGATGCTGAGGATGTTGTTTAAAGTGAGCAATTTCGAGGAGTTATTAGCGATAGCTGAGACTGCAGTGACATCCTTCTCCAACTGTTGACAGATGCTGCACTTTAAGCTTCAGTATGTTGGCTATTACTAGTTCTTTTACAGTCCACACAGTAGCTGGAAAGACATTAAAAAAAATATTCATAAATGATTGTAAACCTACAGGCTGAAGGTAGGTACTGCCTTCTTCTGTAAAGATTTTCTATTTCTATGCCCCCAATATTTTTCCTGAAATAAAAAGACAAGATCTAGATAATTATATCTCTGTAGATAATTATATCTCTCTTTTTTTACACACACCGCCCCCCCCCCCCCCCCCCAATGGAAGTGTGATGTTCTCTCCCCTTCACCACCTTGATTTTCTTGTAAGCTGTCAATGCAAACTGCAAGATAATACTCAAAGAAGCAAACTTCATGCTAGGCACTAGAAGTACGAGATGGGTGCAGTGCAAGTTACCTGGGGCACACATAATTAAATTTGTCTTTCGACAGCTGCCATCTTTTAATTTTCATTTTACTCTCCATATTACCCAATACTTTTGATTACTTTTGTGTCTCAACTCCCTTAGATTTTAACTTAAAATTTAAATGTATTTTACTGTATTCATTGCTCTTGGAAAAATTCTGTATTTCTTCTTCTCGTGAATATTCCGTAAGGCCCCATGCTCTGTTAAAAGCAAAAATTTCCTTCCTTTTATACTTCACATCAGTTGTATTCTTTACAGCCTGTGCTGTCAGCAGAAGGTGCATATCTTTTCTAGCAGGATAGTGTGATCATAGCTGCAGTAAGCTACTGACATGTTGCATTGTCATACAGTCAACTGTTATTCATAGGCAGATTGTTTGGATTGCAGATAAAGTCTACTGTGCAAGTTAGTTTTGCATAAACTAGCTTAGGCCTGAAGTGCTGGACTTGGATAGCTGTGCTTCTGCAGTGCTTCTCTGGGAATTTACCAGCTCAGGTTGATGATAGACTGTTGTGGATCTCTGCAGAAAGGTCAGATCACTGACCTGTCTTTTTTGTTGCTTTGTTCTAGGTTAATTTTAATAATATTTAATGAGACAATTTTGCTTTACCCGACTCATCCTACACTATCTGGGTACTTTAGCGTTGACTGTACATGCCAGTAAATAATATAACAAAAGTTGCTTAAAGATCACTAGATTATCATGAGGAAGGTCAAAGACATCATAAAAAATCTGCATCTACATTTATTCCCAAGGCTTTTCGTTTTATTTCTTCCTGGCTTTGCCAACTGGCAAGGGAATGATGGATATTAGAGAGGGGGAAAGATCTGGAGCATGCAATCAATTGTCTTAAATACTTGACAATGTAAGGTAGTCCTTTTTATGACATTTTCTAGTGGTATGCCATGTCTGATTTTGCATACTACAAGTGATGAGCCTTCAGTTTCATTCATGAGATTTTGGTGTCAGGAAGCCATTTCAAATACTATGCCTAAAGATCACCTTTCTTAGTTTTCTTCTATTATGCCTGAATACAGCGCATACGTCTGATTTTGCATACTACAAGTGATGGGCCTTCAGTTTCTTTCATGAGATTTTGGTGTCAGGAAGCCATTTCAAATACTATGCCTAGAGATCACCTTTCTTAGTTTTCTTCTATTACGTCTGAATACGGTGCATACTTAAAATCCACTAATTTAACTTACACCTCTGTCTCCACATGCAGATCTGTCAGTGTAGGAAGTCTATTCCATCTCATTTGAGTTACCTTGTAATGAGGCTTTCCAAGGTTAGCTGTCTTAGGTTTCCTCATAAAGTCGATCAGTCTTTCCCAACTCCAGTTCTTTCTCTAACCCTGTGTGGTTTGGCGAAAGCTTTCTGGACCCTGAGAGATTCAGAAGTAATCTTACTATAGCAAATAGAAAAGAATGACTGTGTGCTGGTTCTGTGATTTGTTGCTTTACGTTAAATTGCCCAAAATTCACTGCTCTCCCATATTTATCTACCAAATTCCAAGGCACCAGTAAGAGAAGGCGGGAGAGTGACTAATGCCCTGCTTTGACAGTTCTGCTGTTGCTGGTTCTGACTGAACAGCCACTGGATGTCTTTTAAATCAAACATTGTTATGCTCTTTCTTCTTAACTCTGTTGTACTGATATCTCCTTATAGTGCATGGAGGTCTAGGAGTGTAAGAAGTTTAAAAAAAATAAAATCATTTATTGAGGATATAATGGTCTGGCTAATAATAATGTCAGCTAACATAGGTTTATGGGCAGCCAGCTCCTGTCTGCTGCAAGTGAGATGAATTAGCTGAAGCAATGAGGTGCAGAGTACTTAAAAATCAACACACTCCTCAAGCAGCCACAGCTCAGATACCTTCTGGGCTCCCTAGCACCCCCCTGCACTCCTCTCCTTTTTCTCCCATAGACTCCTTCTCTAAAAATAATCCTCACAGCAACAAAGAGAATTTCTGGTCAGTGAAGACCATCTGGGTCTCTGGCTTTGTTGCTTCTGTGCTGTAGCGTGGCAATAGGCTGCTTTAATGTGTTGGGGTTTTTTTCTTTTCTTTCTTTCAGAGCGGCTTCGGGTAAGCCTTTTTCATTATGAGACTCAATTAGGCTGGCACAGACAGATACTTGTTTAGCTTACTATCTGATAACACCATTACTTTTGAGTGCAGGCTATGACCAATTACGTACCTGGATTCAGTACTCAGAAATAACAATAACTATTCACTTTTTCCTTACTCACTGGAGATGAGTTACGACGCGTGAGTTACTAACAGACGTGTACCCACTGGAATGACTCCCATGAACACTGTGGGGCTGTGAAATGAGCAGGGGTCCTCTGCTAATACAAACCACCTCTTTGAACTAGAGAAATGGCTGAGTTTCTATCTAGTGATCAGTCTTTGGTTAGATGCAGCATTGTGCTCTTTTAAGTGCCTCTGTGTTTTAAGACAGATAAGCATTTCTTGGCCTCTTAAAACTTCTAGAAAAGATCCTTTTTGCCAGCATTTCATCGACTGTATGTAAAGAAATAAATTAGGCCTAATCAGGTAAATTATATAGTACTACAAAAAGCCTAATCTCTGTAATCCTTCTAAGTCTTTAGTGGTTTAATTTGCTGAGTGTGAACAATGCCCTTTATTCTTTGGGAATATATTGAGCACCAAGACAATATTTTGTATCTAAATAATAAACATACCCATTTATTCTGTAACAGTCTGTAGAAATGCAGTTAGAAGGTTTAATCTTGCCAAAGGCTGAGCACCCTCTCCTTTCAGTAAAGTCTTCTAGAGCCAAAAGTCTGAAAGAACACCTGAATGTAAACTACAGAGGTATTCCCAATTGTCCTGGCTACTGTATGAATAAAATTATTGTGGTATATTGGATTAACTATAAATTTAGAGAACAGAGTGAAGGTGAGAATTGTTTCTTCATTGTAAATTTGTTTTGGTTTATTCAGATTTTTGTTTGCTTATTTGCATTTAAAACAAATGCCTCTTAAGTACTAATAAGCATTCAAAATTAAGAGCTTTTAAGTTAATGTTTTTACCTTTTAAAATTTATTTTAATTAAGAATGAAACGCAGCTTCATTTTGAAGTAATCAGAAGATTAAAAAGAAACCATTTTCTGAATGTTGTTACTGAACACGAAACTACTTGAATATTCAACGTCATTCTTGCTGCAGTTGCAAATTTTGCTAGCTAAATGAAGATATTTCATATGTGCATGGCTTTACAGTGAATGCAGAGTTGTACAGCCCTAGGACTAAAAATGCATTTGTACCACGACCATGAAATTAAAAAAATGTTTTCTGCATACCATACTGTTGTATACACATGACTTTTCATCTACGTAATTTTTTATTGTTATGCAAACAAAAAAGCAGTAGTGATTGCTGTAAGTCACAGTACAGTTATAAATGGTATAATTGCTAATACTTCAATTTTTTTGAGTTCTGTGTTTAAAATTATCAAAATGCTTTTTTATTATTCATATAACTTCCTGAGATTGATTTTTAAGAGGGAAAAGAAAATCTAGAAGTACCAACGTGTTTGTTTGGAAACCTGCCTCTCCCTTTGAAAGTTCATAGCACCAAGAAAAGTTCTGTGTAACTATTAGGTATTTTATGTTTTGGCTATGTATGTATGCTTTTGTTGTTACTTGTTTCAGTTTCTGTAGCCACATTTAATGTTTTGGAAGTAATCAAAGAGAATCTAATCCTTGAGGCTACACAAAATGTTTTAATTTGAAAAACTCTCAGTATAAATCGTGCGATTTCATGTTTCAAGTTTCTTGTTATGAAACAAAATCAAGAAAGCCTGAAAATCAAACTAGGGGTGTTAACAGTTACCATCACCCAAACAACCTTTGCTGTGCCCTTTATTTTCAAAATTGTACCTACCTGGCTGTTAATAATCCTAATGCTGATTAGCATTGGGATTAACTGAAGGGAAAGATGGGCTTGGGTTTAAGGCATTAGCCCACAGAATTTGCAGTTCAATTCTCTTTCGAGTTTTTACTGTTCATGTTTCCAAGACTTTTTTCCTGACACTTAATGGCTAGAAAAAAATTCTTTAGTGAAAGAAAGCTTATGTAAATGATTGCAAGAACTAAAACTCATCAAATATAATGAGGGCCTTGACAACCCCTCTGCTTTTGGCAGCACTGTAGACCTTGCCCTCTTCCGGCTCCACTGCTCTTGGATGCCAGGGGTTTCCTCACCCTGCGCAGTGGTACTTCGGAGATGCTGAGCTGGGGAGGAGGGAGAGTTACCCATTGGTGCCTTTCTCTTACACTTCACATCCACATGAAGTTAAACTCTTGTTTCCTGGATCCAGAGTACTCTGTGTGTGTTGGTATATAGCATACCTTAACAATGTACAACTCTCTGTATATATATTTATGTGTATTAATACCTATTTTAACTTTCATATTTAAACATATACAGAAAGAATAGCTTTGTATTTTAAATAGGTTCTGATGAAAAAAATTACTTGCCTAGCTGACCCATAAAATACTAAGTAAGAATTAAAGACTTAGCTTCTCCTGTGAGGAGCAGTTAGTCATTTCCTTGTGCAAAGAATAACAAAATTACTGACTTTGCCATGGTCTTGGCTCATTTTTGTTTGATGCCAGGTGGTTGCTAGAGTTTGACAAATGATTGATTTGGTTTCTAAGGGTGCTTGAATTGCACAAAGCGTTTTTCATATTAGAAAAGACATGGTCATTTTTTCCCCCAAGTTTTAAGATTTATCGCCTTGCACAAGTGTTGTAAATTAGTCTCTTTGCTATTTATTTTCTCTGGATTGCTGTAATTGGTGTCATTAGTTGAAGGGCAAGTTCTACAGAAGGTTGGAGGGATGGCTTTTTAAGCATACACCCTTCATATTTATTTATTTTTTAAACACTGCTACAGGATTGCAAGTCAGATGGGTAGACTGCTACTTCCCGTTTACTCACCCTTCCTTTGAGATGGAGATCAACTTCCAAGGAGAATGGATGGAGGTCCTGGGCTGCGGGGTCATGGAGCAACAGCTAGTTAACTCAGGTACTGAAACTCCTTTACTTCATTGACATCCTCCTTAGCAAACACTTCCAGTGGAATCAGCTTCACAGTCTGGTGAGCACAGACATCTCTGGTCGTGGCAGCCGTCACAAATAGTCCTCAGGTGGAATGCAGCCCTTGCATGCTGTGATTTCCATGTAGCAATTGAGCAAGCGATCTGGAGCTTGCAAATAGAAAGGATCGCCTTTTATTTCGTGCAGCAAGGAGACAGACGGATGTCAGCTTTAAAAGAGAAGCTGACGAATTAGGGTGTGCCGTTTTTTTCTCTTCCAAGTGACGTCAAGTGCATTCATAGCTACGATTTAAAAGTATTGTAAGCAAATAGCATCCCCTAATATTTGGAATATCAGAGTGCTCCTGTATCTGTAAAGTATAGAAAGAGGAATGTGGTACCTTTCATACTGCTATTTGGTCGCTGGGTAGATGGTAGGTTGTTTTTTGGTTTTGTTTCGTTTCTTTTCTCCTCAGGTTGGTTATTTATGAGGTTGTAAACTGCATTAAGAATGACATCATTTATTTTAATTGAAATTATTACAGAGGAATGTCATCTGACAATTTTGCTTTCTAAAACATACACATAAGTACAAAAGAAGGAGAGGAGAAATTGTTTTTTTTCTGATTATTTTTATATAGAGAACTTTACATGCTTGTTCATTAGCTGAGAATAGGCAATTCTCTAAGCACAGGGCAGACTGCATGTGCTCAGACCTCTGTCGTTCAGTGTCTTCCAGTACCGTTTATTAGGTATGGGAGCCTTTTGGAATATCATCCGTTTAATTCTCATAAGTGTGCTTTCAGATGGCCAAGTTGTACTCAGTTGATTTTTTTTTTTTTTTTTGCAGTTGGTTTCCTAAGCTATTGGTGTATTTTCATGTGCTCAAAATTGTTTCTGTTGAAGTCCAAGTATCATAACTATGAATGGCTCAGTTTTGGCCCCAGTTACTTGGCACTGTTTGTTTTCCTTAAAGTTTGCATGTATTTTAATCTGATCATTTTCCTTTTAAAAGGATAAATCTTCTTCCAGAGTTTCTCCCCAATGGCTTAATGGTTTATGCTAACATTCTTTCTCAGGTTATATTTACCATACCATGAACATAATAATACAGCTTCTCATCAGCCTCAGAAGTGAAAAGCTACTGTGTAATATTATTTCCATCAGATGTAACACACCAATGGCCAGGCTTTCTTCTTGAAAAGGTTTTACGTTGCTCAATTCTTATGTTTAGGTTCCTTTAATGTGTGTGAGAAGAGCTAAACTGTGGCCTCAAAACAATTACTGTATGTGTGTGTGTGTATGTGAATGAATGTGCATGAAACACCAATGGTTTCTGCAGTGGTCAAAGTTTTCAATTTACTTTGCCTCAGCTCTTTTTCACCTTTCTGAATTATGGTCTTAAAAATTATATCCCTTCTGCACCAAAACTCTCCTAACTACTCATTGCAATTCTAATCTTGCAAGAACTCATGAATTTAGTAAGTCAAGTCTAGCTTTTGAATGACTTTTAGACTTGTCTTATTAAAACAAACAAAAAAAAGAGATTCTTTCACTTTATCAGCAAGAAATTTGTAGAGGGTGCTAACTCAGTTATGGAAGTGCCAATCATTTTTCTCTTCATTTAGAGAGAATTGCTCTTTATGTAGCCACAGTTTTGTTTTTCTGATCCCTCCAGTAGCTCTGCAAAAACACTTGGCTACGAAAGCTGAGTAATATATCTCAATGTGATTTTATTGAAGCATTGGAATCTGTTTACCACAAGTGAGGAAAAAGTGTGGCTAATAATTATGTTGGCTAATGATTAGCTTATTTGGTTTAAAGTAACAATGAGGACAAGGTAGTTCACATTTTCAGTTAGGTAAGGAGTGAAACACCAGTCTTCCCTGCCTACTGCAGCTCTGAGTATTCTCTTCTTTAATCCTCTTTTTGCAACGATTTAAAACCCCAGTAGGTTCCTGGCATGCCAACTTGCATCTATTTATGGTGTAGCCAAGTTTGCTATTACTAACCCATAGATCTTTTTTTTGAGTGTGTTATGGCAGCAAGCTGCTTTTCTGCAAAACTGAAAATCCGCAAATCCAGAAAGCAGATTCTCTGTGGAGATGGATGAAGGTGAAAATTTTCTTTCCTAGCTCCTTCACCTTTTTTTTGCTGGCAGAACTCAAGTGCCTTCCAAAGCCATCCCACGTTTGAACAGTGGTAGGTTTTTAATAGGTTCTTTGTTTAACCTTTAGAATGTCCTTAATGCCTCCAGTATCCGCAATCAATGGATACTACTTATTACTCCGGTCCCATGCGCCTAAATTTCTTTGAAACACCAACGTTTCAGTTTTAAAGCCTTCCATTTTAAACCAGTGTAGATCAGCAAGGAATAGGATCTTCATCAGACTTGGGAAGGAGACCTGTGACTTCGCAATAGCTCTGTCTTGTGCCTTTTGTTCTGAATACTGCCTGTTCATCTTTATAGAAGGCAGTATTATTTTCAGTCAATGGAGATTTCAGGCAAAAGAATTTGAGTTGAACTACTCAGAAAAACACTAGGTTGTGGAGTTTGGGGGTTTGTGGTTTTGTTTTTAGTTTTTTTTAATCCCTGTCATTTGTTCACTGATTAAGAAATTCCTTAACTACAGGTAAATATCCTATTGCCCAACATGAAAGCATCTAACCTCAGAGCACTGAGTCAGACCACAGACTTGCACCCTCTGATGAGGGAGTAAACACTGGTGCCTAAACCTAGATGCTATGTCTTTCTTCTTTTGTCAGATGTATAGAATAGGCACTGCAAACTTCCCATTCCTGTCTCAATCCCTTCAAGGGTTCTACCAGAAAACAGCTCAGTAGGACTGAATGAGAAAAAGAAATGCTACTCATTTTTTGTCTGGCTAAGCTGGTGCTGAAGAAATATTTCACTCTTGGTGTGCCAGTTCACCAGGCAAATGCAGAAACATCTTTTCATGGTGTACTGCACAGCTTGCTGATTAAAAACTGGAGAAGAAACTGATGAGTTTGCAGAAATTGTATGGTTTTTTTATATATATTGTCTATAACATTTCTAGTATCTTGCAGTTTGGGAATTTTTTAATGGGTATTTTTTGCTTCATATTGACTATTAAAATACATATTTCTGAAATGTAATGTTTGCTGGCAAGCATTGCTTTTCCTTCCATAAGACAGTATTTACCTAAGGGAAAGGAAGAAAGCTTTTACCTTCAAAATCCTCAAGTTCCTTCTGTTTTGTGTGTTGTTAGTTGAATATGAAAGACTGGTTTGTGAGGCAATCGGAAACAGTCGCTCAAAGCAGAAATCGGATGTGCCTGGTTATCTATGGCGTTTATAATTTAAGCAGTCAGGTTGCATCAGCACAGATGACTTTTTTTTCATTTTTATTTTGTTGAAAATATATATATTCATACATGAATATATATGAAACACAACAAAAATGCAGAAGGACTGAAGAAGCCTTGTGGAGGAATGAAAAGACAAGGTCCATGCTGCCAAGGGGCCAGGACATTAGCCCTAAGTAGCCATTTCTTTATGTTGGCAGAAGTTTCTTTTGGACTGGCAGATCTTACAATGACAACTCGCTGCCCAATATAACCTCACTATAGTTCCTTGAAGATTAACCTCCTCATGCAGCAAATTTTGATGGTAGTGACAGGTCATATTAAGATATTTTTTTAGTCTTGAGTGAAGAGTTCTACTATAGCTTTAATGCCCAGTGCAATCAGTGTTAAATTTGTTGTTATTTTCTGAAAGACACTATCCTATTGAATTTTTCTGATGCCTTCTTATGTTTTGCAAGGAGCCTTTCTTTGATTTCAACCACTTTTAAATAGAACGCGATACGGATATTTAGTATATGTAAATAGAAATGCATTGGTTATAGGGAAAAATTGTCAAATACGTTCAAATGTATTGATAGTACTCTTCATCACCTGCTTTCGTACTCTGCTCTTTTTTGCTTTTGAGGTCTGTGAAGAGTCTCTGTGGCCCTCTCTTTTTTTTTTCCCCCTGCACACTTCTTAACAAACTAGATCTCTAGTTTATGACATAGATCTCCACAGCACAGGTGTGGTAAAGAACCCAGGATATGAGAGGCAACAGAACAAACGAGCATTTTTTGTTGCAACTCAGTGCTTTGTCATGTGTGGACTTCCTTAGTGCTTTCTCACCCTTGAAATTTCACATTCTTAAAATGTTAAATGAGATCAGGATTTGCCCAGAGAGGGATGATCCAGTCTTCTGAACCATTCAGATTTTCTGTGTTATCAGCAAGCAAGGTTTCTGTTGTCTTGGTGTGTGGATAAGCAAATACAATTTGATAAAGACTGTATCATTTCCATTAAAGCCAGTCCAGCTTTTGAGTATTTTTGTTTGCATTCAGGAAAGTCTTGTACTACTAACAAAATGGATAATATTTTTCTAACAGTGATAGTTGCTATTTTTAAAAGAAAAACATATACCCCATGACAGTGCTTTTATATAACTGTTGAGAAAAAAAGCACTACTGAAAAGATGCACTGAATTGTAAGGAATGATGTTACAAGTTCCCCTAAGACTGATGCTGCTAAACTAGAGCAATTATTTGGTATAATGTGAACAAAGATCATCACTATTATAATCAATGTTCAATGAGAAGTATAAAATCTAACTTATTGTACTGTTTAACTTTCCATTTTTGTGTGCTTTGTTTTTCATCTTAAACTGTACCTGAATACATAGCTTTAATAGGAATGTTATGTATGAATTTTGATATAAAGAAAATTTATTTTTACTCTGGTTAACACTGGGAAAAATATAGAAATTTTACAGTATAATAGCAAGTTTTAGGTCCATGATGAGGATACAAGGAAACGTTATGGTTCAGTAGAACTAGTATCAATTAACAGCACATAAAGTATTTATTTCTGTGCTTCAAGAGTTTGTTATCCAGGATTTGCAAAGCTGGTGTTCATTGGTAGGTGACGAAGTTCCCGGGTCTGTATGGAGTTATATGATTCAAACCTTTGAATACAGGATGTTGCTTGCTCGGAGGCTGCGATCACATAGTATTGCTTAGTACCTGTGAAATTGGAAGCAGTTAGGGTGTGATCCTTTGCTGATTGAAATCAATGGCAATGTTCTCAGTGCTCGATGTTGCAGAATATGTTAGCTGGGGATGGAAGCAAGAAAATTGGACTAAAGTATAGCCCAAACCCAAAAGACTATAAACCCCAGTAATTTTAAATTAAAAAAACCCTAAACAAACAAACACCCCCCCCCCAAAAAAAACTTCATCCAAACAACCCCAAACCCACAAACAAAACATAAACCTGTAAAAGAGAATTCCATAATTCTTTTTTAGGAGTTCAAAAACATAATGAGAAGTCTTGAGGTATGCAAGAAAATAACCTAAGGCACATCACATCAAACCAAAGTCTGGGACATCCCTGTATCATGATGGCATCCCAAGCAGGTGCCTAAAGATGAGTAGAACAGGCATGGTTATGCTGATCCTTCCCTGATACACTCCTGCAGCTGTCCGTTTCCTGAGCTGAAAATGGTACGTTTGTTTTCAGTAGTCATTGTGGAATTTTCTTCCATTCATTTGTGGCAGTGTTTTTTGAGTCCCAGCAAACCTTTACTATCTGCAGTATCTTGTTAAAGAAGTTGCATAACTTAACTTGCATGAGGAGTCACTTCCTTTTTGTTTTGTCCAACAAGTTAGAGTTACAGTTAGAGCTCCTCTCTCATGTGAGAAGAGACAGTGAGTAGCTGTTTCTTTTTCCTTGTTTAAGCCACTCAGGATTTGTTTAGATCTCAGCTGTAACTCTCGTCACTGATTTTTTTCCAAGCCAAAGTGTCCTGGTCAGATAGTCACTCCCTGCGTGGGAGCTGATCCATACGTTCTGACAGTCTCCTGCCTGCAACTTCTCCAGGTTTCTGCCGTTAGGAGGTCAGTGTGTAATGTTCAAGCTGTGGGCATACGGTGATTTTGTACATTGTCATAAAGACTTTGCCTTCTCTTTTCCTTTTATGATAATTCCTAATATTAATTTTGCTGTGTTGACCTTTATGAGCCTTGAGTTGAAAAATGAAGGGAGGTTTTGATACGATGACTGACAGAGATGATTGCTTTTGATCACTGGCTGGTGGTTTGAAACAACCTGGCACACAGCCACCCATTCAGGTCTGGGTGGGAGCTCAGGTTGAGGTCTCATTTCCTAAGATTATGAATCATAAAGGCAGCTCTATTTATGCTACCAGTAAGAGAAGTTGGTAAGACTTTCCTGGTGTATGTAGATTTTTCTACCTTCCTCATCAGAAAGCAACGTTGATATTTACAGTCTTAAGAAACCCAGTCTATTTTTTTTTTAATTTATGCTTGTCAGCTTGAATGTAGTAGGGAATGGTGTAGGGGTTTGGAAGAGGAAGTGTCAGCTTTCCAGCATGAACAGTAGAAGATTGTCGTGGTGTTAGCAAGGAAATGAGCAGGCACTGGGCCTTCAGTAAGGCTGAACCCCAGTTTGGGGTTGTTCAGCCTGGAGAAGAGGAGGCTCCAGGGAGACCTTTTTGCAGCCTTTCAATACTTAGAGGGCTTAAAAGAAAGACAGGGCAGACTTTTTAGTAGGGCCTGTAGCAATAGGACAAGGGGTAATGGTTTTAAACTAAAAGAGGGTAGATTCAGACTAGATATAAGGAAGAAATTCTTTACAATGAGGGTGGTGAACCACTGGAACAGGTTGCCCAGAGAGGCTGTAGATGCCCCATCCCTGGAAACATTCAAAGTCAGGCTGGACGGGGCTCTGAGCAACCTGATCTAGTTGAAGATGTCCCTGCTTATTGCAGGGGATGATTGGACTAGATGACCTTTAAAGGTCCCTTCCAACCCAAACCATTCTACGATTCTAAAGCTATGGAGGGAACTTTTTGTCAATAGTTTGCATACAATTATAGTTTTAAAAGTTGCTGGGCGGTCTTGATCTTCCAATTGTGTGTGATATCCTGAATTTATAGCAAAGGTAGTTCTTCTAGTACTGTATTCCTTGTTAATTTTGTGTGTCCTTTTAATGAAGAAAAAAATGCTAACCTTGTCCAAACATCTTCATGAATATGGTTGAACATGACGGAGGGAGTTTGTCATAACTTCTGCATATCATTGCTTTTGCTTTAAAAGGTGGAAGCTTATTTGTCATGGGTGTACTCCTTGGTGAAACCTAATTCTTGAAGTGTAAGTCTTTCCCATTTGGAAGCCCTTTTACAGATCAGTTGCAGGACTTATTTCCAAAATGTAAATAGTACTTGGACCAGGGCTGCCACCTTCAGCCAAATACAAGTCTTACATGTAGAACTTGTTTGGCTTCAATGCTGCAGTAAATAAATCTTTCTTTACTAATTTATTGGAGATCATCAAAATTGCTGTCTGAGGGGAAGTAACAATTTTAAGTCCTTAATGTGTCCACTCCTTGTTGTTTTGTTATTGGCAAAAGGATTATCAGTTTGGACAGTTCTCCATAAGCAGCAGTTTAGTAGTTAACAGAAAAATTATGTCAATGTTACCTTGCAGACACAGGACTTTTTTGGTGGTTTTTTTTTCTTTGTTTGTTTTTAATTTATGAATATATTCTTAAATCAAATTTTAGTTATGGGTGAGCTAGGTTCATATATCAAGCAGCAGGGGGTGTTTTGGGGAAGAGGAAATTTAATATCGTTCATCTAGCAGGTTTTTTTTCCTGCTAAGCTCTTGCCTGGTAAATTACATTAAAATGTTGGAGCAGATGGTGCATGTGGCTTAAATAGTATGCAGACCCATGTTCTGTCTATGCCAACAGCTCTCTGCGGGGACCTTGAAATAGTTAACGCCGTTTGTGTCTATATGGATATAGTGTATAAGGGTAAATATAATGCATTTAAAATACGTTCCTGCAACTCTTCAAGGTGAAATTGAAGTTACAGAGGTATTGGTGTCTTGAGCACCTGGGGCCTCCCAAGAACACAAGGTAAAACTGTTGGATGGGCTGATTCTTCCCACACGGTACATCCAAAGCGATTCAAGTCTGCTGCATAAGCTTCACAGCTCCCCATCACAAACCTCTCAGGGGTTAAAATCTCTTCTTTTTAGGTCACTGTCTGTCTCCTATGCGACCACGTCACTGCAGTACCTTGATGTCTCCCAGTCTTTACTGTTCTTATTATCCTGAGACCATTATGAGACAGTGAAGTGTTGTCATTCCTCTTTTATTGGGTTGGAACTAAAGCGCACAGGAGGCTGACACATATGCACACACACACATGCAGACTGCAGTCAAAGACTTTAGCTGCCTTAGTTAAAGTTAGCTTTCCTACACTCCTTATATACCTTATATATAGAGAAAGAGGGTCTTCCAGTGTGTTTTGAATGTATGGAGCTTGTTTTCTGGATCAGTCTGAGAGGCAACCTCTTTCTATGGCTGGCTGCAGGGGGAGCCTGGTCTCCTTATTTAGGAGACCTTATTTAGGTCTCCTACAAAGAGACAATGTCTTGGATTAAATGAAATTAATGGGAAATTAGGAAGCATTTGAGTGACTTCCCAAGGATCTCAGAAGTTGCCTGTGGTAGAAATTGGAGTTGAATCCAAGCTTTATATCTCAGCTCCTGTGTCACCTTTGTCTCAATTCATCCTAGTGATTTACGTTTGCACATACATACATATACATATGTATGTGTGTGTATATGCATAAAAATAAACACAGAGTGAGACAAATAAGGCAAGTAAGTGACCAAATAAATAGAGTGAGAAAAATTTGGCCTATTTTCATTCTTGTGTGTGGTTTTCTCCACACACCCGCCCTGTTCCAGTGTAAACAGAAAAACTGATTGTCACAGCTGGCTAATTTGAGAGACACTCTGTTGAGCTGGCAGCCACTGAAATTTTGCTTTGGCCAGTCAAACATGGAGCTGATGTGGAGTTGTGGGCTTTTAGAGAAGGATGTGATTGAATTTTTATCTGTATTCTGCAGCATTTCATACAGATACCCACAAATGTATGTACATGGCACATCCAGAGAAGGGTGTACCTAAGACAGTGCTGACCAATTTAAAAGGGAATAAGTAATAGGGCAGAGGACCTGATTTTTCCCTAAAAATCTGTGGTGCTCCAGCCTGTCTGTACAAGAAGAGGAGGTCTGATTGTAGTCACCTGGGTGGCTACCAGCAAAACAATCAAGCATGTGCTTGACTTTTTACCTCTGAATAGTGCATATAAAGACCCAGATGTGTAAGTGGAGGGGTGGGGGCAATTAGCTGTCCTTAGTTGACTACCACATCTCTTGGCTGAAAAGGAATTGCCCATAGCCAGCAACAGCAGAAATATCAGCTGCTTTCTCAGCATCTTCAGAATAACAGTTAGTGCTAGCCTCCTTCACGATGGCAAACCTACGTGATGGTTTGCTAGGCATCCCAGTCCAGCGGAGGGAATAGATACATCACTGCTACATATTTACACGTGAGCTGGGCCACAGCTTGTGCTTTTAAGTTTTTGCAGGATTAGATCTGGATGCTCAGGACTTCGCAGGTTCAAGTTTCCAAAGACCATATATTTTTAAATTAGGATGACTTTTACATAGAAAAGCTATTCTATTTCCTTTCATCCCACTCAAAGAAGAGTCAATTTATTTCCTGCATTTGGGTGAAGGTTGCCTTTTGGGTTTGATTTTGTTCTGGTTTATTTTGAACTGACTGGAAGTAAGTCCTGGTCTTGCCTTGATAAGTAAACCAAAACACAGAAGTGAGTTGCACAAAGGTGATGCTCCAGTCAATCAAAGGGCTCATAGTTTTATTCGTTATTTGTTTCCCTTGTTCTGTTACCCATGGCTACACCACCAGGTCTGATGTGTGTGTGCTGTGTTGTGAAGTTATACCTTTCCTCCACGCTTCCCATTTCCTTGTCAAGATATTTTTTTCTGTTGTTTCCTACTTAATTTACAGCTCTATTTTTAAAACTGTTTTTCGTCAAGTTTTTAATCCAGAAGGAAACCATAAAATTTTTGAAATGTTGCTTTCTCTGATTTTATTACCTTTGACAGATTCATTATATATGTTAGAGTTGGTGTTCTTCAACAGAATAAATAGAAGCTTACTCCCAATCTGTATGTGTTTGTGTAGCATGAACAAATGCAGTATTCCATTTTATGACAATTCTATTACACCTGTTTCTGGCAAATGTGTTAGTTATTTACAGGGGTATTTTGTGGGAGAATAAGTATAGGATTGAATCTTGAATTAAATAGTTATTATAGAACTTGCATGGCCATTTGACTTTGTGGCTCCATATTATTTTGCCAGCTGAGTGTTAGAGTAGTACTGTCAATGGATTTAGAAGATAATTTCCCTTTCATGGTGCAAGACTACACTTTTAGTTGGAATTTATGTTCCTTATGTTCACAACTTAGGAAACTACTTTGTCTTCATGCTTCATTTTGTCCTGCATAAAAATGTCTGTGAAAAAGGGTTAACTCAGCCTAACACTAACATTGAAACCAGCAAGAGTGCTTATTTGACTGACTGGTGCGTGGTATGTCTTTCCATTCAACAAATGAAAGCTTCTTTCTAGCATGCGTGAGGCTGGTTTTAGTCCATTTGAAATACAAAAATGAAAAAAAGAGGTGGGAGAATGCGCAGTTGCATCTTGCAAAGTTTCTATTGCCTTTGAAGCAGTTTGCCCATGTGTATGTATTGCCTCTCCTTCCCTTTTATTTTTTTTTAATCAAAAGTAAATTAAAGGTTTAGTAATTCACTATGATTTGTCTCCTTGGGATCCAGCAGGAGGACTAGAGCACCACACACAAGAGAAGGCTAAATAATGATGGATGTAGTTTATTAAGCAGGTCCCAAGTAAAGGAAAGTGCTACTCTCAAAAACCTTGATGAGCAACAATTTATAGTACAGAGAAGGTGTTTCCCTTGGCTTTATTTATGCAAATGAAAATACAGCTAAATACTATTGAATTACTACACTGTTATGTGAAGAATGCTGAATGTTTTTAATCAGCCAGGAGTTGGTCCAATGAGTCTACTGTAATTCCTCATCAGGCTAGGGTACCCTGCGGGTTTTTTTTGTTGTGTTGCAATATTTATTTTTGCTGTTCCCAGGGCATTTATCAGGACTACCCAGCTGAGGGTGGAGAAGAGATGTCTGTAACTGTTCCTGACTCTGCTACATAAAGCTCAGTTGAGGTAGTTTCAGTTCAGCTGAGATTAGATTAGATATTTTTCTTCACTAGATCGCAAATACAAACTTGATTTCTCATTTCTGGAGGGGGAGGTTTTGGTTAGGATGTTTCTATCACGCATCATTTCTTGTCTTTCAGATTTATAGTTGGTGAAAAGAATGGGTGAACGCAGGCCTCCTGCGTGACTGCTGGAGGCCAAACACGCACCTCTCCCCCTCTCTGCTCTGCTATTGCATTAAGAAAACAACAAACCAGTGGTAGTGTATGGGTGGTCAGCCTTCCCAACTCCATACCATTTATCAGTCTCCAGTTGAGTCATGAGACGCGTCTTTAGAGGGCAATGAATGGGGAAGGGAAACCTGAGTGTGTTGCATACTTGAGGGAGAGCAGCAGCTTTCCAGTGCTGAAGGGCGACGAAGCTGGTGAGGGGTCTGGAGCACAAGTCTTATGAGGAGCGGCTGAGGGAGCTGGGGTTGTTCAGTCTGGAGAAGAGGAGGCTGAGGGGAGACCTCATCGCTCTCTCCAACTACCTGAAAGGGGGTTGCAGAGAGGTGGGTGTTGGTCTCTTCTCCCAAGTGACGAGTGACAGGACAAGAGAAAATGGCCTCAAGTTGCGCCGGGGGAGGTTTAGACTGGATATTAGGAAAAAGTTCTTTACTGAGAGAGTAGTGAAACATTGGAACAGGCTGCCCAGGGAGGTGGTGGAGTCACCATCACTGGAGGTATTCAAGGAGCGTGTGGATGTGGCATTGTGGGATGTAGCTTGATGGGCATGGAGCTGTGTGGTGTTGGGTGGGTTGTGGCTTGTTGTTGTTTTGTGGGGTTTTTTGGTTTTTTTTTTTTTGTTTTTTTTTTTTTTTTTTTTTTTTTTTTTTTTAGGTTGGACTTGATGATCTTACAGGTCTTTTCCAACCTTAGTGATTCTGTGATTCTATGGCCTGGTTGTGGCAGCAGTCCAGGCTGAGCCAGTGGCACCAGCCTCTCCCGGCTCATTTCAGCTAGAGGGTGAGAAGATCGGATTGCCCAGCTGTCTGTGTGCCAGGGCATACTGAGCCACTGCTGACCAGGCAGGTGAGCCTTGGCTGAGGACCTTTGTTTGAATTGCATGTAAGCAAACACAGAAGAACTCAAGAGCCGGAGTTTGGCCACCGCTTCTCTGTTGTTACTGCCTGCCAACAGAATAACCTTTCATATTATTATAAACTCTAGTTTTGTGAAAGTATGCAAGTCAGCTCCACTGGTGCTCTTTGGCTTGTATTACAAAGAATAACTTAGCTTCAATTTTGCTTGGGATTTGTCTTTCAGATACGCAGATTTGCTTTCCTGTTAAGGCACTGTCTACAAGCAGTGGAGGGCATAAAACCTACAACACATGAATAAAAAGGTGTTCAGAAGGAGGTGATTATGCTGTGAAGGATAATCATATTTCTAGAAGGAAGGAGAGTCTAGAACAGGTTTGGCTCTTCCATGCTGCTGGAAGGCATCCGCAGCACAGCTACATAGAGGCACCACCTCATTCCAGGCAGTGTACCAGCTAGTTTTGAGCGGGGTCTGCTGCTGCACCTTAAATGGATCAGGGAAAAATGCCAGCCTTTATTAACACTTTTCCCCCATGTAAATAACGGTGACAGATTACTAATAGATATTAAAGCAATGTCTCCTTTTTCCTGAACAGAATGGATGCCATAAATTATGTAGTCTGATGACTATGTGGTGAGCATCAGTAGTAAGTTTGATCCTAAATAGTCTGGCAGAGTCCCAGGAAACTTTTGTATGTAACAACAAATGGAATTTGAGGTAACCACGGAAGTTGTCTCGTACCTGTTTTCTTTTTGGTCAAATGGAGAGTGGAGGGAGGAAAGGGCTTGTTTGTTTCCTTGCTTTTGACAGCATTTGGATTATTTAAAAACTTTAGCTGAATATTTGAAAATCTTGGCAAGTTCCATATTCTCTGGGTCAAAATTTTGGCTTTATCAAGAAAAAAGAAGGGGAAAAAAAAATAAATCCCAGGAAAAAGCCCGTAAGCTGGTGGCTACAGTTGTAGAGCTCTTCAGCTCCTTACCCTGCAATAAGCAATAACTTTTATCTCCACTTTATCTTAAAATTGTGAGAAGGCAGGAAAAAGTAACAGAAGAATGTTTCTTACAGCACTGAAGTTTGAGTCACTCAGTCAAAAGTACCAGTCGTCTTTATGCTAATGACAGAGATTCACTGACATTGTAATTCAGAGCTTTTTCTGTTAAAAAAAAAAAAAAGTGGATTTACTAAGTTTTCTTTTAGAACAGTGATTAATGCAAAATAGCAGTGGGGATTATAATAGAAGAAAAGTTAGTAGGATCCATTTAAATAAGGCAAGAGACTCCAGTTAGGACTTAATCTTTGACTGTATGGGTTGAAAAGTATTTAGCTAATGTATTATTCCAAAAGAAGTAGTAGAGTGAGGGGAATCCTTTTCTCATATTAGTTTAGACTTGCTTAGCATGTTTCAAAAGTGACGGTCAAAGGTAAACTCCTGACTTGGACTCCTTTTTTCATCTCAGGGAAATATATTCTTAATACAATACTACTGCATGGCTCACCGCAGACACTGTAATTGCCAAGATATCTCTGCTACTCTATTAGAACCCATTGTATCACAATCAAGATGGGCGGAATTACTCACTTTTACAAGTGCTAAATTGCTTTCTATTCCTATTGAATAAAAGCTGGTGATCTTAGAAAGGAAAACTGTACTCTACATGTATTGGCACTTGCTGCTGCTATTTTTCTTCATTTGATAAGAGCTGGCAGTTCATCTTATAAAGGAGAGGTTATTTTCTCTAGGTTTCTGTGCTCATGAGGGGCAGATTGTCCTGTGTCTGCCTTCTTGTGGTTATTTATTTATTTGTATGGTTCCTTGCCATCTGAGGTTCTGCCCATGTTCAGAGGAGGTTTAATAGCTTAACTGGATTGCAGCTTTTGCATGTCATAGGCACATGAGCAATAGGAAGAAAGAAAGTGGACGTTTACTACAGCCACTCCAGAACAGGAGGCTGGAGTTCACTTAAGCCATCTGAAGATGTACTTAATCGTACAGTGGTTTTAAAAGTTATTTTCTTATGTTGCTATCAGCTTTCACACATCAATAGTGGAGCAGACTGTGCGCAAGCATTTGCCATGTTCTGCATATGGCTGATTGGAGGAGCTGTAAGCAAACAGTAGACAAATGTTGTAGCATCCTCTGTAGATTTCCTAAGTTGTTCTATGCCATGTATGTGGCTTTCTGGTTTTATAATAGTACCCAGGTGATGAGAGTGATGCACTTGTGAGTATCTGGGTTTCTTTAAATGTGACCCTATGAGCTGCTGTCCTAGTGGGACAAGGAACAAGCTGCTGCTTTGTTTTGGCAGCATGTGATGCTGAGCGAAGTTGCTTCTAGCTCAAAAAAGTATAATTTGTGCTATTTCTGCTTCTCTGCTGTTAATCAATACAAAATAATCTCAGTAGAGCAAACCTGTACATTCTGGGATGGAGAGAAAGAAGCACTCAACATTATATGACTGTAATTCAATGAAAAGCAAATAAAGTGATTTTTGTGGTGCCCCATCAGTAGTTCTGTATTTGTCATCTTTGTGGCTGTCACAGAAGCACTAAGTCTTAAAAACAGGGGAAGAAGAGTAGGGGAGTATGAAAGATCATAAGTGGGCATAATTTTTACATACATGTGACTGGTAACTGATATTTTTTTTTTTTTTTATTGTTACGTTACAGACCATTCATAAACACTGGCATTGCCCTGGAGTTTTCTACCAGATACTTTTAAGAAAATGGTATTTAAAAACAAGAGGGAATGCGATTACAAGATGAGACAGATGAAAACTTGGGACATCCTAAACCAAGTTCAGGAGCAGTTGCAGGAGTAGTGCAACCAGTCATTTCCTGTAGACCTCTCTGGGCTCTCTGATGTCAGACAGAGAATGGTCTTATATTCTTGCCTTTTCTTCACAGGTCAATAATTAGATCAAACTTTTTTAACAGCCGTCAGAGACCTCCCCCCTTCTGGTGTTCTTCATTAAATTGGTCATTGGGTTTAAAAGTTGTTCAGGGGAAGGGAAAGGAACAGCAGCCACTTGCAACAGGCATGCACAGAGAGTGAGATCAGGTTGGCATTGTTTTCATGGACTAAATTAACATAATCATTCTTAGAGGTGGAAACACAGTTGCAATCATCAAAAGAAAAATGTAAATCCTTCACTTCACTTATTTTCAACAGACAGCCTCTTGTCTTCTGTGCTTTCCACCACTCCTGCAGGTGTGATACTCAGCAGTGAGAGAAAATGATTAATTCCTTTCCTTGAAAGGCTCAACTTTGAAAAAGCCAGTATTCCCCTACAATGACCTTCTTGCTGCCTTATGATACTCCGTTAGGAAGAGAAAATCAGCAACTCTTTCCTTGAAAGGCTCAAATTTGAAAAGCTACAGCTCCCCTACAGTGAACTTTTTGCTGCTTTACTCCCATCTCCCTTTCATTATCTCTCTTCTCATGGGACTTGAAGAAAAATGTGGACACCTTAAGTTAGGGAAAAGCTCTGTGACTGTGCAATTCACATGTGGAGTTTAAGGAAGGTGAACTAAGGGGCACTGAATCTGTAATTTCTTTTATGTGTTCCACACATTTGTGCAATACAGAGCTGGCAGGGCCTTCCTAGGCTCCCTGGAGACAGCCAAAAGGCTTCATAGCAGAAGGGAGTAATTGCAGCAAGTATGCCGGCAGCTGAAGGACAACCCCAAGATGATTTTCAAACCATAGCTGAGGAAATTGTGTCAAGGAAGTGTGACAGCAGGGGAGATGCCTGCATGAGTTCATCAGCTCTGTTCTCCACTACCTGCGGAAGTCTTGCGCAAGACACTGGGTTTGGAGGGCTAGGATTTGTCCCAGGCATTGCTTTACTCCTGGTTCTGGACACATGCCTTGAACAGGAAAAGTGTTTCACAGGTGATTGAAAGCCTCTGTGGAGGGCCTGCGACCTGGTCCATTGACTTTGGTTTTCTTGCTCAACTCCTAGCCTGTTCTTCTAGAATGACAGTTTTAGTTTGGATAACCCGGCATATGGACTTGCTTGCCACATCTGCAGAGGTGTGAAGCGGAAACTGAAGTCTTCCTCTGGGAGAGTAGAAAAGCATGATGAGGAGTCATGGTGAGGCTAAGGGTGGGGTTGGAGTAAGATGGTATGTTAGGAATAAGTATGAGGAGTTGAGCACTGGTGAAAATGGGGAATAAAACAGATGGAGTAGCTGTTTCTTGGCAGCTGAAGTTTAAGGCACACTAGCAGCTGTAACTGGAACAGAGAAAAGGTCTGAGGAATCACACTGTCCTGTTTTATTGTTGTTTGTTTCGGTTTTTTTTCTAAATGAAATTAGAAGGGTTTTTGGTTGTGTTCCTCTGTAAAGTCTGATGGCTTGAAAGGGGTATATGGAAGACCAGTGTTTTCCCAAGACCTTGCATTCCTCTTCCACTATTCCTTAGCCTTACTAGACTTCAAGCTTCCTGCAGTGGAGTCCTACCTTACTGAAAGCTCCTCACTCACTGTTGGCCATCATGCAAATACCCTTAAGATGTGATGCTTTGGCACCAGTCCAGACTTGGATCCCTTGTTGTAGGTGTCATAGCTTTGAGAAAGTATTAATGTATAGATATGCTAGCACTGTGTCCTTGTCAGCTGCTGAAGTGCATCCATCTGAAACCTCTGTTTGATGAACCCATTGGGTTTTTTGGTGGTGGTTGGTTGTTCTGTTGGTTTTTTGTTTGCTTTTTAAGGTATGTGGAGAAACCATAACTGAGAGGAACTCTGCCTCTGGCTGTCCTCAATGAAAGAAACATGGCCAATTTTTGTTCTGCTTAGATGCCCTGTGGTGGATGGTGATAAAAATGGTGCTGCTATGTAGTGCTTTTCAGCAGCATACCTTAACAGTTTTTATAACAGCTGTATTGTTAGGCATGTTTTACAGAAGGGGAAACTGTGACGCAGCTCAGTGTAGTGATTTGTCCAATGTCACCTTGCCATCCACTGGAGACTGGCCCTCTTTGGTTGTTCGTCCCAAGTAAGGGCAAGATTACTGCTACCTTGTCACCTTCCACGTGGAAGGTAACTCTTCATGTGTTTCTTTTTATTGGCTTTTTCATTACAACATCCTTTTCTGAACATCTGAAGCTTGATCTCTGTCTCAAAAAGTTTGCCTGTGCTGGGCTTTCTTTTGTTTTTTTTTTTTATCTGAGGAGCTCTGAGCTGGAGGAAGCAAACCAAACATTGAGGCAAGTATGTTCCAGTGTTATGTGAGGACTCCCTAAGATTCACAAGGCTTTTTTTTTAATAGCCACACATGTTTATTTTTGCAAGGGTTGTTTTCCTTCTGTGTAACATGTGATTGGCTTGGTGCACTTGGACCAATGCATTAGAAAAAGTTTGGAAAACCCTCCAAAATTGCATGTTAACAATTTTTCTGGAATTTGATGGTACTCAAATTCCACATGCTACATTATAGTTAATATGATTAGATGCTGTCAAACTAGGCAAGATTAAAATGTACATGGGGTATCAGTCTTCATGTGTCAAGATAATCATTGACTACCTGAGTTATAGGTGCTGAAACATCACCTGTAGCCATGTTATTGCGTAATTATAGCTTCTGGTTTCTGTAGCTGGCAAAATACCAAAGCAGTCAGATCCTTAGGGCTGATCCTATTGTAGAAGATTCCTATATACAATAAAATTGCTAGCTTTTCAAATCAGTTCTCAAACATCTGGATTTTTTCTAAATATATTTGTAGTCTTGGTTCTATCTGCAGAATGGCATGCAATTTCATATAGTAATATGTCATTTGTCTCTGTCCTGGTGATTAGTAATCATGTACATACAGTATGTAGCACTTTTTCTGCATTGAATAAGATTAGATGCTTACTGCTAAACATTGTTTTATTTGATTTGTGTTTGCTTTCTGCACAAAAGTTGCATAGTTAACTGCATGGAAGGACTGATGTCTATATTAAAACTATTCAATACAATTTGCTTGAACTTAACATCTCTGTTGCATTCACAGCCTTCTTCAATTTACTTGTGTACAAAATGGAGATAATAACCTATTGACTTTTCACTGTTGTTTCAGGCTTGATTAGTAGTTGCAAAATGCTGTCACACCTACGGATGGAAGTCAGTCAGCAAGTGCAAAGTAGTTTGGGAGTCAGTAAGTGCAGTGGTTTGTAGAACTAGAGTTGCCCAGCCTTGGGTTTCAGTGAGCAGTAAGCAACCCATGGCATGAATGCCAGCGGTGGCTTGTAAGCACATGCCGAATGGTGTGCAGTAGGGGGGTCTGTTGGGAGTACAGACTTCTGAGAGAGGCACAGCCTCTGACTCCTGGGAAATGCAAAACCAAGCAGGCCATAGGAAGAGCTGTCTGATGTGGAAGCGAGATGTTGATGAGAGGGTTATTGACAGCATCTTGTCTCTTTGAAAGATAGCATCATCCAGCCTCTGCTGAATACCTACCAGCATGCTTACTTTGGGATGCAAAAATACAAACTGATATGCTGCCCTTCATAAGTGGACAGCCTTGCTCAGTCCAGGTATTGGTGATAGTTGATAGAGCTTCTCCTCCAACAAAAAGGGTTTAGTATATGCTGTGCTTCCAGAGGCAGAGCATCTGTGCTGTGAGGCTGTGGGGTTTTGTAGTTAATGCTATTAATTGCATCAGTGCCAAAGAGCCCCCAAAAAAGGAATTACTGTTCTTGAGCATACACTGAGCAAATAAAAAGTACAAAAAAATCCCCACTGCAGAGCTCGCAAAAACTAGCACTGACCTGGCAAGTAATGAGCAAACAAACTAACAAGTGTAGGAAAAACTGATGTGAGTTGTCACCTTGGGCTTCCTAAGTAAGCTGGTAGCTTTCTGAGTGTTACTGGTCACAGTGCTGTCAGTCAGACTGCCCGCAGTAATGTCACTGCTTCGGTGTTATTCAAAGTCTGCACCGCAGCCACACAAATGAGACCTTTGCTGGTCATTATTTTACTAGTACATTGTTATAGTATTCTTTTTATTGACTTAAAGATATATGCTGACAAGGCTCATGCTGAAGAGTTCTGCTTTAGCTCTCTGATCAAAATTTAGGACTGTTGTCTATCATACCAGCTCATTTTGAGAGGTATCCAACTTGAACAGTTGCAGAATCCGTTTGTCATTGTTGCTTAGAAGCATTTGATGTTTTTGATGCATTTTCAATCACTGCTTACAGCACTCTAACGTTTTCATGGCACTTGGCTTGGTGGCTGCAGTCCTTTGCTGCATAGGTTTTTTTATTCTGCTTAAAACACTCTCTGCTTGCAGCAGCTGTGACTTGTGCCCATCAAGGTAAAAAGAGCATTTTTAGTGCTGCTGCAAATCTTTCTGCACTGGGTGCTTATAGGTACCTAGTGATACAGCAGCCTCAAAGCCAGCAACACTGGTTGCAAAGACTCTGTGGGGGCAAAGTGAGACTAATGCCTATTTCCAGCCCCTCTGGTGAGAACTGCTCGGAGCAGAGAAAACCCCCTCTGTCCTCCCCAGCACGTCAAAATCCGGCAGCTAGCTGCTAATTGCCTTTACAGTGATTCACATGCCATCTGCCATTGCTGGGATCTTTTGTCTTGTATGGTAGGCTCTAGGCGGTTCCATAAACTTCATGGGGCTTTTCTGTTGGTGATACCGACTCGATGCAGCATGGTAATAACAGCGATACAGCTATGAGCAGAAATTAATTAAGAAACTATTTACATGTTGTCACCCTTTCTTTTGGCCGTGAGAGGGTCAGCATTCTCTGGGATAAGGAGGGGAGAAAAAGAAAGATTATTTCAATTGTGTGCCACTAAGGGCTCCCCCACCCTCACAGAAAACAACTCATGGATGGTGGGAGAGAGCTGTCAAAAATAATAAAAGTGCAAAGGATTATTATGTATTTGTGTATCACACCGCATCTGCAGTCCAGGGGTGAGCAGAGGAGAGCATGACCTCCCTGCGCAGTGGCTGGGGAGGCAGCAGGAGCCCTGCTTGCCGGGAGCCTCGGCAGGGAGAGGTGAAGGTGCTGGTCCTGTTGCAACTTATGTAATGGTTGCATAAGAGTGCCGGTGCCATGACTGTCAAAAACACGCGGAAAGGACAGGATTTTTTCCCCCCTCTCTGCTTCCTTATGGCTTGAATCAGAAGCTTAGTCTAAGATGCTGCTGTTTACTCCTCCAAGGGAGTGGGGGGGCTCCTGCTTTTGTTTAATGCTGCCTTGTTTTGCTCTTAGTTCTTATTTCTCTTCTTTTCCTTCTTTTTTTCCTCCTTTGCCTGCATTTACATTTTGATACTTACTACTGCTGCTACCACAGCTGTCAATAATTAAATGTTTTATCAGTGTTTTCTAAATCCACCTGGATGATTGCTGAAGTGCCACCTTGTTTTAAAGTGGTCTATTCAAAGCAGAGATGCTGCACAATCTCATTTGGTTTTTTTCTTTCCCCATTCTAGCTGCCTTTGAGGATGCTGATATGCATCATCTATAAGCAGGCACATAAAACAGCTTAGTATGTTAACGTGTTAGCAAACGGGGTGGTGAGGGAGGGTGAGAGCATGACATTATCCAATTGGTCTATTCAAAGCTGCAAACCAAATACCGTTTTTCCAGGCACCCAGGCGTACACCATGGAGGGTGTTGTACACCTCAGTCAGCGCAGGCTGGTTTGCATGCCTATGAATAAGTTAATCCGGGAACAAGAAGTCAGAAAGGTGACTGGGAAGGCCGCTCTCCTCATTCCCCAGGCAAGCTCTTTGCCAGCTGAGCTCTGCGGGTCAGTGAGTTTTGGACGGGCAATGGCACTTTTGTGTAACCCTCACAGAATCACTAAGGTTGGAAAAGACCTGTAAGATCATCAAGTCCAACCTTAAAAAAAAAACAAAACAAAAAACAACAAACACCACAAAAAACAAACCACAACACACCAAAAACGGAATCACAGAATCACTAAGGTTGGAAAAGACCTGTAAGATCATCAAGTCCAACCTTAAAAAACAAAACAAAACAAAAAACAACAAACACCACAAAAAACAAACCACAACACACCAAAAACAGAATCACAGAATCACTAAGGTTGGAAAAGACCTGTAAGATCATCAAGTCCAACCTTAAAAAAAAAAACAAAACAAAAAACAACAAACACCACAAAAAACAAACCACAACACACCAAAAACGGAATCACAGAATCACTAAGGTTGGAAAAGACCTGTAAGATCATCAAGTCCAACCTTAAAAAAAAAAAACAAACAAAAACCAACAACAAACCACAACAACAAACCACAAGACCCCAAACCCAACCCACCCACACCACACAGCACCCTGCCCATCAAGCCACATCCCACAATGCCACATCCACACCTCCCTCCAAACCCCTGTGGCACTGATCCTTTCTGCTGCTGCAGAGCTGCCGGTGCAGCACTTCCTTTGCGTTCTTTTTTTTATTTGGCTTTGAAGCAAGAGAGAAGCTTTTGGCTCGCCTTTTCATTTCTTGTTAAATGCGTGTAATTACCAGAGTCCGGAAAAGCGCATTGGGTTTATACGACCTGGTTCGCCGGTGTTGACGAGGTGATGAGAGCAATGCCTCCATCAGCCGGAGGACTCCCCCAGGGCAGGTCCCGTCCCACCGGTGCCTGAGGCGGGAGGGAGGGAGGGAGGGAGCGGGGCTGCAGCCCGCTGCGGCAGCTGAGGACCGGCCGTTGCCATGGAAATCCCTAATACAGCTGAAAGGCGGAGAAGGGGCACTCCATGCAGCGCACCAGCTCGATGGAGGCTGAATGAATGGAGAAGAAGCTGCCCGGAGGACAGGACCCCCATCAGCTGTCCCAGATGGAGTTTTAATTTCCCTCCTCTCCCCCACCCCTTGTGCGGTGCTCCTTCCTCAAAGGCAGTACCATCAAGCGTTGGAGCTGCGGGGGACCGCCAGCTCTGCCTCTCTCCTCCTCCCAAAGGCCAGGGCAGCATATTGATGGCTGCGTAATGGGGAAGAGGGGAGGGGGACCAGGCACAAGGCTTTCACGAAGGAGTGTGCACCACTTGCCACTGGGGTCTTAGTGGGTGCCGTGGGATTTGTTTGCAGCATATGTGATGCTGTTAATGATTGAAAAATTACCACAACAATTAGTCATGGATCGCTGAAGGCAAGGCCCCCAAACACTGTGGACAATATGATTAAATCCATGTATGTGACAATTAACTCTCCTGCAGGTTTATCCACCAAGGAGATGGGAAGAAGACAGACAAAAAAAAATGACAGGCGAGAATAATGTGGCAGAATGGACCCGATACAGCTGGCACTATCAATTTTAATCTGACACTGAATTAATCACACTTGGATTAATCCCGTTCTTATTGCACCATTCTGGTTGCCTGTTTATTTATATTCTTCTTCCTTTGTGTGCTACATGGAGGCATGACGGATTTAATTCCTGTCCGTTCCATGTTTTTAAATTTAAAAGGCAAATCCTTCAGTCATGCCATGTTTGAGGTAGTCCATGGCGCAATTATCTCGTAAAAAATGAGCAGAGTCCAGATGCACCATGCCATGAATCCCCTTCTGTATCACAGCTGACTAACTCTCAATAAATATTTGTTCACCCAGTATTCTCACTGGGCAGGTCTAGTACTGTCTTTCTGTCCAGCCAGCCAGAGATGCTGGCTGTAATGCTTTGTTTGTGCATTTATGTTGCCATTAGGTAAAATTTGGTGTGTGTTTTTTAGTGATTCTTGTTGTGCTCATGATTTTATTTTGAAGGGACCAAAAGCAACCCTTTTGTAATGTTTAGATGCTGTGTTACAGAGAAGATTCAGACTGGAAAGGGAAGAAGATCTGGTGCAGGAACTGGAGAGGGCAGGTACAGATGATCTGACGTGAAATTTTTAAAAAATTAAGGCTTTTAGAGGAAAAGAAGCTCTAATGTTCACCAAACACTGCTGAAGTCTTAAAAGAGAAACAGTATGTATCAGTAGACAATCTGCTCTGATTAGCCAACTGTGTGCCCTTTCTAGCACAGTAAAGGTAGTTTCCTTACTGCACTCTTGCTGTGCCTGCTCCCTGACAAGTCTCTTGTTCACAAAGTGGCAAGTGCAGTTTAATGGATTGGACTACCCACAACTTAATTTCATCTGTAGCTACTGCAGACCTCTCTCTTCTTCCTCTTCTCATCCTTTCTTGTTTTTATTTTCTAACCTGCTGTGGTCTGCAATGCTTAACATTAAGTGTTCAGATTACTAGTCTAAGTGCCATACCTTTCCTGGTTTTTATAATCCCAGTGAAAACATTGGAGATAGTTAACTGTCTTCTTAAACAAGGTGACTTAAAGGCAGAAGTGTTTCCATTGAAATGACTGTAAAATCCCTGCTGGTTTAAAATGTCAAGGTTTTTATCCAGAGTCCTCTATTTATGTATCAGTAACTTGAAAACACACAATGAAGTATAGCTGAACAATCTTATTTTAGAGGGATAGTTCTTGTCCTCTCGTTGCCAGAGAACACAATCTGTACTCCTGCTCTGACCTGTGGGCTTAACCACAAAGAAATGAGCAAGTCCTGTGAAGTCAGTGGGCGATAAAGATATCAATGACCTTGATATGTAATTCCCTGCCCAAAGGAACCTTGTCTTTCTGTTGACAATGTAGCTTTCAAAAGGTGCTTCAGGGCTAGGTGCATGAAGCTAGGCGATGTGAATTTTGCTTCTTGTGTCTATTTGCGTGCAAAGGTAGCACGCTGCAACGCGGATATACTGGATATCCTATTCGCTGGTAGAATAGTACATCCTAAGTGAAGGTCAAAACAAACTGGTCCAGGTACCTCTAGCACACCAGAAAATTTGCAGTAGGTTCTAGCCAGAGTCTCAGTCTCACATTCAGCAGTAGTATTGGGCATCATAGCCCAAATAAAGCCAAATTTGAGTCAGAGCTGCTTCTTTCATTATGTCTTTCAGTCATCTCTCCCACTCTGTCATCTGGGGTCTGTCTGGATTTGGTTGCAGTTACTCCTTTTTATTTTTTTTTTCTTCATTGAAAATCTCCAGGGAAATAACAACCAAAAATATTTTGAATGGGGAGGGTTTAAATCCACACCATCCCAAATGCTGAGGCTGGGTTCTGATAGATGTGTAGTAAGTAGTGGATATTAGGGCTGATCTGGCAATAGTTTGATTCTCAAAGTGTCCAAAGCAATAGTAAAAGGGGGTTTTGGGGGTTTTTTTATTGTTGTTCGTTTGGGTTTTTTTTATTTATGTGTTAGGTTCTGATCCTCTTGTATCTTCTGGCAGCTCAGAAAAGGAGTTGAGTGTATTATAAACTTGTAGGAGAGGATTGCTAGCTCTGCTGGGCAGCATGATAAAATTGACTTTACGCCAATATCAAAATACCATCTGTACAGGTGACATGAAATGCTAACAATCTGAATTTCTTCTCATCTTCTTCCTGTTCCCCCATTCCCCTGATATAGTCTGGTGTTTTGCAGTTGAATTTGCTGCTGCTGTTTGATGGATAGCAAATACTTGCTGATTACATAACTAATTGACAACTATGGAAGTTAACTTCTTTATTAAGCAATTTATCAAATGATTAGGAGACCATTTATGTAGACTGTTATTAATATAACACCAAAGTTGAGCACATTAGTAGGAAGAAAGTATGAGATGGTTTGAGATGCATTTTTTAAGCAAACTTTGTTTCATTTCCTCTGAGACTTTGAATCACAGAGGTATGATGCATTAAAACATTATTGCTTGGGGCTTCTTACACTGGATGGTCCATTGGCCAAGTGTGCATTACATTTTACACCAATCAGAGTTTATTTAAATTTAATTAATATTCATCGGACTGATTTGCTGTGCCTGAATTACAAACAGAGCGAGAGTGACTTGGCTTAAGTGTGGTTAACAAGACTTGAGCTTCATTGTGCAGTTACAACATCAGTAAGTACTATTGGCACACTTAAAGTTACAAGTGGATACTTCACATGTGACAGTGCTTGCGACCCATGTCAAACCTGTGAACAAGAGCATCGTTAAGCATTTTGTGCGTGTGGGTGTTGGGGTCAAGGAGGGGGTGGAGTGTGTGCATATGTTGATTGCTTGGATCAATGTACAAATCAAAACCATGTTTGCTCACTGGCAGAAGAGACGAGCTTGAAATGGAGATGAGGTAAGAGGCCGGCCAACAGGAGAGGAAATGTTTTGAGTACACAGAACTTGAGGGTGATACGGTGAACTCCCTGGCACCCAAACCTGAACCGCTGAGGTGATTCTTCTGATCTTTCCAATGAGGATGTTTCCTCCCTAGACCATGTTCCAGCCATGGTCTGCAAAGAGGAACAATTGATTTTTCATCCCCCCCCCCCCCCCCCCGCCCCAATATATGTCTTTCATTTCCCATTGCATACATGGAGCTGGATGGGAACAACGCAACACCCCAAGTGCCAAAAATATCTCAGTGTGGCCATGAGAATAGAATTACTTAAGGTACTTGAGTGTCAAAGAGAATAGTAATCCAAGCATCCTTCTGAATCAGCACAAGGGGAAGTGGTGCATGAGGAAAAAGGCCCCAAAACTTAGGAATTAAAAGTGTTGATAGAGCATTCACACTCTGCTTTTCCCCTCCTCCCCTCCTAATTGAACCAAAATTTTCCTTTTTCATTTTTTTCTCTTTGTGTTTTGGCAACAAAACACTACCATCTGAATGTTAAGTAATCTTTTCAGAGGGTCAAATGAAAGTAAAGTTACAAGAATAAGCACTGGATTGAAGGTGTGGAGAAAATACCGTGCTTCTGTTGCTGCAGTGTTAATAGTTCTTTTATGCACTATATGCATAAGAATTCAAAAGGGTCTTTTGCATCATTAATGTACCTCTAGCTTGGCCATCCTATGAAGAGTAATTGAGAGGATTGTATATACTGACCCAAATGCAGCTGCCTGTATTTGACCATGGTGTGTTAGCTTTGGCTGTGCACTCACTGGTAGTTGCAAGCCAGCTCCAGTCTGGAAGCTCGTAAGATATTTGGCAGTGCCTCTGCCAATAAGTTCTGTCTTTCTGGATTTTGGGTTGCTGGAGTATTGTCATTAATTTGAGGAGAATTTGAGCTGGGGAAGAAGTAGGAGACATAGGAGGTTTCTCTTTCTTGTCTTGTCTTCTTTTGGGCAACAAGTCGGTGGTAATTAAAGCAATTTTTTGCCATGTGAAACGAAAACTAAAGGATGATATTGCTATTCCTTGGGGCAGTTCAAAACAATTTCATATGGTCTTTATTTTATCTAAGTTGTATTTGTAAGAGTTTAGACGATCACTTGGACAGATTTCATGATCTGTGGACACTACTATATCTACAAGTGTAGAATATGATCTATAAGGGTGGAGATGGGGTGAATGAAAAAGCAGTGTATCATATTTTACTCCATGGTTTCATGGTGCACTTGTGATATTTTCAGGATGTAGTAAACCAATAAAGAGGTAAAGGACCAGGTTTCAGCTAGTGATTTTCAGAAATTCTCTTTAGCCAACATAGAGAGAGCAGATTCTAGACAAAACAGCCAAAAACTGATCTTTCTTTCAATAATGATGCTACTCAGGAAAACTGAGAGCAAAGTTACTGGTTTTTATTCCTCTGAAACTGTTGTAAAAAAGCAGGCAATATATAGCAAAGTATGTAAATATGTGTTTGTTTATGCACATCTATATATTTTTATATATTTGAGTACATACAGGCACACACAAACTCTTCCAATTTTTTTGAAGTACCGGAAACGTTTTCTACAGATAAAATCCAAATAGAGACTGTGGGTGTTAGTACTAGCCTTTCTTAAAATGCGTATGTGGAATCAGATGACTAAAGAAGTAGAGAGGAAAGACAAATGACTTATTGAAAGCTACCTCTTTGTTTTTACTTCTGTTAATGTGCATGACCAACTAATGTATTTGACTGAAAAGCCTTGCTTATTCATATGTGGTTTTATTACAGACAAACTGCTATTATTAAATTTTCTAGGAGCATATAATATAAAAGTCAGTACACACTTTTGATTCTTAATTTGTATATGCTACAACTTTCTGAAGACATTGATAAATAGGATGCAGGTTTGCAGGTGATACGCTATTTGATAGCCTCTTTTTGTGCTTTCTGTCACGCTGACAATGAGTTAGTCAATTTTGTGTTGGTATGAATTGTTTATTACAGGCAAAAAAAAAAAAAATGTTGTGCTTGTTCATATATTGCCCAGTAAAATCTTGGAAGAAACAGATCTGCCTTTACAGCTTTTCCTGGTTACAGTAGTATCATGTGGTGCCAGTGAGCACTAGGTAATTCACCTGCATGCTTCTGTACGAGCTGTACACCTCCAGAATTACACCCCACCTTGGCTTTAAAAGAACCCAAGTACTACAGCCTTGAAAAAGGCTCTGGGTGTGTATATTTGAGGCATAACAAATTACAGTTGCTAATCCAGTTCAGGCATTTGTATAGCACCAATGCTTGTGCACTTGGTCCCTGAACAGCCTGATACACAGAGTGCGTTACAATATTTCCTCACAGCGCGTTGTACTGTGCATGGAACTACTTAGGTCTCAGAAAATGGAAGTATTTTAAAAATACTTTTAACATTTGCCCTTTACCACTCATAGCTGGCTTACAAACATCCACCCTTCCTAAGCAGAAGTAAATTCTTTGTCCGGCTGATTAGCTAGGAAAAAAAATCTCTTGGAGACCTTTGCGAGGTCATTAGTGAAGCTTTCTTTCAGAACGTGAATACGCCACCTGCTTTTCATAGCCCAGGGGAGCCTGAAGGCAGTGTGTGTCTTGGAGCGCACCGCAGAATAGCATCTGCATACTGCCAGACTGATCTGCTAATAGCCAAGGGAAAGAGAGAATTGATGCCAGGGGTGAAGAGAAATGCTGAAACCTTGCAAAGTGTTAAGCAGTGCTCACCTATTTATTAGACAGTTAATGCTGCCTGTAGCGTTACCAGTGGAGGATAAAAGAAATGGGGCATGTTGCAGATTGTTAATTGGTCTTGGAGCTGCATGTTGTAATTACTAGCTCCCTTTCTTCCCTACAAAGGAAGAATATATCCCAGAAGGGACCAAAGCTGAGGCAGTTTTCATCTGCTAAAAACCATATTATGTTTTAAGTGTTTCTATTATTTTTTGTTTAAGAAAGAGAAAAATCATTTTGCTGCCAGACTGATAACCTGCAAGGAGGTCCCTACCTGGTTTTGACACCTTTAATGATCATCCTTTGTAGATTGTGGGGTAGAAACTGGGGACTTTCGGTGTGCTTTGAAATAGGTTGTGGGGCATGCATTTGTCTCTGGGAGAATGAGGGAGGTCATTTCAGTAGTCTCTGGTTTTGCTTTTCGTGATAAATTGAGAGTTATGTCTCTGTGTACAGATATTGTGTAGGCTTGAAGAACGTGCAGGTGTGTTGGTAAGACCGATGGACAGAACTGCACATAGCAGAGGTGAATGGCAGAGCCGTGGGCGAAGGTGCATGATATTTTTACACTACATGGTAACATGTGATACATATTACATTATATATATGCTACATCTGCAAATGTATAACTTGTGTTCTGTCCCTTAGTTCTGTCTCCGCGGAAACTTTATTTACATCACTTACCCTAGGAATTAGCTGGCAGGTTTTTTTCCTAATCTCTGTAAAGCTGCCGCGTGAGAAGCATCTGGGGTTTTTTGCTGTCCCTTGTAGATTTTTCCCCTCAAGGTTGTGTTACTCAGAGATCTAATACTTCATCTCCAGTCTGTGAAAACTTTCCAGACTGAAATGTCACAACCTGTCATACCTGACAAGAAGATGAAGATACCATTCATCTCCTCCGTTACACTGTCTTGCGCAAGGCAAATGTTTAAAGGATATATAAATGTGTGGGGAGAGATCTTCAGTTGGTGCAGATTGTCATGAACCCAGCTGACATGTTGCACAAGCTGAACGTCTGCCTTTTTATTTGCTCTCCTCTCAGCATTTTGCAATGTCTAAGCATATACAAACACACCCTATCCAACACTATCCCTCGTTAAGTGAACAAGTGAGTTACGTTTTTCAGTTGCGGTGGAATATGGAGCATGCAACAATAGTAGTGATGTTTGTATCTCTCATGGTGTAAGTGCAAATGACGTTTTTCAAATGTTTTGCAGGGGACACAAGTTCTGTATGTGTAATATGGTTGTGTTTTAAAAATACTTCCACAAGGAAGTTGTTTAAAGTCAACTTGCTGGAAATACGCAAGGTAAATGGTTCATTTTTATGTGATTTTTATTGAGTATGGTAAATCTTCAGTTGACTGTTAATTGACTTTTAAAAACTTAATCTTCCTGTAGGAATAAGTCCTTTCTCTTCCCTCCGAGAGCTTCAGTTTCATCATTATGCTCTTGCAGTTTGGTCCTCTGTGAGCATCCAGTTTGTGCAAACTCTAGATTCTAGTGTCCAGCCACACTTTCAGTTGTGCTCCAATTTAGTTGCAGGCTAAGGACAAAAACGATTGCAACATTAAACAGGAGATTAAATTGCTCACTGTTTTATTTGACACCTTATTCTCGGGAAACGACCTCTCAAATAAATCAGTTCACAATAGTAAGAAGGACAGTGGTTGGTATTTCTGCTATCTGACAGTTAACACAATATTTTGCCAAGTTTTGTCTAGGTAAAGATTTCACTCTTAGTTTAAATGAGTAGTTTATTTCCTTTTTCAGGCCTGTTTGCTTGCTGTACGTTGATTGCAATGGGTTAGCAAACAGTTGTTCTAAAACTAGATTACTCGATGCTGGTGGACAGATTTATGGGGGGCTGAGGGAGATAAAAAGGGATTGACTATCTTATCCTCATTGGTACCATTAAGTGCAGTATAGGTTCTCATCATGTGAAGGGGGAGTAGGTTTGCAGTCCTCCCTCCTCATTGTGATTGTTTCCTCCAGCCCTGATTTGTGCTTGCAATAGAGAAAAGACAAATTTAGCCTACACCCCAGCAGGCACAAGGAACTCCTCAACCCGGCCCAGCTCAGCTTTCCCGCTGCTGGTGGAGCAGATTTACCTCCCACGCCAGCAGCAACTTTGGCTTCCCCTCCAGTTTTGTTGGCATTTAGGGTAGAGGCAGGTAGAACATATTGAAATAAACTTTTGGCTCAGTTTAATGGCAATGTCATAATACAGCCCATGTATTACATGGCCTTATAGCCGCTTCAGGTGGAAAACATTCTCTCCGTTACGCATTTTTTTCTTTTTTTTCTATCTAGAAATAAATGAAGCTATGTGTTGGAATTAGTTCTTCCTTTGTAAGAAGGCTTGTCTGTAGCTAAGGACTCAATGCATAAATACTTCTTGCTTGCTTAAAGTAAAGACAGTGCCTTGAAAATAATTCATTTGGAATTTCCTTCCTAGCTTATCTGACAACTTAGCATGGTAGCATGCTAGAACGCACGCTTCGCCAAGAGACAGGACAAGCTTCCAACTGTGCATGCAGAAAGCATTTGAATTTGAATTTCAATTAACTTATGTACAGCGTGAAATAAAAATGTCATGTTTGGAGGTGGGTTATTGTTGTTTATGCAGTTTTGCTAGAAGACTCGCAGAATAAATGATTGGCTTGTAGTACAGCACAGTATTAGAACAAGAAGTGATTGCATTATTAGCTGACAAGTCATGAGTGGCCTGGATGGTTTAGTTTGCTCCCATGTAAAACTGCTTTGAAGATTACGGGTCTGTCTGTTATGTCTCATCCTTTTTAACATCATATTCAGGTAGCTGTTACAACACTACTTGCCCTGTGATAATTCATTGAGCTATCAGCTACAAATATTTGTTCAGCCTAAGGAGGCCAGGCAGGCGTAAGAGAAAAAAGGTCAGATCATGAGGGAGACTATTCTGTGGCCTGAGTTTTTGAGTAAATTAGTATTTTACTTTTGTTCATAAAGGAATTACAGTTGGAGCTGTATCGATTAGTCTGTGTCTGTGTGCACGTGCCCTTGGTTGCTCGGCAGCCAGACTCTGCTTTGATTCCTGGATTGGCACAAGTAATGATGCCGGAAGACCCAAGTGCAGGAGAATAAGTGGCCCCCAAAGGGCTTTGCTGCTACTAACCATGAGCAGAAACAGCTATGCATCCAAGCACGCACAGCTTCCACTAGGTGAAAACACTAGTTGACAGGACAAGGTTTAGGACTGCTGAGGGATTTTCTCATTAAAATGTTGCTGGTTTGAGCTGAAAAAGTTCTTTTTATTCAAAATTGAAACCTGTAAAAAGAACCTGGTTGATTTCTGAGAAAGTTCTCATGATAAATTGTTCCAGAAATATCTGTTTTATCCATTTTGACACTTTTTGACATGAAATGTTTGGATTTTTTTCATTGTAAGCCATACTTGAGGGGTGAAATACCACATTTCCTGAATGTTGTTTCTAAAACATCCCGGAAAAAAGGTTTAAAAACTAACTTTCTTATGAATTGAAGGACAGATTTTATACCACTGTTTGGAGGAGAAGCCCAAGGGAAACAGTAGTATGTAAGTACTCATAGATGAGCTCTTGAGGTCCCATCCATCCTAAATGCTTTTATCATCCTGTATGAGAGTATATGAGGACAAGGCTTCTTTTCCACCTCTGTGTGTTCTTGGCTTTTACTGGGACAGTCTCAAGGAGTTGCTGTAAAATACTGTGATCTCATTCAGAGTACTGTAACATTATCCCAAAGCATTGGACACTTCAATGTAAAAAAAGCAAACAAAGGAGCTGGACAGCAAAAAGGAGAATTCTGTCAAACTTGAATGAGAAAGGGAGGGGATGCTTTGAGACTTCAGGTATATCGTGTATTAATGACTTGGGGAAGATTCATATCCATCTGCTCGGGGGCTGAAGTTGCTAGACAAAAGAGATGAGGTTGCAGGTATTAGAGAAGATGTAGCTCTGCAGCTGAGCCCTTTGTAAGATGTGATTGATTCAAAAGAGCTGCACTTAATATCTTTAAAGATGGAAAAGAATAGTAGCTTTAATAAAAAAAGTGGAAAATAAGAATTGCTATTTGCAGATCAGTTAATTGATAAGTATGACATTCAGTTTTTGCATCTAGCACATACTTATTTGATTGATTTGACTAAACTGTTCTTACTTATAAAATACAGCAGTGCTGTCCCATATTCTGACCAGCTTTCCCATTGACTACACCATGGAATTGTATATACAGGAATTGCCCAAGGGTCTTCCCCTGCTCGCTGCACCAGCCCATTGAAAATAATGTTTAGTTTTGCTTTTTACCTCAGTTTTGAAAAGTCCGTTTGAGGCTTTTGTTTTCACTGATGACCTATGTAATTTAAAATTCCCCAGGTTACAAACTGATAGGAGTTTCAGGCTGTTCGGCTCTTAAGGAACACGAAAACCAGCACTTCTTGTATTGATATGATAGTGTTAGTGAAAAATACCCAGAGATCAGTCAGTCCCTGACATGTACACTCTCACTTAAACCACTTGTAACTCTTCCTCCCCTTGGGTTAAATGATCTCTGTATTTTTTTAGGTTAGGGGTTTTTTTATCACCCGTTCAGGTGGGTGATCTGCCAAGGATACTGCCTTGTCAATCTGTTTGCTCTTCCATGGACCAAAAATATTTGTAAAAGTTGAATTTAACAGGGGCAACGTGGGGGGAAATGTTCTTTTCTCCCTGGTGAAGGAATGTGTGGTTTATCTCCGGAGTTTTCACGTGGAGGAAAACTTGTGTATCCTTTCTAGGTTCATCCTTGAGATGTCCTTTTAAGAGGAGTGGATGTTCTAAAATCCACTGATATTGCTGGCAGCTGAAAACTTAATAAAAAAAGATTTAGTGATTTTTAATTGAGCTAAATGCATTGTCCTACAAACAAGATGTTATTTAAACTTGTAGAAGCAAGGACAATAAATAATGACAGTGATGCATAATGACACATTAGTAAATTTATGGTGGCACCCACTCCTTGCTAGGCACTTACCAAAGTCTCAAATGACAATCAGATTCTCTAAAGACATTGCAATATAAAAATAGATATATGAATGATCTACTAACAGGGTGCCATCTAAAAAAATCCAGAAAACTAGCACTTAGTGGCTTACAGGTATATTTATACATGTTGAGAGTGCATCTTTGGTAGTTTTTGGAGCCAAGGCATGTAAGCCTTCATGATGAGGAAAAAAGCAAGAAAGATATGAGCAGTAAATTGAGATATATCAAACTGGCATTATAAAGCCTGTCCAAACTAGTCTTTCCATATATCTGTATTTCATCTCCGGCTTTGCTTCTGGCATTCAACATTAGTTAGGCAAAGTCTTTGGTCACATTAATTTTTCAAACCTTTTAGTTGGTTGGGCAAGTTGAGGAATGGGAAGGAAATCTTCAAAAGCTTGGGTAAAAGCAGTACTGTAGGAGTTTGTGTTAAATGTATTGCCTTTTGATTCTTAATTTATCCATGAGCTTTTTTCTTTAATAGAGAAAAATTTTCTTTAATAGAGAAAATGTCTACAGAGGAGGGTTTCTGTCACAGCAATAGTCAGTTGGGCTGGAGGCTTAGGACGGTGGGGATTCAAGATGGGAAGCATTGGGGGATTTTGGCAATTCTCATGGAACAGGAGAGCCATTTTTTTCTAATTTACCAAAGTTGTGTGCAAGTGTCTTAGTTTGACTTTGCATGGAGTATAATATTAAACATGTGCTATTTCAAGCATGATTTAAAACGATTCATCAAACTGGGGGAAAAAATGAGCTGAAAATGTGGATTTATAATAACGGCATATTGGACCAAGACCATGCAGTCTGTAAGATGCAAGGAATAAGTGCTTTCAAGAGCAGCAGCACTGAAAATATTGGGTGAGGATTAAAATATATCTTCCTGATCCTCTGTTATGTTGCCTGAATAGGTTCATATCCCTTTGAGGCAACGTGCTGTAATTCCAATAAATACTGTGTAATCTTTGGCTAGCGTCTTAGTGATTTCTTTCTCCTAAAACCCGTCGATACTCATAATGAAAAGAGAGAAGAGAGAGGGATCTTCTGTTGCTAAAAGACCCATGTGAGAGCTGGGCCCCACATGCTGTCTTGGCACAGGACCGAGGTGATTCCTGCCCTGAGAGTTTCAGGGATGTTTCAGCTGAAGGCTCTGGTGATACGTCCTTCCACGAGGCTGAGTTGTGCTAGCTAAAACGGTCCCTGACCCCAGCAGCTTGTTTTTATTTCCTTGCCAGACTTTTCCTTTCCTTCAAGCCGGTCCCTGGCCTGGCTGGGATGTGTGAGGCAATAGTGTACATTTGGTCAACTGGACCAAGCTGGTGGGGCTTGGTTAAGGGCTGGTCACCCACGGGGTTGTGCTGGCAGACCGAGGGGGAAGAGCAGGAGGTACCCTGTGCTTGAGGCAGCTGCAGGGGAAGGCTGTGACGTGTGACGGAGGGGCAGCGACCTCCTCTTCTGCCTCAGCCACGGAGCAGCAGGGACACCCACGTCCCCAAGCCTGAGGTCACTTGGGCCTCCTGATCTCTCCAGTGCAACTCCCTGCCCAGGAGCTCATAGCGAGGAGGTGAAGGCTGGCGCTTGAGCACATGCCAGCTTCTTTCCCGCTCCCTGCGGGCCGAGGGGGTAGTTGAGGAGGGTCTGGGCACAGGGGGGAGAGGATGGAGCGGGAATGGCCCCTGTGTTCCTGATAAAGGGCTACTGCTGAGCTTGTTTTCATTCCTGAGGCTGAAGGTTTGCATTTGTGAGCTTTCTGATAAACAACCTTGGAACTAATCACAATTAAATGATCTTGACTTCTTTTTTTTTTGCAGGTTATTGTATGAGTGTCCTGACCTTTTCTCTATGTACTGGCACACACTAGTATGACGTGACAGACCTGCCGGCAGCCAGCCTGGTTCCTAGAATTACTTGACAGAGCTTCTGCTAGTGCTTTATCCTCTGTGCACATCACTAAATGCTCTGATTTTGCATCTGAAAATGTCTTAGTGTCTTTGCAGTCTTGTGTTAACCTTCATTTGAGGAAGCAGATTTAAAAGTAGCTGGTTTAGTGTCAGCATTTGTAGTAACAGTTGGACTTTTTTTTAAGAAAGCTTCCAGATTCACCACACTTAAACATACAGCTTTTTTGCATCTCTGCTATCACTCCCTGCTCTTCAGAATTGGCCTGTGACTTTGTTCCTTCGTCCTTGATTTTTTTTTTCCTTCTTTTTTTTGTAATGGCAGTTGTTCCTGATTTTTCTGTGCCGGAAAGTTGAGAAGAATGTTCTTCTGCGGCACTATAATGCTTGTCAGCTCTTTCCAGTCCTGAGTTTTAATGAACAGGTTTAGTTCTTTGCCTTTGTGCTTCTGCCTCTGCTGTTTTGCTGCTGTGCTGGAGCTTTCCCTGTGTAAGCAAGGGAGTGCCTGGCAGAAAGACAGGATTTCTGTCTTTCGTGCCTAAATAATTCCCTCTGACTGCGTTTATCCAGCCCCATCTTTCTCATTCTTTCTTGCCTTCCTAAGAAAGCTAAAGAGAAATGCCACATCCCTAGGCCCCTTTATACTCGTTTGTGTATCTGTATTATAACAGCAGTGCTTAGCACTTGCATAATCTTGTTCCCCTGCATAATCACTGTAATCATTTATGCATCTGTTTTATAACAGGAGTGGGTCAGATTCTGAGGCGGAGCAGAGCAGTTCTGGCTCTCCACTGTGTTTGCTGGTTTACCTGGCACTCGTCATCACTCTTCAGTGTTTACTGTATGTAGCGTTTTGTGTGTCAAAACACTGGGAGCCAACGTCTTGCGAATTTGAGTACTACCTTTTGTTCCTTTGATTTTTGTAGAGTCAGCACAAAAGGTTGCCTAGCTTTGGGAAGGGGCGGCACAGCTGGAGTCGGGTTTGTGTTGTCTCTAATTGTTTTAGGCAAGGTGAGCGGGTGGTGTTTATACTTGGAGCGAGGAAAGCTGAGACCTAGTGCTGAAATTACCTTCCTGAGCCACAGATCATAGGGTGACTCGAGAGCTGGCGAGTTCCTGACTGTCCTCTGCTTGCCTCTCCGGGCTCCAACTGCACTGCAGATAAGCCTGGGAGGCTTAAAGGCCCTCTTTCCTAATCTGAGGGTTGATAAACTACTGGTAGAGGGAGCATTTCCTCACAGGTTTCTATATTAAGGAGCCATTTGGATGCTAGCTGCAGTAAGCAGAGATTCTATGGAGACAGTGTGAGCAATGTCTGTGTTAAAGAGGTCAAAGAGCTGCATCATCTGTAGTCATTACCGCACAGCGCTGTGCAGGGAGTGCAGCGCCAAAGCCGGCACCCTGGAGGAGCATCTCTGGGTGGAGCTCTTTTCCTCCTCCGTTGCTCTTTTCTTTTTCTCAGTGTTGACCTAGTTTATTAATGTTAATTTTATTAGTGCATCTGCTTCATTTTTGTGATTATTAAATGCTTTTGGGGCTTCATAATTTGATTATTTCAGTGCCTTTCTCGATATAATTGAAGCCTGAATGAATGTAGCCTGAAAACATACTTTATTCTAACTTGATAAATCCTGTACAGCTAAACCAATTTATGTTAATACTTTTTTCTTTTTTGCAACCTTGTACTTATGTAATTTGTTTAGTGGTGAAATATTTTTTCCTTTTTACCCAGAGTGCCAGAAACTGTGGCATATCTCTCTACTACGTCTCTTTCCGTCTTAAAGTTTTACATGCTTTTTGTTTAGGGCCTTATATAATGTATCACACCTCTGTAATAGGAGGTTGACAATCCAATTAGACATCCATTGATTGTCCCCAACCATTCATTTGCATCGTTGCCTCCTGCTGTGCTCGCTTCTCTTACGGTACCTTTTTATGTCTGCCTGTTCACGTTATTGCTAGTTCGTTTTGTGTCAGGTGCTATGATACTTTTCCTCATTCCCTGTCTGTGCCACAAATTTCATAGCCTTTCATTTTCTGCTGCATTTTTTTTTTCTTTATCTTTCATTGCTGGTCTGAACTAGAATTGGTGTCCCATGGTACTGGGGGAAGTTTCCAGTGCCGGAAATGAGACGCTTCAGACCCACCTCCCCACAAATAAATAATCTGAACTCCTGATGCTCTTCCTGTGCAGGTCATTTTGATGCCTTTCTCAGCTTGTTTGCTCTGAGGTGAGTCTGAGAAGTGTAGCATGACCTTTATCTTCTGCCTATCGAGAGTCATACATGCTCACTGAGTGGGTTGGGAAGTAAGAGGACTAACACATCATTTACCTCCATTGGGGTGCTGGTAAAGTGCAGGCAGTGCTCATCTCTTCTCAAGAAGAGCTTTGACTTCCACTTTCTTTGAACAGGAGGGAAATGAAACCCAGGTTGGGTTGACAAGCACCTCCCCATGGAGGTCTGAGGGTCCTGCCAGAACCCACCGTGACCCCCAGGGGATCAGGACCTCCTGGTTGTTTGCTGTAGATTTAGGACTAAATCTACAGCAAAATCTTGCTGTAGATTTAGTCCTAAAAATGTAATGGCTCATTTTCGTAAGTCTGTCCTTACTGTTCCTACATCTCTAGTAATGGTTTTGGGGTGGTTTAACTATCTCGTCATAGGTATATAGCATACCTCTTTGTAGACCATTGGAATAATTCTGTTGCAGTTAGGAAGGTTTTAAGTCGCAGCTCAGCTGAGGGCCTACTTTGATATCCTCGATGGTAGCTTGCAGACTTTTATAGAGCTCTGACTTGGAATAAGAATGTATATTTCTCTAGAATGTGCCGTAGACCTGCTTCCATCAGGAAACTGGGAAAACCTGACATCTGGTTGGACAAGGAGCAGCATAGGTGGTAGGAGTAAAGAACTCTAATGCCCCAGAGAATTTCCATTGCTATTTTGGATTCAGTGCAATGTATGCATGCAAGGTACAAAGCTACGGCATCCATCTGTGCTGTGGCATTTGTCTTTTTCATTTTCTGTGTAATCAAAAGTCACAGACTTGATTGTATTTGGTTTTTTCCTTCAGTGTGAATTCAAGTATTAGAGGAGTTACAGTTTGTTATGGCACAAAAAGGGCTTGAAACCTTGCCAGAGATTTTCTGTAATTAAAAACGGAATTGGAAATATCAACACCTTTTCCATTTGCTGTAGTGATGCCTCTCAATTTTCTGATAAATATCAGGGTTATGACAAATAAGGAGCCAGGGGAGTCAGTGGCTCGGGGGATTAGTAATTGGGTTCAGAGCCTTTCACTATCAGGTCACCAGGTTGGTAGTGACCAAAAATCACTGTCTGGTTGCTGCCCAGTGACCCTTGCAAAATGGAGTTGTATTTGCAGGCTAGGTATATCTCCAGCCCTCTGGGAACAATTGGCAGTCATCAATACCCTTGGTGTTTTCCTCAGGGAAGCCAAAAACAGATCAAGCCCTTTCTTGTAGAAGCACCACTCCAAGAACAGAGTGATGCCAGAAGCTCTTGTCGTGCCTGTCTCAGCTGTATGGGCTCTCAGCAATATGCAGGTGGTCTTGGTGAAAGGAGTTTTTCAGCCAAGTACCTGTTATTAATAATATTGGTACATTTCAAATATGTTCAGGAACAATCTCTGATGCAGAACAATTAGAAAATATGTTACTTCTCTCATGAAGTACTTGCCAAAAATCTTTGTGAAATGAAGTGACTGCACTTACAGGACAAGGAAAGATGTTTCTTTTTCAGTTTAAGGAAGCGTTTAGCATACAACACCTCAAGCATTCACTACGTGGTATATGTGCTGAGTTTTACCTATGACATAAGAAGGGGAGAATGTTATTTTTGATCACATGAAGAAAGGAAGCAATTTATACAGTGGTTTCTGTATAGTGGTTTCTCTTCATGGCAGAGATGTTTTAGACAGTTGGCGGAGATGATAGGTTGCCGACAGTAAAATGGAGCATTCTGTCCGTGTTGGTGAAGTAGGCGGTAGTGGTGTCTTATGGAGATGCTACTTGTGGCTTCACGTTTTGCAACAAGATTTACAAGACAATAAGAGCGAGTCACAGAAGAAAAGCAGAGGCTGGATCCAGTCATGTTACATAGATCAGGATTTCAAAGATAGGTGCACTTTTTACCTAGCAGGAATTGAACCCTCTAATTCCAGTGGAGAGGGTTAGACTTGTTATTTTGTATAGCTTGAGCTTCCTATATGGTCAGTAAACCATAACAGTGATATTTAGTATTTGGGGATTTGTGCAGAGTGAAAGAAAGACAGAAGAGCTACTCTGGAACCTAGGTTTGCAAAGATGACAAACAGGTTGTACCTGTTGCAATGCCCAAGCAGATTTTAGAGCCCAACAAATGTGATTGGAATTTTCCTGCATAGGTGGAAAGAGGAGAGAAAATATCTCCTAATGATCTCCCTGAAATATAGAATAAAAATATCTGAATGATGAGGGCAAGGAACTGTGGGGTTTTTTTCTTCATAATGATAATAATAATGCCGTATTGCAGTGTAATTTCATTTCTGCCAGTTAAAAGATTATTAAGCTGTTATCATGGTAAATAACTTATTAACATTGAAAATGAATGTCACTAGCATCATTGAAAATTCTTTCAATTCCCTTAATATCTCTTCAATGCTCAGCATAATGTACCAATCTGTCTAAATTTTGGATGTGAGGAATTATATGTTCTTAAAAATAATTCAGGAAACTTTTTTTTTGCCACTACATTGTGTATTTCCCAAGAATAGAAAATTAATAAACATTTTAATGCAGTATTTAGAGTTCTGTCCACCCAATAATTTATTTCACGTTGCTGCATTTGGAAGTAAATTACTTTTCTTCCTTCTATTTCCCCATTCCCTGCCAAAGTTGACTCTAAATTAGAAATAATATGCCTAATTACTGCAGCTTCATTTTCAAAAAGCAAATTTGCCATTTTTCTGATTTTTCTGATTTTTTTTTTCTGGGGTTGTAAGCAGTTAAAACTCGCAGAATGGCATCCAGAATTCTTGTGTTCTTGGTGAGGATGATAGTCATGTTTAGTAACAGAGGGATCAGAGATAATCTTGAATGTACCTATTTGATTTGCATGCATTGAAATCAGCAGTAATTCTACCGAAGTTTATGGATTTTAACCCTCAGCAGAAGCAGCTCCAAAGCACCAAACTGAAACGTAAAACATTGAATGCTTAACTTTTAGAATTTTTTCTCCCTTTCCATGCAGAGAAATCAGCAAAGCTATGGAAATAAGCAAAGAGGTTGTTTGTACAATCCTTTCAGATCTTAAAATGCTCTCTTAAGTACAAGAGGTTTTTTTTCTTAGATTGCTGAATGTGGCTATGTATTGGCAGCATTGAAGCTGTTTAACAGGACATGTCAGTGGTGTGGGACAAATGCAGAATGACAACAGAATAAAGCAGAAGGTAATGCTGCAAAAGTGAAATTTTCTTTATCCTATCGTGACATTTTTTGAAATGCACCATCTTTAAAGGATACAAACAGTACTTTGATTTGTATCTCATCTAAGTGATGGCATCTTCAATATCCTCCATCCCCTCTCAGCTTACTAGATAATTTTAAACATATATGGCAAGAATGAAAAACATTACCCATGAAATAGCACAAAAACCGTAGCAGCGTTGTGGGAAGAGAGTCAGAAATCTTGGATCTGCTGCTGCCTTCTTGTGTGACTATGTCTAGGTCATTTAGGGCAAGTTGTCCTGAGCTATTTGAGTGTTGTTATGCTCTGTGCCTAATGGAGTTGGTTCCCTGGAGCTGTGGGAGCTGTTTTTTCCTGTACAGGAAAGGAAATTTGGTTCCTAGGCACTTCTAAAAAGCTGAGGATGATGGAGCACCGAGAGAGACATGGTCCTTTGTGGACTGTCCAGTAGCACATAGGCACATAGAAATGGCCTCACCATCTTTGTGGAGCAGTGTTATATAGCTTTATGACTCAATTCTTCGTCTGAAAACTGGGATTAAGAATGCTTCTTTCCTCTCATCTACTTAGGCTGTAACCTCCTTGGAGTGCTTAGTGTTTGTTTATGGAGCGCTCAGGAAGATGAGTCTGCAGTCCCATATGGGACATCTCTTTCAACCAGGCCATTGCAGTAATGAGGGCAATCACAACTGCCTGCAGTATCTGGAGTTTCTTCAACAGTTTTTAGCAAAGCGTATGTGATATTTACTTTACATGGTCTGAGTGTTGGAGCAGCAGGGAGGGTAATGTCTGGGCTCACTTGAGAGCCATTGAGCATTTTCTTGAGAGCTGCCTCAAGCAACTAAGTTCCACTGACACATATGTGTGCTTAAAGTCCTTTTTCTTGGGCAAATACTCCAGTGACAGGCCTTTGGAAGAGGCAAGGGGCTCTTATTTCAGCCACCGCGTTGAAGTGATGTCTGTGGCGTGATCTGGAGTAGCTTCACAGCTCTATGGGTTTCTGTATATTGCTCTTCGCTCCCCTCTCCGTTTGCCAAGTGTGCAATTTAGTCAGTTTTTTCAAAACCTCAATTCAGTGCAGACAATTCTGTGGCCCTGCTAGTTCCTTATTTCAAAACCTAAAAAAACTGAGTGTGTACTTAATACTAAATTTCATATAGCTTCCACATTGTTCATTTTTAATCTGTGTCAAATGTTTCTGAATTTTCTTACTACTGCAGCTTGGCACTGAAAAGTTTTCTTTTGAATTTTTAGTATTTGGAGGAAACTTGTCAATTGAAGCTTAATGCCTGGGTCATACAGCTGCTTCCAGCTCCTTGTGGTTTCACTCTCACTTAGAAGCAATGCTAGTTCTAGTCGAAGACATCACAGATGATGCCAAGCATTTAAAAAAGATGTTTGAAAATGCTAGGCGTAGGTTGGTTTTCTTTGGTTCTGCTTCTAAGCCGTATTTTTACACTGCCACAAGAGTTAAACATTACTTTTTAAACCTCTGAAAGCTGTGGATTCTTGTGTCAGAATCTGGGGGGAAAAAAACAAACAAGTCTGCTAAATATGGAAAGACTTGGTGAAACTAAGTTAGCTGGCAGCATGGAAAGCCATTTTCTTTTTTCCTGGCTTAGAGATTTGAAACAGCTTAGTCCTTACACTGCTGAAGTGTTTCTGGATCTAGGATCTATTCATCCTAGATCCTTTGCTTCTTAGAAGCAAAGCACAGTCCCTAGAATAAAAGCTGTGAAGGGGTAGGGCCTGAGCCATATACATGAAAATGTGTGTACATGCTGCAAGATGTGTTTTAATGCGAGTCCTGCATGCAAAATGATCATTCTGGGCTATGGTTATAGTAAAAAAGAACAGGGAATATGTTGTTAGGAGGACTTAACAAGCAGGCTCCTTTTAGCTTCCTGGTAAAAAGAAGGTTGCCAGCTCTAGGTGGACAGTTTGAGCAGGTAAGTTGTGATGAATTTGCTGGATATAGAGGGGCTGTTTCATTTGAAATGATGACTAGTGTCTTCTCAGAGGATTATTTTGATTCTTTTTTTTCTTCCCATTCTTGTTCTCTCTCCTCAGAAATGAAGGGACTGAGGTTTCCTGGTTTGGATCTGCCTGTTCTGGGGTTTTCTTTTTTCTTTACTGAAGAGAACCAAAACTACAAGCTGCTGCAGAAAAGGATCTTCTTACCTCCTTAATGACTTAGATTTATGTAGCTGTTGAGCAGAGGAGGCTGGAATAGTCATGTTACCTCTCAAAGAACGCACAGTAGCTGCTGTTTGTTTGAGTCTTGCTGTGCTAGATTGGGCTTTGTCTCGGTGATGAGTGAAACCAAGTTTGGGACTGACACTGTGCTCTCCAATCCCATTTTTGTAATTCTTATGAACAGGTCTTGGTCTTTTTGTATCCCAGAACTCCCGAGTGTAATAATGAGACAAAGTGGTAGGCTCAACTTTCAGTTTTCCAGATGGCATGCTTTATGAAGCATTGCCACAAGCAAAAGAAGTAACCTTTGTACTGGCAAAGGACTGCAGTTGCAAAGGAACCCCCAGACTGAAGAGGGCCCACATACAGTATTTATATTTTGTAACTACATTCAGGAAATGGTGAAAAGGGAAACTGGCCACAGTTAATTTTTAAGAAGTTTGTGTTAATAAAACAATCAGAACATGTAAAGAAAGCTGTTATTCCATAACCTATTCCTGGATGTGAATCAGAGAGTGATACAACTCAGTTTTTCCTAGCTACTGTTCAGTCAGCTTCTTGAAGAATAGTAAATGAGAAGAAAAGAGTGCTGGAGGAATTAACACTTCAGGGTCTCCTTTCATTCATCAAAGAGATGTATTTTCAAGCTTAATATAGTTTCACACATGCTGCCATCAGCAAAATCATTACATTAAGAGGTTTCCAAAGTTAGTAGGGAATTAAGGGAGGCATGCTCTGAAACTCCGAAGACAATCATAAAGACGTCAAAGATTTCCTTTGATCTTCTATTTGTTTTCCGTAGTTCCTTCAGTAAAGGGATAAATCATCAACTATAACCAGAACAAGGCTTGGTTTTCTGAAGCAGTGTTCCATCAGTAAGAACGCTCGCCAGAATAAACCCTCAGCTTTAGGAATACAGGAGAAATCTTGTTCTGACACCAAAAAATGAAGTTGAGTTGTCAGACAGAACTGTGTCTGTTTTATTGTTTCACCTCTTTGCAGCTCTGCTTCTTCCTGTTCCAGTGTTTCTACATTTACCTAGTAAGCATAGATTATTCTCTTTATTAATCCTTGTATTTTTATCTCTCCTGATTTCTGCATGAGTTGATCAAGTAGCAATTCGAAGCAGCTTATTCTCCACAGTGGACTAGCATACTTTTGGGGCGTCTCCCTGATCCAGCCCAGGTTGTGGTGATTTCATAAATTGGTAGGCACGCCTTCTGCCAAACTGCTGGGGGCAATTTAGGATGTTTTTTATACATGATACCACATTTGTGGAGAAAAAACTCCACCAGTAAGCAATAATCAGGACCTCTTTCTCAAGCTTCACGGTGGAAGACGACAGCTTCTAGTTTTGAATGTTTCATGCTTGTCACAGGCGGTGTCAAATTCTGACTTTCTTCTCTGTATCCTGTCTTGCATTTTCTGTGTTGACTATATAGTGTATTATGGAAAAATAAGTAATCTTGGCAAAGTGAGTCTTATGTTACATTCCCGACAGGTGTTGAATTTAGGAAATATGTGAAACACACTTTGACTGAACAACCATCACAAGTCTGTCTAGGGCCATCTTTTGGTTTTGTATGACGGCTAGCCCAGTCTCATTATACAATGAGTGCTATGCCAAGAGTGGTCCCAGCTGATGCGATTAGATATTACAGACCAAAGAGCAGGGATACTTCAGGTTAGGTTGATTTAGGAAGGAATAAAGAGTGCCATCTGGCTCCACATGCAGCAAAATCTGCTTGGAGAAATGCAGCGCTTCATTTTGTTTGAAATGCAGACAAGATCTTTGAGAGAAAGGATGAGATCAGTTGCAGGAGGGACAGGGAAAGGTACAGTTTGCATCTTGAGGTATCTGTTTATTATCCTAAAAGTTGGGTGGACAACATGCAGTCTGTGAGCCAGGAATGCACCCTCGCTGCACAGGCGGCCAACAGCTTCCGGGGCTGCATTAAAAAGGGTGTTGCCAGCAGGTCAAGGGAGATGATCCTTGTCCTCTGCTCAGCACTGGTGAGACACATCTGGAGACTTGGGTCCAGTCCTGGGCTCCCTAGTACAAGAGAGAGATAGACATGCTAGAGTGAGTCCAGCGAAGGGCCACAGAGGTGATTAAGGACTTGGAGCATCTGTTATATGGGGGGAGAACCTTGAGAAGAGAGAATGCTCAGGGGGATCTTCTCAGTGTATATAAATACCTGATTGGGAGGAGTAAAGGAGGTGGAGCCAGACTCTTCTCAGCGGTGCTCAGTGACAGGAGGAGACGCAGTGGGTGCAAACTGAAATACAGGAAATTCCATTTAAACATAAGAAAAAACTTTTTTACTGTGAGGGTGGTTGAACACTAGAACAGCTTGCCTGGCAGGGTTGTGATGTCTCCATCCTTGGAGATATTAAAAACCCAACTGTCCAACATGGTCCTGAGTAAGCTGCTCTAATTGACCCTGGTTTGAGCAGGAGGGGTTGGACTAGGCAATCTCCAGAGGTTTCTTCCCACTGCAGCCGTTCTGTGAAGGAGTCAGTATTGAGGAATAGGGGATACCTGTTTAATGCTTTTCACTGAGGAATATCTGAAATAGGAAGGGAACTCCAGGTACCACATGTGTGATCTGTCTGCTCACAGAGGTGCTCTTTAGGACTTAATTGAACTCTGGCTTTTTCAGCACTCCCAGAGTTCTGATTTTAATCAGTCAAATTGCATTCAGTCTTAGTTTCAGGCTTGGAAGTGGGTTGACTGGAAGATATTTAATCACCATCCTCAATTTTGCAAGATGTATTTCTAGAGATACAGGGGGGTGATACTAGCAGGAAAAAAGTTGATAGTATCAGGGGAAATAAGGAAAGGAAAAAGGAAGGATGACCCATTTCTCTACCACCCTTGAAAGACGGAGCTTAGTGGAGTGCTGGCCCACACTGTGGCAATTAACTTATAGCAACTACTAAGCTTTAAGATTTTAGTAGAGGACCAGATAAGGATAGTAGTTCAAAGTAACCTATCACGTCGGCACAGTTTTATTTAATTTTATCTATCTATATAAATAAAAATGGCAGTCATCATTTACAACAAATAGAGTAAAGTCTGATAGCTAGCAGTTCTTTTGCTCCTAAATGATAGTTCCTGGCATCGGGAAGATGTTTCTTCATTATGTGCTGAGGAGTACTTAGGCAGACCTGCTATAGTGTACGTAGCTGGCAGAGGGAGTGCAAGCAGATAGGGACCTTCAAATGTGATAGGTCTCATCATTCCTATCCAAAGTAGTTTAACAAGTAGTTCAAACAGCACTTCATCAAGACTAGAAATCAAGCGTTTAGGCCATGTTAATTAAGAAAGCATGAAAATGCCTTGGATACATTGTTCTCCACTTTCAGAGAAGGCAACACAGCATGGATATTTGGTGGAAAAGGGAGAAAGGCATTTTATATCTTGATGCTAATTGGTTAATTCTTTTTATTTTTCCTTATCTTTCTGTTCCCTAGCTGGCCATACCTCTGTATTCAGAGTGGTGTAAGTTACATGTTTATGATTATGCACAATTACAAAAACAGTTTCTGATTGATTCTGAAATTGATATTTCTCTTCAGGCAGTTTGCTTCAGACATCATTGATGGATCAGCTGTACTGTTTCTCAGTCAATGCCCAAAATTTACAGAGCTGTTTCTTTTGCATTTTTGATTGTTTTTTTCCCCCCGTTGTTATATAATGCTAATTAAGGCTATGTTTAGTAATTATGTTCCAAAAATGGAACAGGCTGTATGAAGTGGGACTAGACTATTTGGGAATTTAAAACCCTTTTAGAAGTTCAAAAGCAAAATGGTTTCAGGAAAGTTAGGCTGTAACAACAAATTATTGGCTGTCCTCTTGGTGCTGAAGAGCAGCTTTGTGGAGTAAGGCCAAGAGGCTAAATGTATATTTAAAGAATGTATGCTTTTGTATTTTTTCCTACTGAAAAAAGGCTTTGAATTTTTGACAAAGGATTTTATTTTGCAGGCTACACTCTTTAATGGTCTCTGTTCTCTGCTGCTTGAAGTTTCAAATTATCTTAAGAGCTGGTCATCTTTGAAATCTGACCTGGCTAACCTTTTTCTGTAAAATGCAGTAGTACTAACCAGTCAGAACAAAGACACACTTTCAAAATTTGACACTGTTGATTGACAGAATTGGTATTGTATGACAGCTTTATAGTATGCTGGAATAGCAAGATCATTTCTCAAATCCTACCAAGATGGCATTTGTCAGTTTTTCACGTAAATATTGGCTGAAATGTGTATAATAAATTAGCTACATTATAGTAGGGGGGAAAAAAAGCCCTGAAGGTTTCAGAAAGGTTTCAATCCTCCTCTTAGCAATCCTTGATACACAAAACTTGTGGTGCATGTTCCTATTAAATACGTATGCGCATTCATGTATTTTACTGAATATGCTCAAATTGTTGGGTGACTGAATGTGTGAATGACCACTGATTCTGGATACTTTTCAGCTGCTGCATTTATTACATGGTAAATGCTTCAAAACCAGCATAATTGTAAATAACAGGTTAACAAAAAGACCAAAATGTACTGAACTTTATACTTGGCAGGTAGGGCACATTAGTTCTAAGCTCTGTATTATGTGCACAGCCACTGCCAAGAAAAGAGCATAGACACTTTCTGTTATACTATTAAGAGCATATTTAATTAAGACAAAATACATAATTATGCTTTTCAGCATAGCGTAGCTCCTTCCCAGATGAATCGGAATTTAATGTGATGGTCTCCTTAGGTATTTGTTGAATACTCTGTTCTCCTCTTGTGTTACTTATTCATGCTGTTTCAGAAGCATAACTGCATGCAGTGACACGTTCACACATGATGCAAGAACATTGTACCATAATCAAAAGTTTTGCTCAGAGATATTCCCTATTAAATAAAAGAAGGGCAAACCTGATGATCACTTAACCTTTGTTGCTTTTTTTCCCCCCACTACTCTAAGTATAGTCTTAAGCAGAACAAAACAGTATCTGAAACTTCAATGTATTTCTTCTAGAGTACCTGGGGAGCAGAGACCCTTCAATGTGTGGTCTTTGGGATCCACAAAAAACTCTGTGCAAACACAGTGCTTCCTTGCCTGATAGCTGCATGTTCCACTCTGGCCACTGTCCTGAATGAGTCGTGGGGATAAGAGGGTTTATGTTACAGAAAAAGAGAGCGAGTAAGGTGGTGGTTATGAAAGTGTAGCCTTTTCTTCTCCTTACCCATGGCATTTGGTCCCAAGAGCATGATCAAGGTAGAATCCAACTGCCTTGCTTTACTGTCTTCTCTGATTTTTCTGCCCAATATCATTACTGTTTTCCTCCACCTCTCTTCTGGTCTGGATTTTTTCATGCCTGACTGTATCAGAAATGTTTATATTTAGGCATGTCATCAAATTTTGCTGAAAGCTGATTCAATCATGAGGGAGTGTTGAGGCAGTCATGTTTTTACAGCTGCTTCCCAAACAAGAATCACAGAAGGAAAAATGAACAGAACCATATATGTTTCCTTCATTTCCAACAGAAGAATCTTATGGATTAACTTTCATTTTGTGTCTGTTGTGTGGTGCTAATCTTGAGTAGTGAAAATGGGTAATGAGTAACTGCCTTGGTGGTAGTGGCAGTGCAACTGCATTGGACATATTTGGACACATGTTACTGGAACCCTGCGGTACCATCTCATTCTTATGTGCTCTTCATTTCGTAGGTATTAGTACTTAAAAGAGGTAGAGATCAGAGGGCCATACTTTTCACTCTTTGACTCCTACTGCTGGTGGCCACAATGAAAAGATACTTGTTTCCAAGGGGCCAGATACCAAATGTTCCTTTGAAAACAATGTGAACAAGAGGTGTTCTGTTTTTTTTTAAACCTGATCTTGTACCTAGATGTTGTGATACATTTTAAAGAGTGTACTGCTAAGTGGTATGCATGTTTGTGGGGATAATGTATAATGGAGTGGGTGAAGAAATGTTTGTATATGTTTGAAAATCCTGGAGGTCTCAATAGCTGTCATGTTACATCATCAAAAAGACATAAGTTAACTATCCATCCCCAATTTCATCGTTGTACCTGGTTGCCAAAGAGTAGAGGAACCAAGCAAAATAAGAAATGTTAATGTACGGCTATCTAATGCTTGTGCTTCCAACGTGTGCTGCTAACAGCCACCACCTCTCTCCAGACAGCAGTTTGGGTTTAGGTGAGGTGGATCCTGAGAGAGAATATGCAGGAGCCAGCAGAAGGGCAGGTGATGAAATTTCAAGGTGGAAGGGTCTTCAGAGTGTAGAAATTATTTGTGTAGGAAGATTTTTCTCTGCAAGAGGGAGTTGTAGTGGTGAAAGAAAGAGCTTTTCAGCTAAGATAGAAAATTTAATCTTGTTGAAGAGCTACAGGCATGAGAGGAGCTTCTGTGGTATCCACAACCATAGCAGATGTTGGACGTCTTTGATGTTGGTCCTGTGTGTTGTAGGAGCATATGTCCCTGCAGCACTGAGGGAGAAATGCTGGCACTACTTTCTTGCTTTGTAGCGGCCACAATTCATACCTCGAAGGCCTGTGGCATGGTCTGGTTTAGCATTCTTTTAGGGCACCAGGAGATGCATGTTGTCTCTCCTCTCTTCAGGCTGCTCCTTCCAGCTGTTGTACTGTACTGTTATTTTCTAGGGTATCTCTGCTAAGCCTTGCCCTCAAGTGGAAGTTGTGTGTTTTATCAGCATGCTTAGTTCTTATCAGCTGTCTGGGCTGAAAAAGCTTTTTCTTTATAACTCCGAAACTATTAGTTCAGAAAGATGGTGTGTCTTTGGCCAGTGTGTACACATCTGCCTAGCTCTGTATATATATAAATGTGCATTGTTGTGTGTATGCAATCACACAGTCAACTGGGTTTTTTGCTTTTTTTTTCCCCCAGGGAGAAGGGCCAAATTTTGGAAAAACTGTTTCTGTGGAGGGGTTTTAGTCTTTGTTATTCTGAAGATCTTCCCTTAAATTTGCAATGTTGATTCCAGATTCAGCATTGTAATGTTGATGATAAAGCGCCCTACCTATAAACATACATTTGTTAATATGGCATGAATTTAAGAGTAATACTTGAGTAAATGTCCTAAGATGTGGCAGAGAGCAACTTGACTTTCTTTCAGGTGCCCTTAGGAATGCAAGTGGCAACCACTAAGACCCATCTACTTAACTGTGACTGTTTACACCATAAAAAGAAATTCGCTCTTATAATTATATTCAGAATTATAGAAAGCTGTTGCTGCTTTAGATTATTTGATCTCTCTGGGGAAAATTCCATCAAACATAACAGCCTACATTTTTACTTGGTTAATTATAAAGCTGTGAACAAGAAAATGCAAGACAATCTCTACTATTCTTAGCATAATAGTAACTTCCTAAAATATTACTGCCTTTATGAGTCCCAGTGGAGGATCTGTTTTTGTGGGGAAAAAAACCCCAGCATCCTATTGCATAAATGAGGAAATACATTCCAGATGTATTAAGCAAATAATCAACACATATTTATCATGGTCTCTTATAAATCCATGCACTTAGGTTATCTGCAGGTTGGCTTATGATTTTTCTTTTTCTCAATCTATCCCATCCAAAACAGATGTTGTTTATTCTTTTGAAACATTAGCTTGTGTGTTTTCTGCCAGGAAGGATAGATTAAAAATATTTTCTTCTCTTCTTTTGTGCTGATATGGAAGAGCAGCTGGGAGTCAGGTAGAGTACTTTGTACTTTGCTTTTGGCTGCTACTGAGGTCTTTCATAAAGATGAAAATGTTTGTATTGTCCTCCTATTGGAATGTTTTTCAGAGTTCCTAAATAACAAAGGTGTTACAGGCCTTTTTATTGCTTAAAGGATCTTCTCTTAAAGATGAAAATCTTAAGATGTCACAAGGATCCATGGAGAGAACTGATCGCTTGGTCTCATCCATCTGTAATCCCAAACAGGTGAAGATCCTTGGAAAGAATTTGAGGCTTTCTCCAATAGTGTTTGTGCCTTTCTTGTGAAAGTCAATTTTCTTGCTTTTTATATTGCCATTCGTTATTTTCAAATAGCTTGTCCATTGTGTTTGTTACAATCCAGAGCCAGAGTAGTGGCTTGTGTGGATATATTTTCCCAGCTCATTTTCAGAAGGCAGGAGTTGCTCTATGAGGCTTATGGTTTTCAATGAGCAGTCTTTTTCAAGGTTTTGACTTTGTTGGCTTATTCGCTGTTACTTAATTAAAAAAAAAAAAGAAGGAAAAAGAAAAAGAAAAAAAATGGAAGGCAAGGTGTCCTCGTCAATTCAGCTGGAGATTATTGATGGGTGTCACTCCATCTGTGGAGATACGCAAAACCCAGTTGGACCCAGTCCTGGGCAGCTGGCTCTAGCTGGCCCTGCTTGAGCCAGGGGGATTGGACTAGATGATCTCAAGAGATCCCTTTCCACCTCAACCATCCTCTGATTTTGTGTGTTGCAAAGAGGTTCTTCAGAGAATTCTTTCTTTTGGCGCTTTGATATTTGTATGTTCCACTGTGATCAGTTCTGCTGTTGTGTGGGATAATTACATTATTATGGTCCTACTCCTGCAAGGTCTCTGCAGTTCCCCTTCTCAGAGCATCATCGGTTTCAGTGATGCCCCGTTGCTGGGCACTTCTAATTGCAGGACTGTAGCTGAGCTGATGCCCAAAAGAAAACATCTGCTGAATTTTGAAACCGTCAGGTATATGAAACTAGAACTGCTGCCACGTGCAGCTGCTTTTTGTTTTGTCTGTGCTACCCCAAAGCACAGCTGTTGGAAGACACTTTACTGAACAGTAAAACAAAATCTCACAAAATTAGAACCAGGATGGCTTTGGGTGCAGAGTGTTTACTGTTGGCTTCAGAAGTACCCCCCGGCACCATTTTGCTCTGAATTCATCCACAAACCATTGTTGTCACTCAGTTGAGCTTTAGGGTAGAAGGCCAAAGAAAACTTCTTACGAAATAAAAATTGATTAGTAATGATTTCATGTATATATCTTGAGGATGTGCCATAGTAACTCAGCCCTTTGAAGCTTGTAAGTGCTTTCTGGATGGTCACTGAGCACCAGATGGATTTGGCTGCTATTGTTGAAATAATCAGACCTGGCTTTTTTTTGACAGGCACCATTTAACACCTTGAGTGATAGCCTTGTGCCTTTCTGTCGCCAGTGAAACCTATGCCTCTGCTACCTTAAGAGACCACTGTAAGCTTTTGGGATACTTTAAAATCTTTATTGATCATTTTCACTCGTCTTACTTTTTATTAATCTTTTAGATCAAATTTGTAGAAGTGTTAAAGCAAATGTATCAACCATGGCAAATAGATGGAAGAGCTCCCTAGTGATATTGAGGACCCAAGTGTATGCTTCTTGGCTCAATCAAACTGCATCAAACTTGATATCATCAGCGCTATTCCTGCAACATAATATTCTTTTTCCTCTAATCATCTCCTAGTACTGTGTTCCTTTTTGGCACGTATGGGCAAGCAGAGTAACTTTACAACGCATATGAAACACAGAATTTGTACCTTCTCTTTTCAGTAGTAGCTGGGAGGAGTGGGGGATATTTGCATGTAGTCTCTTGGAATTTTTTTGTCCAGACTTTACTCTGGTAGCCTTTGGGTTTTTCTGGCAGTCTTGATGGTCATAGAATACAGAACAGTTTAAGGGCAGAGAACAGTACATCTTCATAATTATTTGCGTGCATTGCTTGAAGCACAGTTCTGCAAATTCACCTTCCTTTCTTATTTGAACTATGTGGATTTAAAGAGAGGAAAGATCGATAGAGGCAGATTGCAGTTTTCCTATCATACCATGTCTGTGTGACTACGTGAATTTTGAGGTAAAAAATTTGCGAGGATCAGTACACAATTGTGATTCTGTGATAAGAGCTGGCAGATTTGCCAATTTAAGCTAGTCTAATAAAGCTGACATAGTGATGAGTTTATCTTGAGATTAGTGGTAGGAGCAGAAGATTGGGGAATAGCACACCAGTTTTTGGGTCACTGGAAGAGGCAGGTGCATTCTGCAATCTTGGAAGATGAGTAAATCCTCAAGATATATTTGCCACAAACAGCCTAGCTGTAGCAGAGCTGGCTGGTTTACCTCAACAAAAAGAAGTGGGGTAAATTGTTCTTCCTGGAGCTTCCTATTGCCCTGACTAGACCAGAATTGGCAGCTGAATTAGCTCGTTCAAGAAGTGGCCTGTGTACCTTTAGCCTTCGTGCACCATGTAGACATCCTTGCAGTTTCTCTGGCAGCAAAATGGGGAGAGGGAAGGGCTATTTTGTTCATCTGAAAGGATTGTCTAAACATATCCTAAATATTGACTAAAGCTAAAACAAGGAATGAACACTGTGACTAGCAATTTTACTGAATTCGGCTTCCTCACTGTGCTGTGATTAGGTTAATATCAGCTGTGCAGAACTGCGTAATGGCTGGACCCCTCTGTTGAGAAGTTGGGAAGCGACAAAGTGCAGATGCTGGTCCAAACTTTCTTCCGTCTCCCCGTGTTGGGGAGGGGGTTGGCACTGGCCTGTTTCTGCTGCTCTTGGTTTCCTCTATGTGCTTACAACCCTTGAATTTTTTTGACTTCTTTAAGGGTGAAGTTTTCCAAAGCCAGTCAGATGGTTTCTAATAAAAATTACAGCTTGTCAGGAAACCTCTTGCTTTGCCTGGCCTGACTTTCTGGGGTTTTTTATGAAATCTGGAATAAGGTGAATTTAATCTGATCTGAAATGTTGTTACAGAACGGTGTTGGATAGCTCAAGCTGTTGTACAGTCAACAGAAGTTTGAGCAAACCTGTGGAAACACAATACTTCTGATTCTTCTCCTACTTATGCTGCGGTAAACTAGGAATAACAGCAGTGAAGCCAGTGATATATTTTTGTGTGCACGTGCATGGAAATTGGAATAAATAAGAACTGGGCCAACTTTTTTTTTTCTTTTGCCGTTTGGTTAATGACAGCTTAGATCTCATCTGGTCTAAATTGGCACAGCTTCACTGACGTTGGAGGAGCTTTTGTACTAATTCACACCAGCTGACCGTGTTATGCAGTCCAGTCTGTGCAAATATGGAGTGGTTTTTTTTCCTTTTTACCTCTCATTCTGTTTTCCATCTTGTGCTTGGTGATCTTTTGTTCTGCCTCTCATGTGCAAGTTCCAGCTCTGGCCAATTGACTGCACATAAACTACAAGCCTGTTTCAGAGCGGAGCTTCTTTACATGAATCTATCTTTACATGAACCTATTAATTTTGATTCTAAGTTGCATAGATATGCAGAGGATTTATTTTGAATCCAAAAATGAGGATTTGTACTTTTCTATAGCTTTTTTTTTTTCCCTATGAAAAACACAAATGAATTTTAATGGCTGAATACATTTCTGGGTAGGCAAGCCCTATTTATTTCATAATATTTTTGCGGACTCAAAATGAATACATACTGAAATCAGCTGCTGATGGTGATTCTTAGAGTTCAGCAGAAGAGCTTCTGTTTCTACTGTGACAACAAAAAGTAGGAAGGATTTACATTCATTCAAGCATCGCTATGCCTTAGAGCATATCCTACGTTAACCGACTTGGGGGAATTCCATACATTTTGTAGAAAGAAAGCTTATGCTAACATATGTGCAAACTTCACATGATAATTATCCAAGGACACCTTGATTAATCCGGTTGTATTTTAATGGCTGATGACATTTTAAGTTGCTAGGAAAGCCGGCAACCATGATGAAAACAGTGCTCGGAAGCTAAAAACCTCTTATAATTATGTGCAACTGGTGCACAGTACATCCTAGGAACTGACAAGGAAAATTCAATTGTGATGGTTCTATTGAATCTATCATACTTTAATACCAAGTTGTGCCTGTGCAACTATAATGATTTTATAGTATTTTGTAGTTTGCATTCCTAGAGGTATGCCTATTTTAAAACTATGTTAATGAAAAAGAGATGAAGAAAGGAAAGTTAGCAAGTTCTGTGCTCCAGCTGAGCAGTGGTCCATCTCACTGTTCTGTCTCATGACCAGTATTATTTATATCAGAGAAACGTGGGGAAAAACCTACAGCAGACAAACGTGATAACCAAATATTGCATATATTTCTTTCTAGCCAGGAATGCTTAGCAGTTAGCTGACAAAGCAAAACTTCATGACACTTATTTTCCCATATATACATCACACTGCACACTCGCAATCATATATTTTATTAAGCGTAGCTTTTTCATATATGGCTAATCTTGAGGTATAGAGTAAGGAAGTTTTATAGTCGCAGTGACTTCTGATAAAATGGACTATTTAAGAATTTTAAACGCACGTCCTGGATTCTTACTTGTTTTCAGTTTGTCATAACAAATCCCTCACAAATGGTATGAGTCAGTAATTGATTAGATGAAGTAATTTAAAACTGTATAATTAAGATTCTGTTAACACAGCATCATCATGTAGAATTTAATACGTTTGGAAGTTCAAAAGCTTCGCAAAGTTGGAGCCGAGTACAGAAACTTCTGTTGAAGTGTATTTTCATGATTCAGACATCAATTCTAGAAATCAATAATTCTGAGCTGTGTTGTTCACTTACTTAATGATCTGGTTTCTTGGATGAAATGACTAGTTTGCTTCAAATTTCATCATTTCTAAGACAAGATTAATTGTAGTACTTCCCTAAGGCTTGATGTTTGCAAGAAAATATAAAGAACCGTGTTATAAAAATGCTTTATAAACATTAGTCTCTAGGCTGTGGCTCGTTCTTGTCCTCTACTCTGCCCTGCTGCATCACTGTTGGAAAATTATTATCTTTTATTGTTTAATTCCCTGTGGGTTTGATATAAGCCAGATGGTGAGGTCTCCTTGTAGGGGAGTTTTCTGCTTGGCATTATCAATTTTCCAATCCCTTATTAGTAATGGAGGAGTTGCAGCATGTAATCCCCTTTTGTCTAGCTGGTTTTACGTACCTGTGTGTTGATTTGAAAATTCCTGCTATTTCTTGTATTTAACTTCAATCCAAACACACTGCACGGTACAGAAATGGCCAGCTTCCAAGTAACAAAGAGATACTTAAACATGGCATTGCTAATTAGTATTTGGGTACCTTTACAGGCTTTTTTCTTTTTTCTTACAGACTGTAATATCTAGATTATAGAAATGTCAAGGGAATTTAACCACAAAAAGCATGCATTGCTTTGTCTTTTTTGGTAAGGCATCTTCCAAAGATCTCTAATTTGATTTTTTTAATGTATGTTAGGACATATCCCTTTTTACTTATTTTTTTGGTAGTAGAAATCTAGCTCCTGTCAGTGATGTGAGAGTCTCCTAACTAGAACATTAATGAAATTGTGGTATCAAAGTCAAGGTATTGGTTGCTGAACAACTGATAGGACCTGGATTTTTTGTTTGTTTTCATCAAGATCTATTTGATTTGAGTGAATTATGATTTATATCAGGGTTATGATGTGAAATATTGTATTCCTGGCAGAGGTTTCTGCTATCCAAAATATGAAAGTAAAATCCAAATAATTATTTGTAAAGATCTAAAGAAAGAAGGCAAAAAATGCTATTTAATATTATTTGCAGGGATTGCATAGATTTTATAGGATGTGAAGCTCAGCAGTTCACCATGTTAGCTAGTCCTATGCAAAATTTAGTGTCTTGTGTAATTGGACATCTTGTATCTTTAGTAACTTGTGGGAACCCCTAAAATCTCATGGGTTTATTTCGTTAACTGTAAGCATCCCATTGCAATATTCTTAAAGGGGTTTGTGAGTGCATGTGTGGAGTTTTGTTTTCATTTAAAAAAAAAAAATTATCCTACTGAGTGATGGGTTGCAAGACTAAGATATTCTTAAAGGAGATGTTGAAGCCCCTCTCTTTCTCATCTCTGAAATGGTGCCATAATCCCAAGAGCTGTGTTAAATATTAACTAGTTTGTCCACCATGCCTTGAAATGATGAAGTGCTTAATAAATGACAAGTGACATTTATAGCAGTTCTTCTGATTGTGGTTTCATGAGGAGGGTAAGCCAAAGATGCTACTTAAAATGTTGCCATGTAGAAAGTGTGCAGTTTATCTACCCAAAATTACACGCTTAACCATTCACTGCAGAAGGAATTGACAGGGAGTTTGCATGTAAATGACCTCAGAGTGTGTTAGTTTGAAATGGAATCTACTGAGAAAAAATATCACACTGTCATATTTTACCTCCATTTTTTGGCAATGCTATGATACAGTCTTCCATGCTCCTTTTATTTTTTTAAGCCCCCTGAAATCCTGTGTAATAGCTATATATCATAGAATCATTTAGGTTGGAAAAGACCTTTAAGATCATTGAGTCCAACTGTTTTCTGTATGAAGTTTTCTGTTGAGGTTAGTATTTGGGGCTTTTTCCTCGCGGAAAATTTCTCCTTAGCAAAGATTGAGCATGATTTTCTTACGAAGAGTTACATGCAAACACACACACAAAGCCATAAGGACAGCATCATGTAGACCAGAGGGGACCTGCAGAGGTCTGTAGTCCAACCCCCTGATCAAAGCAAGTCCGAGCAGAACAGGTTACCAGGGCTTTGTTCAGTCAGATTTTAAATCTCTCCCAAAAAAGCCTGTACCCATCCCATCACTCCAGTCAAGGGAGGTGTCCCATCATGTTTGTAATCCCAGTGAGGTCATGGCTCTGCAAGTGCGCTTAGACTTTTAATTTCTCCTGTTTCCTTCCTGTGCTGCGTGCATTTGTGTTCAATCTTCTTTTGCTTTCAGGAGAGAGGCAGAGTATTCCTAGAGCTGGCCATGCCACCTTTTCCAATGGCTATGGGTTTGCATTGTCTTTAATATTAGCAAGAGGGAAGGGTGTCAAGCATGTGGTGGTAGAGTGCAGAGCAAGTATAATAGGATTTGAGCTGCTTCAATCTTTATCCACAGCTATGCTGATATAACTCATGTTTACAAATACTGTTATTCAGTAGGTTCAGTGGGTGTATGTAGATAAACTGATTATGTGTGTTCACATATTTCTTTACAAGATGCACAAGTGTGCATCAACTGCTGAAAGCTGGCCCCTCTGTGTTTTCTTTTTGTTGTGTTGTCGTCTTCTGTTTCCTGGGAGAGGGAGAGGATGAGGAGGGGAATGAGTTCTTAGCATACTTTGTGCTGGAAAACCTGATGTTATTTGCTGTAAATACAGAATATGTTAGTCGAGATAACAACTTAGAAAACCTTCATTAAAGTAAAATGCAAAGTAAAAAAAGAACAAAATGGCATTACTTATCCTTTCTACCTTTAAAAAAAAACAAAACAAAAAAGAAACTGTATATAGCTAGAAAGCGATTAAGAAACTTCAGATGGCTGTTTAAAAAAAATATTAAAAAGGGTGTGGAAAAAGTAAAGAAGAAATAGTTTCTATTGACTTGTTATTTCTTTTTTGGAAAGGTCACTGAAAATTTACACAGTGACAAAATAACAACCCAATTAGTATCTGTCCTGTAAAACTAAATGTTAATATATTTCAGATTCTCCTCTGTTGACAAGTGGGACTGATATTCAGGATGGACTTCTCTAAATGAGTGCAGGGCAAAAATTACCAGACACAGTTACGAGTTTCTATAGCAATTGCTGTCAACTTTCAAACTGTAAAGGAAACAAGATGTAATTAAAAACTATCTGTAGGTTTATTTTCTAGGAAGAGTCTTCTTTTAATTGTATTTCTGATAGCTATAAGAGATACAAATTTGATCATGAGAGTAAATCTTAAAAGCACAGCAGCCCCTTTATCTAGCACTTACTATTTTCCAGTAGGAATTTTTTTATTTCATTAATTGTCATTACACAGGAATTATAGAATTAGGAGGTCTAACATTTCTTTTATCATTCATTTCTTAAGTGTCAGTGGCCTTACCTTTCCAAAATTAAGTTTGGTGCATAACAACAGATTAATTATCAACTGTGAAAAAAGAACATTAGTTAGAGAGCTAGTGATTTTTTTGAGAAAGGAATCTCTTTAATAAGGGCGTTTAAACTGCAGTTTTTTCAACTGAGGAAGAGAAATTATTTTTCTTAATATATTCATTCCTCCAGAAAGAAGAGCAGATGAATAGTCTTCTCTGTTAATTCATTTAAATATTTTAGCAGTGAATTAAAATACCGTGTAAGCAGTAACCTTTGATTTATGTTGTATGTATATCAGAATATTTCCATTCATATAGTCCATGAGGAAAATGCAAAACTCAGAGTGAAGCTCAGATCTTTCCCATTGAGGTGCTGTGATGCTCACGCACACCCACCGATTACACACTTGAGCACATCTCTCTTTCCCCACCAAAACAGTGGTCTGTCTTCTGTGCCCCTGCCCTGTGCGTGGAACAAGGCGGTGTTCGGTGAGGAAGGAACTTCACCGCACCTTACTGAAGTCTCTCTGGTTTTTTTTCTCTGTTGTCTTCAATGCACTTCAGATTATATACTGGTGTAGTTTGGGGTCAACTTCTAGTCAAGTCTAATTACATCTTTAGCCCACTTTATTTGCAGTTTTGACTACTTGTTGAAGGAGGCTGTTGTTTCAGGAGGGGGGAAGAAAAGGTATACAAGAGGTACGTACCTGTGTTCAGTAAATAGTACTCTCTTTCTCGGAGGCCGTGCCTGTGAGTACGGTAGAGCACTACTTAGCTGAAGGGTTCAGACACATTGATCCACAGGAGTTTGTTTAGCTCTGGCTTCCTTTGGAAACTTGCAGTTAGTGCGGGCTCACCGGTACCGTGAGTTGCTGTCAGCTGAACTTGTCCAGCGTTCACCCTGAGGTGAGCATGGGCTGAGCCAAGCTCTCTGCAGTTCAGGCCAGGGCTGTGGGCATCATCAGCACCTTCCCAGGACCCAGGAGGCTTGCTCCCTCAAAACCTCCATGCTGCGTCCCAGCAAGTGAGAGAGAGAGAGAGAAACCTTCTTGGTTGGAAAGCTGGAGTCCTGGGGGGAGCAGGGTGGGGGGCAGGGGCAGTTTAGGAGGCAAAGAACATTGCTGAGTTTACTTCTTCTCCTGTGAAGGACTGGTATCTGATTCAGTTTCTAGGATGATCATTCCTCTGTGGATGAATTGGAACTGCTAGGTGGAGGATTCTGCTCTTGCAAGCCTCCGCCTCCCTAAGGCAGTAATTGGAAAGCATGCAAAGGGTGTCTTTAGTGACAGCGGGAAAGGACAGTCTGTGCGCTTGAACACTGCTCTGCCTTCTCTTCCTTCCTGAGCGAAAAAGTTCCTAGTTGAGTGTAGGAACATCTCCTAACTCAAACTTGTCGCATGAGGCCACTAACTGAGGGCTTTTTGTGGTCTCAGTGCCTGACTTGAGACCCTGGGGTCTGATTTGTAGAAGTGTTGAGTGCTCACAGCTGTAGTAATAGGGAGCTGTACTTTGAACATACCGAACACTGTGTCATGCTTGGTGCTCAGAAACATCAGGTCCCAGGTAGCTCAGATTGGGAGGAAAATTAATAGATGCTTTTGATCTTAAAGTCTCTGTGCCGATTACAAAGTCTGTAATACAGGAGACAGCAATACTTCCTCAACTCACCGAGATACGTAGAAGAAGAAGAAGAAAAAAAAAAAGTCCTTAATATTTTTCAAGCATTTAAATACCGTGGAACTGAATGCTTCATTGGGAAGCTCATAACACAAAGAATGTGTCTTCAGAGCTCTGCTTGAATATTGCTCAGTGCGTAAGGCGCTTGGGGTACACGTTCAGCAAAGCAAGGAATGCAAGCAGGTATCATTAACCATTGCCTCTTCTCTGTGCTGAACGGAGCAAAGTCTTGTGGAAAGATTAATACTTGTTTGTCTCGTTGAAGACAGCATCATAACGTATTTCTAAGATGAGAGCATCTTAGTGTTCCTCAGACGACCTTAATTCTAGCATTTCAGAATATCTGAATGTCTCATTGAAACACCAAGTGTTGTATTAAGGCTCACTTTTGTGGGCCATTTCCTGGTTGGTTTAAATTGAAAACTGAAAAATGGAGATATTCTGTTGTATATCGTCACATTCTTATGAGTCATCAGTGTAATATAATGACAAGCTTTGTAGAGCAATTCTGTGTGTATATACCTCTATAATTATTACGCGTACAAAATATTAGATATAATTGAGAGTTTATATGAACATAGTGGGAGAATCATGATTTCTTTCAAGCAGCTGTGGAAGTTGGAGTGCTTATGTGGCAGTCTTTGCCTTCTTTGAATATCTTTTCTGAGGAAAATCCCTCCTCCTTCAAAAGTAAATAAAGCTGTTCTGTTTTGTGCTCTTGGTCCCTGTGCAAGGGAATCAACTGTTCTATATTAATACATATACCTAGGGAGAGGGTAATTACGGGGTTATCCTGCAGCCCATCCTTTTGCAAAGAGCATTCTCTTCCTTTCTGGCTGTTAGTGGTATAACTCTACTGGCCAGCTGTAGCTCCACTAATACATCTAGAGATTGTCTATGGGATGCTGACATGTTTACATAAGCACATCTGTACAGCACCAGCTGGACATCATCAGTGTTTCAGTAACTTAGTGTAACACACACCCTGTGTGTGAGTGTCGCTCCCCAGCCCAGGGTGGGAGAGGCCAGCCAGTGGAGGTGTGCTGTAGGTGTACTTCATACCAGCAGAACCAACTTCTTGCTGCTGGAATTGTGCTGACACTGACCTGTTGCTGATGAAAAGGGACATTGTTAAGAAGAATCTCTTCAAGCTTTCCAAAGAAAAACAAGCTTTACCAGTTCACTCTGTTGGGGACACATTGCTGTTGTCTAATAAGGTAATATTTTGGTTTTCATTTTAGCAAAGCATATACTTCCCTGGGTGCCCATCATGCCTGGGAAAATGGCCTTGCCTGGAAAATGGGACATTTTGCTATTGATACACTTTGCTATGAAATGTCATTGGAGATGGATAGCATAAAAGGGGGATTTAAAAGTGTACATTGAAAGACTACATATAAACTTAATTTTGAACATACAAAATAGCAGTGATATCTTGCCAAGATATTAGTTCCTGAGGGAAAAGCAAGTTCTTGTAGGATTCTTTTCCTTTTCTGTTGATTTCATTTACTGTAGGGTTGTTGTAGTCATGCCATTTTGCTAGAAAGAATTGCAGAGCCTAATCTGCTTCTCTTGTATATTTTATTGCTTGTGCATCTGTTTCTATCATCTTTTACGCGCCTTGTCAGCTGCGTGGCAAGAGTGGGCAAGAAGCATCTGCAAAAGGCACAGCTAAGGTGCTTCCACAAATTATTTCAAGGACTTCAAGCAAAACTTCTCCTTGTGTCTTTTCCTAAGCTTTGCTTGTATAGTTTATATGGGACTTCACAATGTTACATTTCTTCCAACTGCAGTAGTGTAGAAGCTGGTAATACAGTATTGTGTGAAACACCTTCAACCACTTTATGCCAAATTCTAATACAATTTATGTCACTTTTAAAGAAATCGTTATTTTTCAGAAATAAATGTGCTGCTACCAGAACTCAGGAATTTCATACAAATTAGGAAATAGAGAAAATAGAGTTAATTTGAACTTTATGGAACAATTACTTCCTCTTCAATATTTTTTGTCATCTGCTTCATACAGAGATGGTGGGTTAATTTTAAAAATAGTCACTAACTTAAGTGTTCTACTTGTAAGCAAGAAGAGCATGGAGGTCTGGCTGTGATCCTGTAGTATTACTAGTGAAGAATATGATCTGAAATAAATGAAATAAATTATAAATTTTTAAAAAGTGGCTATCGGCACTTTGTGCAGTGCAGGAAGAGGGAGAAAAGGACAGGTGAGTATTCAAAACGTAATTTCCATTGTATTTGTGTTGTATGAATTCCTAAATCATGAAAGAGGTTACTAGAAATGATGAAACTAATTAAAAGAAATCTGAGAAAGAAATCCAAAAGAGAAATTAATGTGAGGTGATTACTCTGAGATGAAAGATTTTTGTTCTCTTGCTTGTAATTATACAGGAATGCTTATTTCATGATAAAAATTGAAGCTGAAATGGGCACATAGGGTCAAATAGTTAAGTGTTTTGTCCGTACACGTCTTATGATAGAGTGAATATGATTACCTGAAAGGGGGTTGTGGTGAGGTGGGTGTTGGTCTCTTCTCCCATGTAACTAGCAATAGAACGAGAGGAAATGGCCTCAAGTTGCCCCAGGGGAGGTTTAGACTGGATATTAGGAAGAAATTCTTTACTGAGAGAGTGGTGAAGCACTGGAACAGGCTGCCCAGGGAGGTGGTGGAGTCACCATCCCTGGAGGTGTTCAAAAAACATGTAGATGTGGCACTTTGGGACATGGTTTAGTGGGCATGGTGGTGTTAGTTGATGGTTGGACTTGATGATCTTACAGGTCTTTCCCAACCTTAATGATTCTGTGATTCTCTCTCCCCATTTGCAGTAGATCTGAAGGGGCTAGTTTAGACCAGATATCTAGCAATGTGTAGTGGTGAAGCAGCCAACGGCATCCCCCAGTATTACGCTTCTGCTCAGCATCTTCTTGCAGGTATCTCTGCTTCCACTTGGAAGCCTCCCCAAATCCAAAGAGAATACATCAATAGCCATCAAGTTGTTAAACACCAGGTATGATTTCAAAACATCAACTGAGTAGGAGAGAGAACTGTTTTGCCTGAAAGAAGGCACTCTTTTGAGTGAAACCCTTCAGTTCCTGCCCCAGAAGAGTGCTGGGCACAGCAGTGACATTCCACAGTGTCCTGAGCGGGCGTGGGCTTAGGCACAGCTCAAGTACTTTCCCAGGTGATGCAGTTCAAAGGGTCATGGCCGCATAGAAGTTAAGCAGTGCACTACAAGCAAGAGATTCTTGTTTGCAAGTTCAGGTTTTGCTCCATCTTAGTGTTCCTGGGAACATGGGCATGAGAGAGGAAACTGAGTAGATTTTAGGCCCAGGCAGAAGAGCAGGTCATGGCTCACTGTGCCTTTTCCTGAGGCACAGAACTGAGTTTCCTGAGGTGTCCATTAGTGCTACAGTTGTATCATTTCCCTTTTATGCATGCCTTGTGTACAAAACATACCAGGAGACTAGTTGAGCATCCATAGGTATATTATAGGTGCAGATAAAGATATTTGCAGGCAGCCAGGTTGACAAACACCAACTGGAAACACTATACTCAGGAGCAACGTAGAGAGAAATACAAGAGAGTCCTTTTGTGATATTGTCCCTGCAAACCCTGCTTGGTGGTGTCTGATCTCATATATAGTACTTACTTCCTGTATTTATGTATTTAAAACATATCCCCATCTTTGAATAGCGTGAGACCTATTGACAGTAATGATTTTGCCCAGGAACATGCAACAGTCAAATTTTTTCAGATGGGAGATCAATAAGCAGGCATGGCTTGGGAAGCCAGTCACACTTTGAAGAACCCTTTTGTGAGCAAAAGTGAAAAACGCCCTGCAAATTGTTGTAGCACAGGACTGGTGGAGTAGTTCTCTAGTAAGAAGAAAGGAAAACTGGGGGTGGAGCTTCTGACCAAAGATTTTTCCAGCCTGTGCTATATAACAATACATTTAGGTACACCTGGACCTTTCATGTTGTGATTTTCTGAAATAAATAAGTTGTGTGTACCTGGAACCTTGTCAGAACTGCTGTGAAACACGGTAGTGGGATTATATTGGAGTTCATTGCGTTGGAGTATGTATGTTGCACTTCAGTATGAGATATTTTTATAGCTTTACCATCAGAATGCTGAACTACTATTGACAGAAGGATATTGAAATTTAATGTTTTACATTTACATGTTTTACATTTACATCATTCTAGGAAAGGAATTTTATTATTTATTATCCCAACCCCAACCACAGTTACAAGGCAATTGATGCCTATGTGATGATGAGGCTTTTCATGAGTTTCTTCCAAAGAATGAGTTTGTGGCAGAAGAGTGTAGTTGTTAAATCATAAACCTTATCTGTCTATTATTTTCATATATTGTAGAGCCAAGGAACCCTAGTCATGAGCCCAAGGCTTCTTTATGGTAGGTGCTGTAGAAACACAAAATGTGGTATCAGTCCCTGCCTGTAAAAGTTGAATTTACTGTGCGGTGTCAGGCTTTCAGAGTAACCATGAGACTGTGCTGCTATCAGCTGAACACAGTTTTTAACCTTTTAATATATGCAGGTGTTCTGGCTGTTCTGTTTTTTGAGCAGGAATATCAAACAGATGCTAATAGCATCCCGTGCTATGATACATAAACTTCTGCCTCTCTACCTTTTGAGGATGTCTTAATCTCTTGAAGATTGTATCACATTGTGATGGTCTTTGTACTCTTGTTCCTTGCTCTGCCTGTTGATCTTGAAGAAAAGACCAATTCATAAGACACTAAACAGTCAACTTTGGTATTGGCGAAATTTTTCCAAGAAAGTTGCATCTGGAGTCAATTAATATATATGGAGTGAATTTGTCCAGCTGTGCTTATACCCCTTAAAAAATGAGATTTGTAATTGAATTTTTGAACTGTACTGCAGACTTGGTCTTTCTGCCAAGTGGCAGCCCCTCATATATTTCTTGATAGCTTTTATTTTTTCAAATCTACATGGCCCCAATGTCTAGGGAGATTTAATGGTATTAAAAGATACTAAAAGACCCAAAACCTCAAAATCCAACTTTGTCTGAATGAAGAAAATATTATGAAAGGAATCAGAATTTGCTTTCACATACATAGAACAAAAAGAGCCATACTGGAGCCCGCAGGCAGAGCCAGGGGAAATAGACCCAAGGAGTCAATTCATTTTTTGCTCTGTGACATAAAATAGGACAGAAAATTGTACTGTCCTCTATGGAGAATGTCCAGTCTTGAGATATTCAGGGGTAAAGGAAAAAAACCACGAAAACTAAGCAAACCATTTGTTCAGATATGTAGGCTGAAGTCTAGGGAAAAAGGAAGACCATATACCATAGAAGTGTAGTTAATGACTAGTATCTTGTATTGCGCCTGGGAGTTAAGTGGATAGTTTATTTTACATAATTTGAAAGGTTGAATGTTATTGCAGTGTATGGTTATGAACTGTGAAAAAAAATCTGGTTTTAAGTAAGATTCTGTTAAACGGTGGTTTTGTCATTGATTTTGTTGTGAATGCTTAGGAGGCTTGTGGGAATGGGAGAAGTGGACTCGAGCAATGATAGGAAGATGGAAAGGAGCAGGGGAGGAGGACTGAGGAATTCATAACTTCAGAAGCAGAAAGATAAAAGAATTGGAAACTAAAAGTAAAACTTGTTGTTTTGGTTCACTCTTTCCTCTTCTGGCTAATCTAATTTTCCTGTCCTTTTCTGCTCTAGTCATCCATTGCTCCCCATCAGAAACATTTTCCTCCCAGCAATTAGGCCATGTCAAATATTGGTAAAACGGTAGAATGTACGTTAATTACATTTTAGAAGAAAGTTGAATCTGGTGGATGGCTTCCCTGGGTAGAAATTTTTTAAATAGGCTGTTCCTTTAGTATGTACCCAGCTATTTTGATTATGGAACAAAAATAAACATACATATTAAAAACTCTATCAAAGCCTTTAAAGTTCTTTTGCTTAGTTTTCAAGTGGAGCAAACCGAAGAGATCAGTCTGACCCAAGAGACAAAGCTGTGGTCTCAAAGTGACTATTATTGTTAGAAAATTATTCCACATACGAGATTTAGAAAGGTAAGTTCTTTTTCCACAGAATAGGCATAATTGAATGTTTACTTCTTTTCTTGAGTTCTTGAGGAGTGGCTTACTTAGCATGCATAGTCTGAAAGCCAAGTCCTTATTTTAGGAGGTAATTTAAACTGAATTGCATACGGGAGCCTGAATGCATCAATTTAACAGAGTTAGAGAATAATATGACAGTTTTGATTTTTGCTTTTGCTGAAGAGAGCAGTTCAGAAGGAAACTTCAGTAAGCTTTTTGGCCTCCGTTGCTTAACATCCCAGCCACCTGACCTTGCACTTTCAGAAGCTCTTCTGTATTAGACTGACACCTTAGTATTTTTGTTTCCATGTAAAACCTTTGACTCCCAACATACGGGAGTTTTATCTGAAGTAGGAAATAATTTAAAATGACTTATTTTTAACAGAGGTAAACATGGTTTACCTCGTTGCTGTGGCCCTCATATAGAATATGCATACCTAGTCTCTAGAGATAAGTAAATACTCATTTTGTAGAGGCTGTTTTTCAAAGCCTGGTTCATAAGCTGTCCATTAATCACGTAGAGCTCAAATGTGGGCATAGGTCTTTGTTTCAGGAATTTCCGATGTTTTCTGTCAAGTCACATGTTCATTATGTCTATAACTTACTTTCTACACAGTTTAAAGCACTGATTTGTTTTATAAAACATGTAATGTAGTCTGTGTATCCTCGGGAATACATTCACCCCTCTTCCCACCGTTTTAGTTCCTGAATTTGCTCCACTAACAGCCATGGTTTGGACTGAAAGCAGGAGATCAAATTCATGTCTTTGCTTCTGGAACTCATTCCAGCTTTCAGCTACACGCACTTTGGGTATATTAATTTTTGGGCATTTTGTGAAGAACACCTTGTATGCAGACTGTTGTATGCTCCTGACTTTGCCTCAATCCAAGATCAAAATTTAATTTCTTTCGCTTCTCAGTAACTGCTGAGTCTAACAATTTGAAGACCCAATTTAGGCTCTATTGAAGAAAAGATTTCTTTATTGGCAGTTTTACAGGAGTAGCAAAAATTGTTAAATAAAAGCCAGCATAGATATAAAAGTAAGTGTGACTGAAGTGTATAACAAAAAAGTTTTGTCAACCTGTTCCTAACACTACTTTGCAAAATATGTCTTAAAAATCTTGTACAGTGCAAAATGTCTTGCCTCACACTTCTTGGGAAGGTAAACGTTTCTGTCTGTGGGTATTTCTAAGAATTCAGTGGGAATCCATGAGTTTTGGCACGTCATTATATATGTCTCAGTAAGTAATTATGAAGCTTCCCATCCTGGCTAATCAAATTTAGCTTTCATTTAACAACTTTTTTTGGAGAATGGCTTGATTGGTCTAGATTTAAGTGTCAACTGATTCATCTGGGCTAGAAGCTTAAGAACAGGACAGATAGATATGACTTCTCAAGGAAGATAAGGACCCTTGAGCTCCCCTGTAAGACAACTCCTGAGCTCCCCTGTAAGACACAGCTGTGATGATGCAATCTTCTGGAGTCAGATTGGACTGTCTCAGCCCCCAGTGTGAGAAGCCAGTCAAGCTGGCTTATCCTTTCCTTTCCCATCCTTGGCTACCTGACATGCAAAGCTTCCAGCAATTTTCTCCTGGTGGTTAGTCAAGTTTTTCACATGAGGCAGCAGGAGCCTGGCAGCGTACAAACCTTTGAGGGCCACTCGGGGAAGGCTCATGTGTTAGGAAAGCTTTATCCATTGGGTTGTGCTATTCCAAGCAGTGATACTATGATTGCCCAACCAGTTCCCTGGAATCTGCTGCTTTGGCCAGGTCTCCGCATTAGAACCTCAACCTGGTTTTTGCCACATTTAAAGCTATTCTGTGTTCATTCTTTCTGTCATGTTAACTCACATTGACTTGACTTCTTTGCATACTACTTGCCAAAATTCAGTGTATTTAAACATATATATGTGCTGTGAAAAGCTTTGGGTTGCTGTCACTCGACAGAGTGGTTAGCTGCATGGTTAATTTTTAAGCCATCTGGTCATTTCCAGTCAGAAAAAAGTTTAGGAGTGTGCTTTAGTCTTGTTGAGTTCCCCAAGGTATTTCTTCAGATGCTTTAAGTCAATCATATCTTTAAACACTGCATTGACTTGGAGCTTTACAAAAAGGAAGCTGGAGAAGAGATCAGAGACAAAATAAATGAAGATGTGGAGTGCAATGGAGATTTGCCAGTGTTGATTTGAGGAGGAATTCTAGGTATGTGCATTTTCCTTTTTTTGTATCTTTTTTTCTTTTTTCCTTTTTTTTTTTTCCCTCTGAGTAGAGGGAATTCTTCACTGATAGGACTTTGACTGCAGACACTTGAGAAGTTTGTGGTCTGAAGGCTGATAATTGTACAAGGATCACCCAAAAGACCAGTTCTGCGACTATGTGTTTATTCATAGCTCAGATGACAATGCTCTGAGTTGCTAGGTAGATAGCTGGGTGAACAATTTTTTGTCTGCTACATAGTGCAAAAAAGTGTGATGTGTCCCAGTCCTTGGGGAAAAAAAACAAAAGAGAAATTGCTGATATAAAATCAAGGCATTCATGGCAGAATCAAAATGCATAGCAAATCAATTAGGTATAAATATTGTACATTAACCACAAAGTGTGAGCAAAGACTCGCAACAAAAACCATTCTTATATGAAAATAATAAAAAAAAGCCTAAATCTTAAATGTAAAGCTCTGCCCATTAGAATATACACCCATTCTGCTGATCTTCTGTCATATCTGGGGGTTTTTCCTGTCCGATCTACCAGTAATCATCAGTAATGTGGAGAAGGAAGATCATCATCCTCTATCACGTATGCTTAAATGAGCATCAGTGAATTAATTAACACTGATACTTAACCTGGCATCTTTAGGTTTCAGGTTTAATACTTCTGTTGAGATTAAGCAGTGGCCATTCAGAACCCTCATAGATATTGCTCCGATGCTTGACTTTACCTCTGGGGGACGGGGTGGATTGTGTTAATCAGTGTACAGAAATGTCCATATGTATATGAAAGTCTAGCACTTCTGAAATGAATAGGAGTTTTGCTACTGAGGCAGGAGCTGATGATCTAAGAAAGACAAGCTGGAAGTTTGGGGAAGCAACACCCTTGCAATGAATTGTATTCCCTTCTTCATAGCCATAAAAATATAATTACTTTTATATACTGGAGTATGGAGAGAAATAGTACTTTCAGCTTGGAAAAGAAACAGTTTATAGTTTACACTTAAAATCGAAGCTCCGAATCTTTTCCAAACACAAATTTCAATACTTTCTGTGTAGTCACTATCCTTTCTCTAAAAATAACTCAATTAACAGCAGCAAATCATACAGTTCTTCATGTAATGTAGCATGGATTGTAGGTTTCCAAGGTCAGGTTAGCTCAAAGTCTGTTGGTTGGTCTAAGCATACTAGTTTGAGCAGCTCTGCTATGAGGTACCTTTTGAGTTCACACCAGTCCTCTATTTCTTAGGACTACCTCAATTCAGTTGATAAACTATCTGCTTTCAAAGGTCAGAAAGTGCAAAATCTTGCTTGTGAGCACGCAAGAAGGGACAAGGCAAAATATCCATACTGCTCTGGGAAATGCTTTTACAAAGTTGACCAAATTCCTGTGGCAGTGCAATACTGCTGAGATAGCAGATAAGGCACGATGGGTTCTGCTGGGGACTTAGTATTCCAGGTAAATAGGCAGGTTCAAACTGATTAAAAGAATTAAAGTGGTGACTGTGTCTCTTTTCCCAAGCTTGTTATGCCTGCTTCTATTTAAACAGGACTCTGGACTGTTTCATCTCAGCTTTGAACGTGACAGCATACCTCAGGATGTCACCAGCGTCCAAATAACAGGAGCTGTCTCCTTTCTGATAGCAGAGACAGGGGTCAGAAAGTAGACTTCTGCCTCCAGCCTCCCGCATGATGGTGGGGAAGCTGCCAAGTTAAAAGTTTCCAAAAAATTAGAGTTTAAGTTAATACTGGGGGAGGCAGGTATGGCCTTGGTCTAGCTGGGTAGCTGTGAGATGTACAGTGATATTATATGACTCAGGAGCACACTGCCAGTGCTGATGATGAAGAGTCAAGTCTGTCACACATGTACACATCGTTTCAGCATAAGTGTTTAGGCATTTATTTAAGTTTTAAAAAGCTCTGAGCCTTTGCCGGAGCTGCTGGGCTCTCAGCTTATTTCAAAATCAGTAGGATGAAGGCTAAATATAGAGTTAGTTCCTGGTGTTGAAAAAATCCCTGTTTAATGACTCAGTGCTCCTGCCCTGTAACTGAAGGAAGGTATGAATATTTACTTTCCTGACAGAAATGTTGCATCATTAATATCTGTACAGCTCTTCTGTATTAAATATTCTTGTCTTTTTGTATTTAGTGCTGCATAAAAGAGACTTGTGTGTGTGAGGGCAGTGGCTTCTCCCAGGGGCAGCAGCCCAGAAGTTCCCTGGTTGGAGGTGTGATGCTAATGCGACAGTGCCTTGCATCCTATTGCTTTGTTTCTTCCAGATGCCTCGAAAGAGGCAATTTTGATCCCCTCAAACATTGGTAATGATGTTCATGCTGCAGAGGCTTGGCCTGGTCTGTCAGCCCAAGTAAAATATTCTGAACAGGAAATTCATGTTTCCATGTCTTATAAAACACAACTGAGTCAGGTGTGGAAGTGCTCAGCTCTAAGGATAGTAAAGGGAAGCAGCGTATAGCGTAATGCAGCATTTCTCAAAGTCTATCTGAAACTTGGGACACAAATTGCCAAGGGTGCAGCTTTATTTTATTACCACTTTTGGTTCCCAGACTCAGTGATGTGCCCAGTCTTGCTGCAGTTTTTGATGGAAGTAGGATCTGTCCTGTAGCCTTTGGATCTTTCATTTGGCAGTTACTTGTAGGCTTTTCTGTCTTGCCACTTCACCTTTTTTTTTTTCCTTGATAAATAGGTGAACATTTTATCAGCAATTTTTCATGTTGTGAACTTAAGCTATTGAATTTTTATCTTGTTTGTTTGTTTATTGCAGCTGGCGCTCAGGATAAAATTGGCTGGGCATTTGGCTTGGGTTTGGAGAGGCTGGCCATGATCCTGTACAATATCCCTGACATCCGACTGTTCTGGAGTGAAGATGAACGCTTTTTGAAACAGTTTATTGTGCCTCACATTTGGCAAAAAATAAAATTCCAGGTAAAATAATATGTATACGATAGTAATTTTCTGTCAGTAAGAACTGTGTGTTGCCCTAGAGACTAACACATAATTAAAATTCTGTGCCATTAACAGATTAGGTTTTAAAGCAACGATTCTCTGAGATAACTGCAATAAAATCCAGCTTTTGATGATAACATTTTTTTCAACCAGATAATGTTGTGAGTTGCTGCTGATACCCAGTGAATATCTCTGTTCTGAGTAATACTTAAGCGTATATTTAACTTTTAAATTTATCCAGACTAGGGATTGATATAGGCCTGTGTCTGGTTTGGGTATGTTCTTGAATTGTGTCCATAATTCTGTTTCATGTGTTTGATGCTAAGCATTCAAATATCGTAACACATTCCCAATTTTTCCCGTTGTTTTCACTCTACGTTCATTGACGTCAACGTGAGTTGCATCGTTAAACTTTGGCAAAATGCTTTGTGAACGTGCCTCGCTATCTTCAATATGTCAGCTCTTTCCTTCAGATGATAGTGGGGGCGAGTGCAGGCCCAGCTTGTATTTCTTTTGTAACTCCTCTACTGAGGTGATTTTTGTAGTTAGCAACCCTTGTCTTAATTTTTGTAGTTGCAAAGTAATCAAGCATAACTGGATTGAGTGGAAATGCTACTTCCATAATATTCTTCAGCATGAGCACGGGAAGGTTCGAGTCAGGTGGTATCACTGCTCTTTGGGGGAGTTGAGCTGACATAGCTGTGTAGATGCTTGACAAATTCTGAACACAAAAAGTGTTTTGCTGCTGCCTTTTACCTTTTTACTTACTTTGTTTGTGAACAGCTTGCTTATGTTTTTTTAAGAATTGGAAACATAAAAGGGGAAATCAACAGTGATAATGCTTAGATGATATTTTACCCACTCTTCGCTGGGTAAAAAACTGGCTGGACGGCCGAGCCCAGAGAGTTGTGGTGAATGGAGTGAATGGAGTCCCCCAGGGCTCAGTTTTGGGACCGGTCTTGTTTAATGTCTTCATTGATGATCTGGATGAGGGGATTGAGTGCTCCCTCAGTACGTTTGCAGACGACACCAAGTTGGGAGGGAGTGTTGATCTGCTCGAGGGTCAGAAGGCTCTGCAGAGGGATCTGGACAGGCTGGATCGATGGGCTGAGGCCAACCGGATGAAGTTCAACAAGGCCAAGTGCCGGGTCCTGCACTTTGGCCACAACAACCCCATGCAACACTCCAGGCTTGGGGATGAGTGGCTGGAAAGTTCCCCCGCGGAAAAGGACCTGGGGGTGTTGATCGACAGCCGGCTGAATATGAGCCAGCAGTGTGCCCAGGTGGCCAAGAAGGCCAACGCCATCCTGGCCTGTATCAGAAACGGTGTGGCCAGCAGGAGTAGGGAGGGGATCGTGCCCCTGTACTCGGCTCTGGTGAGGCTGCACCTCGAATGCTGTGTTCAGTTTTGGGCCCCTCACTACAAGAAGGACATTGAGGTGCTGGAGCGTGTCCAGAGAAGGGCGACGAAGCTGGTGAGGGGTCTGGAGCACAAGTCTTGTGAGGAGCGGCTGAGGGAGCTGGGGTTGTTCAGTCTGGAGAAGAGGAGGCTGAGGGGAGACCTCATCGCTCTCTACAATTACCTGAAAGGGGGTTGCAGAGAGGTGGGGGTTGGTCTCTTCTCCCAAGGGACTAGCGACAGGACAAGAGGAAATGGCCTCAAGTTGCGCCAGGGGAGGTTCAGGCTGGATATTAGGAAAAAGTTCTTTACTGAGAGAGTGGTGAAACACTGGAATAGGCTGCCCAGGGAGGTGGTAGAGTCACCCTCTCTGGAGGTATTCAAGGAGCGTGTGGATGTGGCATTGTGGGATGTAGCTTGATGGACATGGTGCTGTGTGGTGTTGGGTGGGTTGTGGCTTGTTGTTGTTGTTGTGTGGCGTGGGTTTTGTGGTTTTTCTTTTTGTGGTTATTTTTTGGTCGTTTTTTTTTTTTTTTTTTTTTTTTTTCCCAGGTTGGACTTGATGATCTTACAGGTCTTTTCCAACCGTACTGATTCTGTGATTCTGTGATATTTGAGCAGTCTCCCCCAAATCAGTAGCAGGATCCATTTTTTAATTCATGGCAATTCTGGCACATCATCTCTGCTAGAGTCAAAAAGTCAAAATAGTGTTTGGATTGGTTTGGGGGTTGTTGGGTTTTTTGGTTAGGTTTTTGTTTGGTTTGGGTTTCTGTTTTGTTTGGTTTTGTGTGTGGGTTGTGGGGTTTTTTCAGTGATACTGGCATTGGGGTATTCATGTTGTAGTTATCACTTACAGAAAGAAGATGGGTTTTTGCCACTGTTCCTGAAGGTGGGTCTGCCTGTAGGTTTCCCTGATCTCCTACAGAATGTTTGTTGTTCTTGTCAATAAGAAATGTTCAAGCCTCCTTCTTTTCAGCCCATATCTTTCTGATTGGCTTTGCTCCTGAGGAGCACAGATTGAGGCTTGGTTTATAGATTGCAGTCTGATCTCTGATGGAACTAGATGAGATTTCTTGCTTGCTTTAAAATTGTGGATCCAAGCCTCAAACTGATATTAGCAGTAGATTGGGTTTTTGGGGAAACATCCAGATTGTCAGAATGATATGGTCTGATGTTGAGGGTGAGCCAAAGAGAGGGCTGGGTGTCTGGCTTCTCGAATTTGTGTATCATTTTAATGTTCAGCTTCAGATAAAGTCAGGTGTAGTGAACCAATCTGAAGATGACAGAGGCATAGGTTACTGTGGAAAGACTCAGGAAAGGACACAGTTTCTAGGAAGCTAAAAGTGAAAGAAATCTTTTTTTTTTTTTTAATTGGTGCTGTCTGGTAAACTTAGCTGAGCAGGAGTCACTAGGAGCACATGGTTTTGCACTGTTTTGCTGGGTAACTGTATCATCAATAAGAGAGTGGTGACAAGGTCTTGGGTAGGTCTTTAAGCACTTCTTTCTGAGCAGCATGGCATTTCTTTCAGCTGGCATTTGTTTAACTTGCAACAAGGAGAAAAGTTCTACAACCCAAAACTGATGTTGTAGAGTCATGAAACTGAGGGTTGCTGGCTGAAATACATTTTGAAGTAATAACATGAATCAGGAGATATGATGCAATAGGCAGGGGACTTCAAGGAAGAGAAATTGTCAGCCGCTACTGTGCTCTAACTTGGACCAAAGGGAAAGACCAGAGTAATGTTACTCGGTCATTAACTACTGCTTTATCACATTAATGTGTTGGCAGTTGTCATATCCCAACAAATAGGTCAATGAAAAGTATACAGATTAAGAGAATGAGGGATATGGGAGAGGGGCAGCAGAGGTGGAAAGGTGGATTATTCTGAGTCTTTTCTGAGGGGAGACCTCATCGCTCTCTACAATTACCTGAAAGGGGGTTGCAGAGAGGTGGGTGTTGGTCTCTTCTCCCAAGTGACTAGCGACAGAACAAGAGGAAATGGCCTCAAGTTGCGCCAAGGGAGGTTCAGGCTGGATATTAGGAAAAATTTCTTTACTGAGAGAGTGGTGAAGCACTGGAACAGTCTGCCCAGGGAGGTGGTGGAGTCACCATCCCTGCAGGTGTTCAAGGAACGTGTGGACGAGGCATTGTGGGACATGGTTTAGTGGGCATGGTGGGGTTGCTGATGGTTGGACTCGATGATCTTACAGGTCTTTTCCAACCTTAGGGATTCTGTGATTCTGTGATATGGCCAATGCTTTTAGAAACAGATTTTTGCTCTGGTAACCAGCACTTCTTAGGGATGTTTTTTCTTTTTTTCTTTTTTCCTTTTTTTCCTTCTTTTTTCCTTTCCCTTTTAACACATACATACACACACCCCACATGGATGTCCCATCTTCAGTTTTGGTAGAATAATTCTGCGCAACTCTTAGTTTATATTTTTCAACTCTGTCTTGAATATAAGAGACCGGAGGCAAGCTTGGGTTTTTGTTTAAAAGCAAGTCTGTGTCCAGCTTTCATCTGGTATCTTACACTGAGCTTTTTCAAGCTCAATACTGTACATACTGCTAGTACATACTGGCGTTGCTTGTTAAAGGGTTAATGACCCTTTCAGTGAGAATACTGTGAAATAATCCTTGGTGCTACCATAAGATCTCGGGTGATGGAAGTTAATAAGCCAGTTTTTCTTTGGTTTTGTTCTGTGTTTTTTTCAGGTGTGCTGTAAAACCAAGTTAGCATACGTTCTGCACCTGTCTACTTTTCTAAAAAGTCATAATTAATGAATCACATGGTTTATTCATAGCATATTTGAAAGAAAACTTTTAGACTGTCTTCCAGTGTAGATGTTGTAAGAAGTCTTGATGGATATTAAAAACGGGTCAGATTTTCTGCATGCAAGGCCATGCCGTATTTTTCAGCCTGACAACTTAACCAAGATAGACCAGATGCTTTGAGAGCTTTTCATTACACAAGTTGAATCCTGCAACCTCAGAAGGCCTGGGTAAATGTCCATCCTTTATGTGCTTAACTGAGATAGACCTCTCAACCTTTGGATACTCCCCCCATCCTTTCTTATAATCTGAATATTATCCACCAACATAAATATTTTTCTTTCTGTTCATTAAAATGTTCTTCCAATACATTAAGTCCACACTACATAGCAGTAACCTTTAATAATAGCCAGGCTAGATACACTCTTGTTCAAAAATGGAATTTAATTGGAACATTTTCTTGGGGCTTAAAGTATGTTTTGTGCCTTATAACAGCCTGAATCTGTCAGACTTTTTCCTGTGTCATCAGTTGTTCAATATATGCGTGCAGGCTTCAGTAGGTCAAAAAGCTGCTGGGAAAAGCTGACAGTGCTTGTACCATTGTGGCCACTCAGCACAGCAGTGTTAAGAGTGCTGCTCCCTGCAGATCAGATTATCGCGTTGATTTGGATTACCAAATCGCTCTAGCTATAATTTGACATGAGTCACAGCAATGTGGGAGATCAGGAGCTGGTAACTTGCCTTCAATCACTTGTTTGGGCTTCTGCTCAGGCTGTGAAATGAAAGGCTGACGACGGACAGGGCAGGAAAGACTAAGCACCTGCAAGGCGTAATATAATAAAACAAATGGCTTGGATTCAATCTAGTATGCTGTGTTACATCTCTGTTCGTCACGGCTCTGAGCATAGTTGCTGAACCAGCATTCTTACAAAAAAAAGATGTGTCTGTGGGCTGACAACTCTCAAGAAAAGGTACAAAAATGAAATGACATTTAGGGAAGGAAGGCACTCACAGTTCAGATGAAGTGCGGTGTGCCCAGAGGTGTTGAATAAGATGAATGGGCTCTGGCGGCAGGACGGTTCCTGGAACTTCCATCATTTTGCTGCCACAGCGAGCAAGTGGCATGTCATGTCAGTTGACTGCTGATGCATTCTGTCCTCACAAAGTCACTTTCATTTGATGCTGCTGGCGGCTGTGTCTGCTCTTGTTTTAAATAATTATTTATTTTGATTGCAGAGGAGCCTTGTGGCCTGGAGTGAGGTCAAGCAGAAGCATGTTTATGCTATTCTAAGGGCAGCACTGGTACAGAGGGAATCTGGATCCGATTCCTAGCTAAACTGCAGACTCCCTCTGTGAGATTATGGGAGTTGCTTTCTTCTTCTTTTCCTCATTTCTGCAGTATCTGTAATATTCTGCAATATCTGTAATAAGCCTAGCACCACCTACTTTTTACTACCCTCTTCCATCATCTCCAGGGGCTGCTCCTTCCTTGTAGCTGCTGGCACACGCAGTCTCTCCAAACTCAGTTCCTTCATAATAACCTGTTAGCTTCAATATTCAAAATAATAGACTTTCTAACCAGGATCAGTCTGATGGTGCCAGGACAGACAAAGCTCCTAGAGCAGCTCTGCTGGGAGACCTGAGGGGCTGGTAACCTTTGGAAGTGGAGCGAGGAGACTGGAAAAGCAGCTTGAATTGACACTGTTCACCTCCTGCAGAGCTGTTGCCAGAATAGTGTTGAAAAGTGAACAGTCAAGGTTAGCAGAGATGAGAAAAAGCCTATCTTCAGAAAGATGTAGTTGTGTGGAAAGAAGTGATTCACCATATGGGAAAGGAAATCAAAGTGGGCTCATCTTTCTCCAGTAGAAGGTAGCAAAGGCTGGGCCTCACTCCCATTTGCCTTTGCTCAGCGTGCCATAGGAATTAAGCCCCTATTCTAATGACAAAGGATTTATCCAGTAGCCCAGTTTGCACTATTTGCTACGTATGTGATCCCTCTTGTTCACACAGTTACACAGTACAACTTTTTTACCTTACTGTGCACTTTTGAGTTTTCCGAGACAGTCATCATCCCTGTGCATCTTTCCTGTGCACATACCTGATTGTTGCTGGGAGACATAGTGCTTGTCCTGAAGCTTTAGAAGATGCTGAAAATAAAATGCACTGGCAGGTCCAAGGGGAAACTTTTGCAAATTAAACCATCTTAGTCTATATCCTTTATTCCATGCTTGAGAAGGAGAGCATCTAATGTGTAAGCCAGCCATTTCAAGCAGTTTGATCTTCTTACATTCACTGCACAGGGTGGGTCTGTCTGATCCATCATTAGTATGCTACTCCATATAATTTATATTTGTCTTCTTAGTCTGTGATTAGCTTTATTTTCCAATAAAAAAGTACATAGATTCACTGGCTGCTACTTTTTCAGATATTTTTCATCAAGATTAGGTAACTCCATGCTTAAATGGTTATTCATTTATTATGTTTACTTTCTAATAGTGCATCTATTAAAGGCAAATACGCAACCATTAGTATGTAAATTTAACTTGGATGTCTGAACAAATGAGGTACAGCCTCAACTGTGATTTATTGTCTAATTAGTTTTATTGTAATTGAAGATATATAATATGTGAATGCATGTGGAGGTGCAACAGAGAATAGATGATGGTGTAGCGTAAACATTTTATTGGCATGACTTTGGGAAGGTTGAATTTCTTATAAGTAACTTACGTAGATCATCTTAAATGAACATCAATAAAACCTTTACAGTGCTGTATATCATCTCCGGTTTGTCTGTATACTCTGCAGTACATTGTGAAACTCCTTTTAGTGTTGGATAGCCATGGAAAGAAGGCAAAAGTATCCTCTTCATTGCAGAGATGCTGCACTAAGCTGCACGATTGGCTTAGAAATCGCTTGATCATCAAGTCTTCTCTCATCAGGATGTTATATCTAATATCATTTGTAGCCAGTGCTGGTATTGAAGCTCTAGGAACCTGAGCCCTCTGGCCCCAGTCAGGCAAAGTACTGAAGCACATACTGAGCTTTAAAGTCGCAAGTAGTCCCATTTAAATCAATGGGATAGTTCCTGTGCTCAGTCAAACGTAACCCAAATGCCTAAATAGTTTCAGGTCAGAGATCTCCATACTTCCTGGGATCCAACTGAGAGTGATCGGCATCTTGCAGGGCTGAAGCAGAGGAAACTTTCAAAATGGTTGTTACAAGCAGTAAGAGTTTAATCTGACAAACCACAAACTTCATTTACAAAATTTTTGATCCAAGCCAGTTTTACTCATCAAGACCCGGGTAAAGAAAGTCAACAAGCAAGCATCTGGAGAGTAAACAGGGCTTGAATTCCCATTCTCAACTAAAGACAATTGGCTGAAAACATGGGAAGGAAAGAAGAAAATAGGGGCTCAGAAATGAGGAGAGAGAGAGAGAGTGGATGGATAGTCATGTGAGACTGGATACAAGAAAAAACAAAGCACTGAGATAAGACAAAGTAAGAGGAGGGTAGAAGAGAGAAGAGCTGTACTTTGGGCACTGGGGGCAATATGAAAAAGTCTGGGGCAAAGAGAGAAAGCTTAAACAAGATGGGGGTGCGGGGCAGGAAGAGGAGAAAGACACAGAAAAGGAGAGTAGGTTTAAAGCAAAAAACTGTGGAGACTGATGCAAAAGTCTCTTTCTAAATCAATCAGAAAGTTCCCAGATGTTGTACTGTACACATCTACTCTTGATCTCCTTTTGAAAAATCAAGAAGTATGAGTCACCATGAAAATTATGACCACAAGTCATCAAAGCAAATCTGTACTTTGAAGTATTATCATCAGTCTTGGGGTGGGGGGTGGTGCTGAAAGCAAGGAATGTGTTGTCTGAGGGTAATGATTGAAACATTTATAGCAGCTTTCCGAAACTCAGGCATACCTCAAAAACAGAAGAGAAGTGATGAAAACGGGTATATCCAATGCTATCCTATCGTAACTTAATTTTGTGGACTTTTAAGTCCAGGTCTAAAAAATAAGCAGCTTACATACCAGTGAACTGCAAATGAGTAATATAGTGGCTTTTCCATCATATGATGTAGTAAACAGATGCTCAGACACACATACAATTTCACTGGAGCACAACTCGACCTCTGCTCAGCCTTTCAAGGTAATGAATTTTCCAAACACATTCAGTGTTTTCTTTGTCTGGATATTCTTAGCTTTTTATTTCCCCAAGTAAAACCTGAGTGAGGATACTTACCACAGCTACTGGTTCTATAGACTGTCTGTCTCTTGCTTAAAAGAGAGGTTGTGTCTGACACTGTACAGAAGTGCAGATATGGGAAGGTGTTGAAGAGTGTTACCTGTATTAGTTCAGTGTGCTAGGAACAGCAATATGGGAATCAAAGGAGTACCCTGTCTTACCTTCCCACCACATCTTTACCTTTGCTTTCATTCATCTTCATAGTCTTAGGATCTAAGGCTAATTCAGGTTGGAAGGGACCTCAGGAGATCTCTAGGCCCACCTCCTCCTCAATGTAGGGTCAGCTCAGGTCAGGCCAGGTTGCTCAGGACATTATCCAGTTGGATCTTGAAAACCTTCGAAGATGGAAACTGCAGAAGTTTTTTGCACAACCTGTTCCACTGCTTGACTGTCTTCATGGTGGAGAAGTTTTTTCTTATATCCATTCTGAAATTCTCTTGACTTGCATCCATTGTCTGTCATCCTCCCACCATGCATAGGAATGAAAAGCCTGGGTCTATCTTGTTGATGACCTCCTTATAGGTACTTGCAGAGCAAGCGTTTCAGCCCCCTCATCTTCTTGGTGGCCCATTGCTGAAATTGCTCCATTTGTCAATGTCTTTCCTGTATTGGGGGGAGGGGAGGGGGAGGCAAAACTAGATGCAGTACTCTAGATGCAGTCTAACGAGCACTGAGTAAAGAAGGCTAGTCACTCCCCTTGATCTGCTGGCTGTGCGCCTGTTGGTACAGCTCAGGATGCTCTTGGCCGCCTTTGCTGCCAGGGCGCACTCATGCCTGGTCGTTGTCCACCAGGAGCCCCCAGGTCCTTCTCAGCAGCACTGAGATCTTCTCTTTGCATGTTTTCTTGTTATCCCTTCTGTGGCTTATCAAGGAGATGTTGCTTTTCTTCACTGTCAAGGCTCTTCATGGCCTGTTCTTACCTAGCAGTTCTTCGTCTTTAGACAGAAACTGATGCCTGCACCAAACTGACAGTGATTTCAACATTTCTTCCTACTTGTTAAATGCCTTTGAGCATTTTGGGTTTTCTCTGATACTGCTTCTCGCACTGCAGAGGAGCTGTCTGTGATATCCACTTTCTGTTCTCTTTCAAGCCTCTCAGAATCACAGAATCACTAAGGTTGGAAAAGACCTGTAAGATCATCAAGTCCAACCTCTCCTTCACGAACTCCTGATATCTTGCAATGCCTACCAAAACAGCTGGCAGCAGATGTCTGAGGTGGTGAAGAGCTGAGAGACCTGCCTGTCATTTTTGAGTTTCATTTAATGGTTCCAGTGGACTCTACCTCCAGCCTTCGTCTGCTTGTTATCATTTGTCAGACAGTTAGCACATCAGCTTTTAGGGGCAGGAACCATCACTGGACTCCACATTTTGATTCTGTATTTGTGAAACAGTGTGCTAGAACCCTGGCCCATGACTAAGGCTACTAGGTACTGAGCTGATATTACTGAAACTCCTGGTGAAAATAACCACTGATGGGGGATGTGGTTCCCAGCAATCCAGCTGCTACCCCTTGGGCTAATACCGATGAAGCAGGTTTTCAGGCATACCCTGTTTCCATCCCTCTGCCTGCCCACTGCAATCTAGTCTTACTCATAGTCTCCCATTGAACCTGGACACATCAGCAACAGTTTAATTCCTTTCTGCTTGTACTTGGAAAAATGTCAATAGCCCTTTGTGCTTAGATTAGTTAGTGATATTTATCTTATGTAATATCTCCATCTGCTGTCTGCTGGAGCACCAAAGGGTGAAGCAAATCCATGTCATCCATCTAGCAGCCACCTTGATAGCAGTCAGATGTACAGGGAAGCCTGTGATATTCATTCACAAAAACATAGCTGTATTCCTCTCCTTCACCTCTGTTCCTTGAAAATACTTTAAGTAATTCTAGGTTGTTTTCACAGTCTTAGAATATTTGAAAACTCTCATCTTGACCCCTCAAGTTATTACATGCCAATAGCAGATTTGGTCTTGCTGGTGATGACTTGAAGAAAAATAGCTGGTTTGTGCTGTTCTTTCTGGATGTTGTGAGTTTTCCGTTTTGTACACAACTGTCCCAGTTGGAATTTGTGTGTAGATTGGGGGAGTATATGTATGTGTATATATATGTAAAAAGAGCAAAATATTTCATCCTTACTTTCAGTTTTCTATGCTAACACAGTTAAATCACCAGTTCAGGTTTTATGACATGGCACATAACTGTAAAAGCTGGATGTCATTCTGTATTTCCTCAAATTCTCGGCTATGTGGGAAGCCCAGGGCTTTACTAACAAACCTAGAGAGTGCCACAGGGGTTTTTGGAAACTTGCAACGTGATACCCATACCGTACCCACCTGGAAGATGGTTCTCTTTTTTGACTGCAGGTCCAGTCAGAGACAGCAGTTGAAACTCCTCTCTGTTTGAAGGATTTTTGTGGTTTTGTGACTGTTGTCTACCACTTGTCCCCAGAGCCTTGGTTCTCACAGTAGCAGGATGAGAGGCACAGTGTTTTGCTTTTTTGTCATGTGCTGTACTGCTCTGCGCTTCCAGTTGTACCACAGCAGCTACTTATGTGGCTACACTGTGACGTGGATCAGGGCCCCTTTTTCCTCTGTGGTTCCTTAAAGCCATATCAGTTCCCTGATCTACTTCTCAGTGTTTCCCCATGCCCTCAGCACAACTGGGGAGACAGCACTTTTCTTCTTGGAGGCAGGATAAGACCAGAAGTGACTGGGGAAAGATGGGAGGATAAAACCTGTAAGGTGGCTTTCCCACTGGGTAGTGTGTGCCCCAGCACCGCGGCCTGCATGCATAAGCAGCCACAAGGAAAAGGTCATGGATCAGTGAGGGAAGTGAGTAGCCTGGGTGGAAAGAGGAGCCTTTGCTCGCTGGGAGTCTTCTACCTTTTCCTTCTGTGTAAATTGGAGATCCAGAACCTCAGTCCTGGAAGAAAGAAGGAAGGAGTCCAGAAGTGACTGAAAGAAAAGTCAAGGACTAGAGGAGAGGGAAAGGACAGAGTAACTTGGATGAAGACACACAGCTATTCTTGTTGAAAGTTTTTTATCACTTGGATACCAACGGTGGCATCCCAAGTGGAACACAACTGTGCAACACTCATGAAATCCAAAGGACACTGAGTCTGTAGGTGTCCCCTGTGGATTTCAAACTGGCTTCTCCATATCTTCCCAAACCAGGTGTTTGCCATTGTCCTTCCATGCAATCAATGTAAAAACAGTTCACATAAAAGAAGGAACATTCCTGTTCAAAAACAAATGAAAGACTCAAGATCATATTTATTTTTCTGCCTCTCTGTAGTCTGGAAAGTCAGAACGAAATAGCAGAAACCCAGCCTCTCAAATCTTCATGGTTGATATCATTCACAGCGTATCCCATGAAAGGCTTTGGCACAAAGAAAAGAAAAAAATAGTGTCTCAGCAATGCCCGTCTCAGGTGTGGCTGAATTTAGAGCATGTTGTTAGTTTAGGGGATGATGGGTGAATATGTAGAGAATGTGGTATACCCAGCAGATGTGTCATCTAATACAAGTGAAAGAGATTCCCAGCAACTGGGAACAGACCACCAGGGACTTCCTTCCAATTTGTTTTTAAACAAAAAGGAACAACTGTAGCCTTGGCTGAATTTTGAGGTCACCCAAACATGAGGTAAATAAAAAATTAATTTCCACTTACCAGTACTGCTGCAATGTACAGTTATTGTCAGTAGAATCATTTTGCTGTTGGTCTTTTTTTTTTGTATGCAAAAGCCAATGCAACCCAGTCAAAGTACACCTGATACTATTTAAATGATTACTTAGCAAAAAGTGCAATAAGCTTCAAAAAGCATGTGTTACTGTGGCTTGCTCTGATCTCTAAACCTCATATATTTGCAGTTTGACTCGTTGAGGCTCTTTAAAACAAATAGCTCACAAATGAGTAATTCTGCTGCTGAATATATCAACTGATCTTTATCGCATCCCAAATGATGAAGTATAATGGTTATACAAAGTGCTTAAATAAGCCATGGAGCAATTTCCTGGAGCGATATATATGCTGAAACCCTCATTAAATTAATATTAGGTGAAGGATTAAACCTGGAAAACTAAAATAACAATAGATTTCGTATTGGTTATGTGAAGCTATGAGAAACAGCTGCTGGTGGTTTCAGCAGGAATCCACAGATGTTCAGAGCTTTCAGTTTTACTGTCTGCAGAAGTATGTAGCTAGTAAGGAGGGTAGCCTTTACACTTTTGCCAGTATTTTTCTAATATTGGTTTAATTACAGCACGGTAAATAGAATTCTGGCTAGGAGGACGGCACAGTAACTACCTTGACTTTAATCTTCGGCCCTGACCTGACAAGTGACTCAATTTCCCTACTCAATAATTCTGTTTTCCATGCTGTTTACAGTTGTAGTTGTCTTGTACCTCCTGCCTCAGCATGTCTTCCCCAACGCTATCCTAGGGCAGAAAGTTCTTCGGGACAGGGGCTCTCGTTTTGTGCTCCATCTGCCTAATGGGACCCCGGTTTCTGACTGGCAGTCCTGGGTAATAATCACAACATGAGTATCTGCATGCCTACAGCAGGGTTAAAGATATCTTTGTGAGTGTACCTTATGCATGTAATGTAAGAATAAACTCCTGTTTAAAATGTACCTAAGCACTTATGGTATGCAAGTTTGTGTCTTCAGAGATACAGATACATATTGGTATGCATACACAACCACAGAAATATAATAAAAAAAAAAAAGGAAAGAAAAAAAAAAGGAGCTATCTTGAAACCAGAAGGAAATACGCTCTAATTCTTTTTTCCAGGTTTGGATAAAAAGGTGGGTTTTGTCAAAGATTACTTTACTTGATAGCTCTTTTAACATTTGTGCCAATGTTTTACACACAAAAGATACATTTTGCAAAGAGCTTTTGGTAAAGTTGTCTCTAAAATCATGCCTAAACCCCTACAGTCATCACCTGCATCATGATTAGCCATTGTAGCTCAGCTGTAGAGTGTCCCTAGGAAACGAGGACTGGGGAGAACAGTCTTGGGTGCATGTGTGCGTATGTGTGAACAGGAGCATCTTTTGAAGTACCTGGTGTTAATAAAAAAACCTGATTTTCAACTACCGCTTCTCTGATCAGAATATGAATTAGGCTACAGAGAATAACCGAACAACAGAAAGCACAGTTGGGGAGGACCGTATTATTCTTATCATACCCGTCCTCAATTTCCTTCATCTTGCTAGTGTGAGAGACACATGGACCCATAGTGACAGCCTAAACCAAAATGTGATAAGTAAGTAATGCTTTGGGGTGCATATGCTGCAGAGGATTTGTTTTTACAATTTTCTAAAAATTAATAATGGGAAGAAATCACCTCTTTTGAGGATTGCTTGCATCCTCCTGCTCTTGCACATGTGTTAAATCCAGTTTGCATAATTATTCCCACATGTAACCTGTTCTCCTAAATTAGCAATAGTGAACCCATTTTCTGATTCTTGTAAAATAAGGAAAGGCATTAAAGAAATACCTGTACTGCACAAGCATTCTGCTCATAGAGGTTTAAATGTTCTTTACATTTTGTCGTTGTGTACTTTTTGTGCTTGTTGTGCTTTGTTCTCAATTTTCTGTTTCGAAGTGTTGCTGCTCTTTAACAAGAGTATAGCTTTAGGAATGCTCAGGGTCTGCCTGAAAGGAAAAATTAAAGGCTTTTCCCCGTCTTCTAAGTATTGGACAAGGAAGTAGAGCCTTTCATTTCTGTTTCTCTCTAGCTTCTCTGTTCTTTAAAGTTAGATAGTGTTTTTAGCTTGCTGCACTACCCTGGTGTTTTATTATTGGTTTTGCCCTTTGGAGGATGTGATTTGTCTTGTAGTACTTAAGGGGGGGAAAAAAGTGAAGCTGACTGTTCTGGAGCCTGAAGTAGTGGATTTGGCCAAAAGTCATTGCAACTCGGGCAGTTTTCTCAAGTGAAGAAGGAAACCCAGCTATTTTAGTGGCACTGGAAATCATGAAGAATATTTCAAAACCACCAGTAATCTGCTCAGGTAAATTGCTCTACGTGGCAGTTGGGATCTTTTAATTTCCATGGGAGCATAGATTTTTATGATGCAGTATCTACAGTAGCATTTCCTAGACGATACAGATTAGCTCATAAGTCTGAGAAGTGTAGAAAGATGAGGACGTTCCTTTGTAGCATAGCAACGTCTAGGGCATTATGTGAAGTTGTACCTGGCCAAGAAATATGAAGAATCGTTGCTGTTGTCTTGGAAATCTCTATGCTTTTTAGAAGGAAGAGAGAAAAAAAAAAATACAGCTTATTAGGCAGGAAGAAGGACTTTTTCAGGTGTTGTGTGTGCCTGAAAGATTTGTGATGCCAGCTTATTTTGGTGTAAGTCATATTCAGGTGTTCTGGAAATTCTACTATTTAAACAATAATTCTCTGGAATGGTGGATTAAATGAGCAGAAAAGGAAATATAATCAACAGTGCTTTATATGTGATTTTTCGTCTAAGTTGAAGTAAAACACTGGGTGCAATTTGTTTCCATTGTTATGCTATGTATTTGGAAGAAATACATCTTCATATTGGTGCGGTCTCTTTCCAAATACTTGCATTCTTTATTTAGATATAAATCTTTTATACGAATTGTTGATGTGTGCAGTATTTTACCCCACTGAGCTATTTATCTCTGCATTATTATTAAGCATAATGAGAAAAAACACACAAACCAAACAAACGGAAGGGAGGAAGCCTGATTTCTGGGCATGGCAAACACTGAATGCCTGCAGCAACCAATGCCTTCTGCAGGAATTGCAGGTGGTCAGCACTGCTGAAGAAGAAATTCTTAGTATCTGCTGAGAAGTTGGGTTACCTTGCAGGCATGGTAGATAGTTTTTAGAAAAGTGCAGGATTGGTACATACAGTCTTTATTCATTGACGGTTTGTTTTCTGAGGTCTGTGTCTTCTCTGTCCTTTTTACCCCTGCTACAAAAAACCTGATAGAGTGATTCTGCCTGTCGGGTGGGAGATTTGGGTAGGAATGACAGACAGAATATGGACAGCCTGTGCAAAAGGCAGTCCTAAGTGTTGATTATTAGGTTTGATGTGAGAATCCATTTTACTGTTTTGGTGATTCCAAATCCGCTGGATTCCTTCTCCAGGACACAAGCTTGCTCATTTTCTATAGATGACACCACAACATAATAAACAGATTGTCCCATCTGTTCCCCTTTGTGTCACAACAGTTCTCTGGTAGCAACTGCTCAAATGGAAAAGCAATACCAGAAAAAGCATTTCTTTGCTTTTAGTTGTCTTGCAGTGATATATGTGTGTTTGAAATGGGAGACTAGTGCCCTAAAACCAACTAGCTCAGTAGACCATCAACTGAAATGTCAGGGAAGAAGCATGAGGAGAATGCATACTTTTCCACAGTAGCCCTATAGCTGCTATCGGAACATGTCAGGCTGATCTTTTCTGCACCCTGGTGCTTTGAAGAGGGGATTGTAAGAAGCTGAGAAGATGTGGGAGTGAGTGGTAGAGAGACATCGCTTTTGGTGGTTCTCCCTGTGAGTCCTATCTGTTCCATGGGAATGAGAAATTACTTTTGACTAGTCAAGGACAGAGCAGAGAGTTCAATATTTAGGAATCATATTTATTTTTTGTTGGTTTTTAGAATCAGGTCACAAGTGGCAAGGCATATCCAGATAGCCAAGTGCGTGGGTATCTGGAAATATCTCTCTACTTTGTGCACTGCAACACTGCAACAACTCTGCTTTTCATAGGGTTAGGTCAATCCTTTCATATTTTTTGGTCTTTCCTGCACTTTTTCAGTTCCTTACTAACCATATAATAATAACATTTTCAGTGGCAGTAGAAGTGATTCTTTTGTATTTGGAAAGCATCTCAAAAGCCATGCTTGTTTCTGGTTTTTTACCGTATTTTAAAATATATATTTGCACTCAGTGAAGTATATTGTGACTTTAAACTTGGAGCATGGTCCATGACAAATTTAAATGAGTTTGACTTTGTTTTAAATTGCAAGCATTTTATTTTTATGTTGTGTGTAAGAACACAGTGTCCCTTTCTGGTGGGACCACAGAGGCTTAATAACTAGCAGTACTTCTGGATGAACGTGTTTAACGCAAGCTTTCTACTCGCTCATTCTGCCCCAGCACCAGTCCTCTTGTGCATCCTTCCTGGTGCTTGGAAAAGGTGGAGCAGCTTATCTAAAAAGTTTAATCTTTTCATTGGCTGTTACTCAGCTTAATTTTTCAGTGTCATATTAGGTATTGACTTTCCTTTGTGAGGCAGGCTTCTCTATAATAAGCTGTAACTTTTAGCATGACAGAAAGGTCGTATTTGTTCTTGTACACGTGCATGTACGTGTGCATTTGTGATGAGTCTTCAGGGTTTTTTCCTATTCAGAGCTGCTTCACTAGCATTGGAAAAGGTGACTAAATCAGATGATGTGAAGAGCTACCCGGTGACCACTTAAGCATAACATAAGCAGTTAAGCTCTTTCTTGGTTTGCACCTTCAGGGAACCTGTAACATGGCTCAAGAGAGAAACTCTTATCTTCAGCAAGATCCTATAGGGCTTAGCTTAGGTGGGAAGGGGACAGAGCTAGGATGGTGGTATGTACCGCACAGCAGAGAGGGATCTGGTCCACAGATTTGGCCAGGCACAAAGCTGCAGCTCCTAATGAGGGGCTGCAGCTGCTTCATCCCACGTTGAAGGCTGAGACTTAGCTAGAAAATCAGTCTGTGCCCCATGGTACCTCCCTACTCAACCTAGGACTAAAATGGGTGTTTCACCTTTAAGAACAGTTTAATTTACTGTGTTTCTTGATAATGGTTGTTTTCTTTCTTATATTGCACAAGGTACTTCCTGTATTTCCATAATTCCATGACTGTTTTTCCCCAGGGATGAGGGAGGTAAAGGTAAGGAGGGTGCTTTGCCAATATGAGGAACAGCAATGACTTGTAACCCAGTGCTGTTTTAACTGTGCAGGCTGCTGCTGACAATAAAAGCTGGTCTTTCTGCCAAACGTATGATTTTCTTCAAGATATTGATCTCTAGAGGGGAGTCTGACATCCCTCCCCCTTTTTCACCCCCATGAAGGGCTGTGAACTGTGTTAGTTGGAGTGGAAACTGGGATATTATTTGATTGATTCGACCTGCGGGTGTGCGTTGGCAAGTCCAGTCAGCTGTAGTATTTGGAGGCAAATGCTCCTTGTGGCAGGTCGTAGCTTTCACATGGGTTCTTGTCTGAAACAAAAGAGCAGGGTTGGAACTGGGGCTCTTAAACACAGCTTAGAAATCAAACATTTCAGTCAACCACCACATATTAAACCCTTTGGGAATGGAAAGGAACCAGCCTGGTTCAAAGTAAAAAGGGGGGGAAATGGGGATGGCTGTAGGAATGTTTGGGCAATCCTGCCGCTTTACCCCCAACCCTAGAGCTCCTAGAAGACTTAATTGTGTGGTACTGCTGCCGTATCTAAGAGGAGTTGTATCTAAGATGATGTACACCCAGTTCTCTTCAGTAGCTCAACATCTTTATGCTGTCCTTCATACTTGTTTTAAGATGAAAAATCACTAAACTAGAAAAAGAACGGTTTGGTTTGGTAATATTGTCGTTACCAGAATGCCATGAAAGAAGCAATTTTCTTAACGACAAAAGACCTGTTATGCTATACCTAACCATCCAGCTCAAGTATGCTGTCTCCCACGATGATGGCAAACAGCAAGTGCTTGGCGAACAGCACAACAGCAGAGCAAGTATGAAAACAGTGTGATCCTTCTCTAATTTTACTGATCCAGCATAAAGCCTGCTGAACAAAAAATGAAGTTGGATCACTCTGTTTAATAGTTACTAGAGGATCTGTCCACCATGAATTTGTTTAGTCCCTTTTGGTTCCATGTAACAGGTCCATAGTTATAGTATGTACAGTGTGGGGAAAAATGCACTTTTTATTTCATTTGAAACCGAATGCCTCCCTTGCTCTCTCTCCTCTTTTCCCCTTGCTTCTGTGAGAAATAGTGAAGGATGTTTCCCTTTCCACCTTGAATGAATTAATGGTTTGAAGCCATCTGGGGCACTCAGAGGTACTCACATGATCTTCAAACCAAGGACAGAGCATTCTCACCCATGCACGAAGAAAACCGCTTCCACTCAAAATGGTTTATGTACAAGCAGAGTGCCTGAAATCCAGGGAGCAAGATGTTCCCATGGACAGACACATGGTGTTCCTCATACCTGTATGTGAGCTTGCAGAGGTGAAGAGCTCTGTTGGGGGGAGCGGACTGCCATCCAAAAAGGGCTGATCCCACTGTGTGTTCATTGCCCTGTACACTGAGAAGCTCGAAGCACCACTGGAGGCTAACGCCCTTCTGCCATTCCCCGCAAGAGGACAGAGCAGTGCATCAATCCCAAACTGGTCCATTTGTTTTAGTTTTAAGAGCTTAATCCCAGAACATATCTGTATATCTGCTTATCAGATTTTATAGAAATTCTCTGTTGAAATTTCTCTATTTCCTCCTTTGGAGATATGTGTGTGTGTTGTTTATACATAAATGCGTATGTGTGTGTGTTTGTATACATGTGTGAATGCATAGAATTTACTGTATATAACTAAGAAAAAAATTGATTTGGGGAAGGGCAGAAAACTTAACATAATGGAACGTTGTGACTGTGAATTTTAAGCCATGACAGCCAAGAAATTCAAAATTATGTTTCCTGCAGCAACTGTAATTTGTCTACGCTGGTCATAAATACGAAAGTGTAAATCTAGGAGCATACACACTAATACAGGAAACTTCATTATGTGCAGGGGGGCTAAGTTACAGTTGTAAATTTGCAAAGTTGAATTTCATGGCTGTTACGTGTTTAAATTTCCTATGATAACACTGAATTAATGTAGTTTCACCATGGAATGTATTAAGAAAGTCTTAGCTATTACAGGAATGAAGCTTTCATTTCCATGAGAGTATGACGTTGTATTAAAACTGTATAGTTTATGTACATATTTATCTAAAACTGGGGCAATGCAGGACTCTTAAAGCTTGGCTGCTGTGATGCTGCTAAGTCTCATATTTTTCTGACTTAGACTGGTGATGGCAGTAAAGCATGGCTGGCTTTTTAATAGTTTGGCTGCTGTGGATTTGCTAACCCAGTTTTTGGTACATGTCATCATTAACCTTGTGTTTGTGTTGCCGCTTTCAAAATATAAGTACAGCTTTTTCCTGTGCCATGTGGGTCTCTCGTTCATTGTGTCCCCTGGTCCGCAGTTGGAAGCAGGGAGGGAACTGAGTGAACAGCCAGAGCGCAAAACTTCTCCCATCCCCTCAGCATGTTGCATTCAAGATTACTGCATCTGGGAAAACTTTTTTGGTTTTGTTTTGGTTTGTTGTTTGTGGGGTTTTTTTTTCCCCCCACTAATACCAGATATTTATGGAAGTGCTGAGGTTCATCCTGTTTTTCGGGACTCTGGGCTGAAGACACTCTGTGGCCTTGTGCCGGCTTATTCGCTGGTACTGACTGTGCATTATTCCCAGCTGGTTTTCCTCCAGAGGTGGGGGCTTCTGCCAGGTATTCTATTTTCTCTCCTGTGCAGCTGTGAGGTATCTGGATCCAGGCTAGCTGATGATCCTTTGCTGTGTGCGGATGAACAGAGACTACTCTTACGGTGACCACTTGATTCCTGCTGCCAGGGTGTCCAGAGTAGCGCCCTGGTGTGGCAACATACCCAGGGCACAAGTATTTGCTATTTTATGCTGACAGATGAGTTCTGGTGGATCCTGTTGCTGCTTAAGACAGCTGTCCACCCATGCCTCAAGCTGCTGCAATCCTTCATCCAGCATATACTAGCATAAACCACTGAGAGGGGCAATTTTCAGCTGGCTACAGCAGGCTATGAACTGCGGTGATGGAGGAACAGGCATGTGTTTGTTTTATCAGCTTCTGCAGGGGCAGTAATCTCAGACAGAAAGGTAGAGCACAGGGTTGGGGATGAGGAATGCCCTAAACTATTATAAACCCATGTGGAAGAGTCACAGCCCTGAGGTGGCAGTGATGCACTCCTCAGGTACATCTAGGCATGGGCTGGGCAGACCGGCAGAGCAGGGTACAGCACTTCTAAACTAAAATTAGCATCCTGAGAGGGAAAAGCTTGCAGTTTTAGTAAGCACTTGGCTTATTAACTGAAGAAAGAAATGTGACTAATGGCTAGTAAACGTGTATCATAAAGGGTGGATCATCATAAGCTTTCATTTTATTATTAAAAAAAATTATAGTAATTCAGTACTCCTAAATACTTTCACCTTGGGTGATTGAAAAATGTGATATCATTCTTTGCAATATTCCTTACAATGTGGGCTCAGTCTAGTGCTGTAGATAGTGTAATTACTGGGAAAGCACTCTTGTTTTCCAAGTCTGTTGAAGAATGTCAAAGATAGTGCACTGCAGTGTTTGAAATGGAAAGTAAACAGAACATTTAAAGTAGCGCCGTGGTGAAAAAACTCCGATGGGACCAAAGAAGTGGTGCGGAGTTGTCTGTCCATTGGCAGTGCTGCCTGCCAGGTCTGGCCAGTGCCTGGCAGCAGCGCTGTGCAGGTGGGATCAGTTCTACCTTCTCCTGAACCTCTTTTCAGTTACTTGTAAATCTTTAAAAAAACCTCCAGCAGCACCCTAAAAACCTGAGGGGGGTGGTCAGGCAGTGGGAAGGAAGGATGGCAGGGCTTCTGGGCTTGGGCAGTGTGCCAGTCAGGGCCAACATGCAGGCGGCAGAGCCAGCTGGTGTCCTGTTAGCTTCTCCAAGCACTATGCTGGAGCACACCTAAGTCGTGAAGAGGACATAGCTGAAAGTGGTGGCTGGAGGTGACAGCATAGAGGAAAATGTAGTGGGAAGAACACATTGCTCTCAAGAGCCGCCTCTAAAATGTCTGTAAATTCATAAGGAAATAGTCTTCGGGGCTGCCGTTTGCCTTGAACCTGGAAAGGGATCAAAGTCAATGGGCTTTAGACCTCTCTGTTGTTAAAGGGCGGGAGAGTATAGAAAGGAGGACAGTGATGGCAACAGGATCTGTTGAACCACAGTATGTATTTGCTGGGATGCCTAAATACAAACTTAGTAACTTCATCTTGACCTGTCATTTGGAGACTCTTGTCCTATCCTCTTCATGTTTTAGGTGTAGGTAACAGACAATTATGTAGCTCGTGTAGCTCTACAACAAACAGATCAATATGTTTGAGAACTAAGAATTTTATCCTTACGCTAACTTTAGTGTTGATATAATACTTACCGCAATGATGCTGACTGCAGCCAGGTGGTGAAGGGACAGTATAATACAGGTTTATTGCCTTGTCTTTTACCATTAAAGATTTTTCTGCATTAAAAGGCTCTGAGAAAAGGTTACTACCTAGTAATAAAAAAGGTGTGCTCACTGTTTTAAGCATTTGTCCTTCCAGTCTATGTAACACACATGAGCATACACACGTGTGTACACACAAAATTACAACAGTTCTGTATCTAAGCTAGTAACACCATGAATTGACTCAAAGCAGTTTTCTTACAGACTTGATAATCCAGCCACGCTAGACCCTACAATTTGTTACACCTTTGAGTAACTTGGCTCACATGGAATTTGATGACACTGATAATGTAAGTCAGACTGTTCCAAGTACATTTGCAAGATCTGTCCATATTGGGTCCTTGCGTACACCTCATTTTAAGTGGGAGAGTGCTGTTTTCATGTGCCTGACATAATCCTGCTGCTTTTGAACTTGATAGCAAATATTCATTCACTCACTATGAATTGTGGGTACTCTGCTTCTTTGGGGGTTTAAGATATCACTGAGTTACTTGAATGTGTAATTATTTTTCTTTAGTGTCCTTGTATCTGTGGGAATGAAAGAAGGCCCCTGTCCAAATGGAGTGGTCACACTTGGGATCATGAGCCACATCTTCTAGTTGAATAATTAAATATCCTGAAGCTGGGACTTCAGTGAGTTTTGGATTAGTCCCCACAAGCTTAGAAGTGTGTTCAGTAGGTTGCTGAAGTTTAGCAGTGGTATGTATATACAGTGGTAGATAGGGGTAAGATGAGAATATAGGGGTCTACTGCAGGATTATAATTTTATTCACACTAACACATGTATCAAGTTGTTGACTGAGGAGTACCTCCAGCATTTGCAGCTGTGTCGTTCATGTAGCAGAGGAGATGTTGACATTTAATTCATTGGTGTTTCATCAAAACCTCTTGTGTGATGGCTTTATTGTGTGAATTTTTTTGAATTTGGTGTACAGGATATGGATTCATTTGACAAGTTCATTCCTTTAACAAGTTGGATAATCATTTGTGATTCACAATTTTATTCAAAGGGTGTTTATTAATTTAAAACTTGCACTGTATTCCTTATCAGATATTTATTGACTGGTTTACACTGTACAGAACAGGATTTGTGTAAATCAGCATGCTGTAAATTTGCCTTTTTAACAGGTTTATTGCTTTAGCAGGTATTCACTTAGGATTTCACTGTTCTGTCATAAACCATTCCCAGGCATGGAATACATTTTTGAGTGAGATAATATACTGTATAGACCAAGGTGTACACATCAGCTGTGATATACATATAAGCAAAATAAGAAAAGACGGTTTATCCTGCAGACTCCAACAATCTTGTGCAAAAGTACTTATTTCAACTGCAGTGCATTAATGCAAAGCAGAAGTAAGATATTGCATGACTTAGAGAGCATGAAAGAAGAGCGTTACCATTTTCTTTTTTTCAAAGGGGGAAACGTCTCAGCAAAGGCAAGATCTTGAAACCCATTGACTCCAGAGAAGTTTCAGCAAAACTGAAAAACTAATAATTGTGTTGTTTTCATTCTCGTTCTCTTCCTGTTTTTACAAATAACAAATTACACTGTTCTGACCACAAGATGAGGTCTTTCTGTCCACAGCAAAGACGCCGCTTTATGTTTAAGAGTTTGTTGTGGTACTTGTGGAATTAATAATTATGCTAACAGCAATACATTTTTTGTTGTTGTAGTTGTTTGGATGTCTAAAAAAGCCACTGGGAAATGAACTGATCCCTCTTTTCAAGCCAAAGTGCGTTTCTTATTGTAACCTTTTAATAAGAAGGTCCCTATTGATAAGACTTTCTTAGCGTGAAATTGGACAGTACAAATAGTAAACATATCATGTTATATAAAAATTATATAAAATACATAAATTTTATATGTGAATGTGATAAGAATCTTTGAATCTGTAAAAAATCTGAAAAATGCTTTTAAAAAGTGCAATTCTACCCAGTTAATAATCATGTTAAAATGATCTCTTCCTTTTAAACAGCTCTGATCCAAAAGTGTATTCAGGCTCATAAATGCTGATTCTAGCAAACAAAACAAGTTTGTTCTTCTGAATGAATGACTCAAACTGGTTATGAGGGGATCTTTAAAAGATGTTTCCTAGTATAAAATCTTGCATCTCAGTAGTTTACAAGGTCAGTTTGCACTTCAAAAAGCATTTCAGAAAGCTTCTAAAATGTGTGCTGTGTGTGTTATACAAGTTCAGTTGTAGGTATACCTACCAAGTCCGGCCACTTGTAAAGGTATGTTTTTTAATTTTTTTAGCCACTCAGCAGATATCCACCTTTGATCAATGACATCTCCTTTTGGCTGCCTTCTGAGACATACTCTAAGAATGATTTCTATGATTTGGCTCGAACCATTGGTGGAGACTTGATAGAAAAGGTTGTCCTGGTGGATGAATTTACCCATCCAAAGTAAGTAAAACTTTTCACACATTTTTCCTGTCGTCAGAATATAAATATTTTATAAATCTTTTAGTTCTGTATACCAAGAGATTCTTGATTCTTACAGTGTTTGCACATTTCATTTTTAGCTCCAAAACATTTTTACACCACTTTCAAGAATAAATATTTTTACTTAAAAACAGTATCTTATATTTCAGTTTTGTACTAGTACTGAGCTTCTGGTATTCAGACTACAACCCCAATGTGTTGTGCCCAGTTAATCACAGCAGCAGTGAACAACTGCCTTCCTCAATACATCTGCCAGTGCGTGACACTCTTATCCATGACATGTCTGATATTCTAGTCCTGCTTTTCGCTGAGTGACTGGTGTTGGTCTCCTTGTTCTCTTCCTTTCTTTTTCTAGTCCTGATTCGCTAGTAGGCCTTTACTATAAATGTCAGGATAATGATTTGTTGCAAAATACTATTGTTGCTGTTCAACAGGGAGAAAAAAAAAGATTTTGTTACTTTTTCTGATACTTATTTATGCTGTTGAACAATCTCTCGGGCTTCAGAATACCTTCTTATTGATAGAGCAGCACTGACACAACCATTGGGTGCACAGGTTACTTGTCCAACTGATCAGTTGTCTCAAAAATTGACAAGTATCAGCTATTACATATGCAATGCTTTTCAGTTTGCTCTTTCCAAACCTAGAAGTAAATAAACTGCTGGCTACCCAACATTCCCAAATTGAGTTTTAAAACAATTTCGCCTCTTTGAGAGGTGGGGGTTGTTTTGGTGCTGTAGAAAGGCAGGTAGTAAACCTAACTGCAGTGTTTTTGAAGTTGATGGGAGAATGGTTCATGCTGTGCTCCAACACCTAGAGATTTTTTTCTTCTTACATCCAGGTATTTGACCCTATTGTTCTTTTGAATATGATGTGTGTTGGAGAGTAGATGGATAGATTATTCTCTGGCATAGTTTTCATTGTGGTTCAGTGGATTAATATTTATTTGTTCTTTCCTTTTTACCCTTTTTGTGTGGTGTTATATGAGGCTCTTTCTGCTGTGTGAAGATACAGAAGTGCCAATGGAATTTGTGTCAGCATCTGAAACCTTTGAGTCTTTAATTCTTGAGTGGTCGTCACATGCAAATCATGGGAAATGATCTTAACCCTATACTCAAAACAGAATGTCCAGCAGAGGAATATAGGCTACGATAAGATAATGAGTACAAATCACTGTAAAGAACAAGACTGTCTTTTACAGAGAAATTAAAAAGCAAGTTTGTTGAGAGTATGGATGACTTGTTATTGTCACTTGGGCTGCACCGTAGTATTAGCACAAGTACATAGAGATCGAAGGCTGCTTACATAGATGCTGCTGAAAATATATTTAATTGCTTTTTATCATGATGGTTAGAATACGGTAGAATCCACATTAACTTTTTTTTTTTAAAGATCGGGGTGTTGGACCCGTTTTTCGAACTGGTCCTTTCCCTTTGCTCATGCTGAATGCTTATTGTTTGTATAATGCTGTTATACATACAATGCTGTATACATACAGACACTGTGTTCATTGCCACTTTTTGTCTACATTCTTCCTGGTGATACCAAACGTGTGATCATCTTTGTTGTTATGTCTTCTCTTTGGGCAAAATCCTGCATTCAATGTAAGTAACTCTGCCAAGGCTGAAGGTTTGGAGAAATCTTGTTCCCTGCTCCCTCAAACAGAGGCAGTGTTATTCTGTGATTACTCTTGCAGCTTGCCAGAGAATCCACATACACAGGGAGGGCCTCGCCAGCAGCACTGTATCAGTTGTGGCTTAGCTCATGGGTTGTCCTCCTCTTCTTTACTGAGACTAATATCTTCCATACTAGTTAGGGTGGTGAGATAGAGACAGGATTCACTACTCTGGATTTCTAGTATATATGTTTTCTCCTTTGATATACTTTGACACATCCTGAACATATACAAGGGATGACAGTTGTTCAGTACAAGATCTTTTCTTCCTCCACAAGGAATATACCTCTGGTTCTCTCTGTGACTTCTGCAACTAGATGGGAAGGATGACTGCTCGCTGAGAATTGTCAGACAGATTTAGGACTTTCTTAGTATTGTCCTCTAAAGCCATTAAACACTTGCTCAGCAGACATCCAAATATGTTTTGATGCTACAGGGAGGAAACGTTTCTCCCCTTCATGTCTGAAGAATTTGGGGAGTGACACTAATGGGTTGTTGGTAAGTGATGTTGTAGTCCTCTTAGTTCATTCAACTACAACAAAAATAAAAGAAATCTTTTAAAATGCCCCATTAAAAAAACAGTAATTCCAAGGCGATTATCTACCTCATTAAAAAAAAATTATAGATCAAGACTGCCTTTGACATAATGGTTAATTTGCCCTCTCTTCTTAGAACAAGGTGTGTGCAGATATGTAGCTTTCAGACTGATGATGTAAGCCATGTAAGTCATTTTGTCTGTTCTCCAAAGCCTTTGGAAGACTGACTTTGAAAAGAAGTGTTCTTTTTGGTCTTAATTCCAAGATAATTGTCTTGTTACAGGAACGATACAGTGGCTTCTTTAATTCAGTGTTGCAGAAAAGCCTCTGGGCACAGAAATTCATGTAAGAGATCCTCAGTGTTGCTATGGACCTGTAAGTTGTAGATCTAGATGCTTGTAATCATTATCTTGAATTTGTAGTGATTCTGGTGTCGAGGATGGGAGAAAAGTGTATAGGATAGGGAAGCCTGCAGTGTTGCTGTCTTGAATGTTAGTTACTTACAAGCAGCTTAATAAGTTCATGCTTATAATTAATCAGTTCTGGAATTTAAAATTCAGACTTTTTTCATCCTCTAAAAATACCAGTTTCATGAGGAATTAGGACATTTGGCAGTCTTATTGTCCTTCTTAAACTACCTTTCTTAGTTATAGGACTATAAAGATTGGAAAACAGAAAATGCTGTACAAATAAAACTAATTTAGAACATAGAAAGAGGTCTTTTAATTAAGGTCCTTTATAGAGGCTGTCTCTGTGATACTGAGTAGTTACCTTATGGACTTTTCTGTGGTTCAGAAATCTTTCAAGGTTCCACTGGGCTTTGGACTGATAACCATGCTGCAGTACATCATAATTACAGTGTGTACTAGCAGTGAAAATGTATTTCTCTACAGGGAAAAGGAAGGGGCCGGGGCGTAATTGTCCTTAAACAAGGAAGAGATGTCTGGAAAAAAAAGTAAGTCTTGATTATCCACTTTGTAAGGTGGTAATGTTGAGACATCTTCCAGGAAAGCACAGGCAATTAAAAGATACAGCAGGAAGGAGTCTCATGGCTGAAAATCACAAATTTAGGAGAGTGCCAAGTTACTGTGCTAGGGTAATTAAGAACTGTTCCAGCCTAACTGCGTCTTAGGTAAACTTAACTAAGTAAGACACAGCATTGAGGTAAACTGGGTAATGCATGATATGTGAAGGCGGCTTTTCAGAAAATAAACTTTTGGGTTCAGTTTAGTCTGCAAAAATTTTATTTTCTTTTCCTTACAGCTGAAACTAATTGTAATAGATGCCAGCCTCGTGGGGCTAGGTCAACTGTAAAATCTTTCAAGCAGAAAGTTGTTTCATACTGCAGTTACATGTTACTTTGAGGTGGAAAAATAAGCATTCCCTATTAGAAAATAACGAACTAGCAGTAATTAAGACATGTAGACATTTCTGTGTTTACCTCTCTTGAATTTTGTCATTCCTCTAAATTCCTGTTCACCAGTGTAACAGACCTCACAGAGCAAAGAAATCCATGTGCTTTGTTCCAAGCAGAGAACTGAGTTTTAGGCACTAAGCCAAGGTAGGTAGCTTTTGCGTAAAGTGATTCTGGAAACCAGGATAACTGTAGGGATGCTCAGCAAGAGTCCTGTGATCCACAAGAACTTCCTCACTTCAGTTTCATCCCAGTGATTCCAAACAGGTCCACCTACCCCAAACGCTCCTTGGGTGTAACTTCATCCAACGTGAATAACGCAAAATGTGGCAGTAACACACCTGTTATTCAGGCATATAAAGAGTAAATCGACAGATAGGAAGAAAAAATTGTGGCTTTGCTGAAATGCCAAAGAAACTGAATGAAACTGTGGTGTTTATGACAAGAACAGGAGCAAGGTATCTGTAAGGCAAGCAGAATAGAGAAGAAATGTCCCTTTGCAGTGAGCAAAATGTTTTCCACAGTTCATCTGGCAGATTTAAGCTCTCCTTTGCTTGATGCATTAGCCGCAAACATTTAGATTTTCGTATGTTTGATTAGTGAAGAATATTTGTCTGTGCATGGTTTGTAAAATAAGTTTACTGACTTGCCTTGAGTTGCCTGTTGCCGTATGCTGTGTGAGCCACGCGACCGGCCACTGCAAGGCAATGGCACTGTTTCTGCTACCTGGCTGAATTAGTTCTTTCAAATCCTTGGAGATCTCTAAGGACCTTTAAGCATTGCTGTGCAAATACGTGGTGAGTAAGGATTTGTGGCTGACATTTTTCCCTTTGGAACATTCTAGTGAACAAACATTTGCAAAAACAGAGAATATTTTGGATTATATTGATACTGAAGGGAGAAAAGAAAGTCAGGGGTTTTTTCCTTACTCTTTGCAACGGTTGTTGTACCCTCCATATTTTTAAGTTCAGGTCTTCTACCCAACTTGTCTAACCTGTCTAATCAATATGAATGACCTTCAGAAGTTAATCAGAAAGTAATGCCCTTTTCAGTGGTCAAGACATCTCCAGTTTCAGAAAGGAAACAGGTTTCACAGGGAAAAAGAAAGGCTGGCTGAATGGCAGTCAAAAGGTAGAAAAGTCTCTGCCCGTTACGAGTAAGTAAATCAAAACTGCTGCCATGCAGAGAATCCCATTAAGAGCAGTGTCTTGCATTTCTGAGACGTTCAAGTAGGTATTGCAATGGCATACACATGGAATTCCAGGGATGGTAATGAAAGCATACCTGTCCAAAGTAATAGAGGAGATGCTGGCTAATCACACGTGGTAGAATATGTTGTAGAAGTGGCAGAATACTTTTTTGACCTGAGTTGTCCCCAATGAAGAGGACAGAGAGAAGAATCCAGGGGTGAGTACCTGTCCCCTACAATGCAGCACCACAAAGAGAATCCAGAAATGCCGAGGCTGCTTATCTTTGCTTTGGGTGAGCCCTGCAAATGTTTTTTTTTCAGCTTAGCATGCTGTGTCTCTTCTTCCAGGTACCTTGCATCATCCTGTCAGGTGTGATGGCCTCACAACCTCATTCTGAAAAAGTATTTTCTGCATTTTGCAGAGAGGTTGTTTTCCTACTGGTCTGGGACCTGATTTTTTAAAGTTTGATACTAAAATTTCTTTTTCTTTTTTCTTCTTTTTTTTTTTTTTAGAAAGAGAAGGGAAGGAAGGAAGGCTATGACTCCACATCTTCCTTTGTAAGGAAGATACATAGGTAGGCTGAAAAAAGTATACAAAACTGTAATCAAGAAATGCACTGTGTCCTCAGTGGTACTTAAGAGGTAAATTTTTAATCAGAACAACTGAAAATACCCTGAAAAGGTGGTGTGGAGACAGTAAGGGGGAAAAATTTGATTTGCTGCGTTTTGACAGCTGCACTGTTAAAAATGTAGGTGGGGAATAGATAAGAAAGTATTTATTCTTGCATTTGTGTGAATTACTTGCACACTTCTGGGGTGAGATCAGCACATTGTAACAGTCTGTTAAGCGAAGGGAGAGGAAGTGTATTGGCTGCTGTGAAGGAGGAAGGTAGGTGCACTGTGGCACCATCTTTAGAGACTTTCGGAGTACTCAGATGACCTGTGTCTATTCTTTTCCAAACACTAAAAGGAACAGATCTGACAGCGAAGAGTCAGATCCTATTGACTGCCATGTTCTGTCAATGCACACACCTAGCTCCCTGTTAATATACAGAAAAAACAATGTAATAATATAATATTCCTTTTTATTGCCAGATTTGTTGCACTTTTCCTTATCTAGATGGAGATCAAATCAAATACTTTTCGGTCTGGTTATTTATTGAAGCTGACTTGGTTTTCTTTTCCTTCTGGAACAGGTGAATTAAGCAGAATAATTCTGAAGTGCTGCTTGCTGCTAGTATTACGCAAATTAAAACAATCAGTTCAGTCCCTGAACACCTTGTTGTTCTTCAGCCTGAGCACTTTACAATTTGCTGAGGGATTCTTGAGATTACCTTTAACTGCTGAGCTGGCAAAGCCCCAGCAGCAGCTTCTCTGCAGAAAAAACAACCCAGAAGCTGTTTTTGACAGTAGCTAGCAGAGGATCAGTTTCCTATTAATGAACTGTGTTCTCCAGCTCTGGATTTTTTTTCTCTCATTTGGTCAAACAAGTGTAAGACTAATATTTTTGCAATAGCTTAACTGTTTATGGGAGGCTCTGTCAGTGGATACTGGTTGACTTCTGAGCCTTTCTCCAGCTGTGGCAGTAGAGCATGACTATCTAGTGGCTAGTTAAAGCACTACAGGAGTACCCGCGGCCCTCTTCTCTTTTCTCTCTCTTGTCCTACCCAGGAGCATTGCCACCTGTTTTCGCTCATGAATGAGGACCTTTTCTGTCATTTCTTTTGCCTTATGGGCTTCAGCTTAGAAAACATATCTGTAATGGACGTTGCATAGTTGTGAGTCCATTTCACTCCTGGTGTGTGCGTGTCAGCCGTTCACCTGTGCCCCAGACCAACTCGATGGCCAGCAGTGTTTGCTTGATTCACAGTCGGAACGGCCCCAACTACTCTTTGGCTTCTTCCTCTTCCCTGCCTTTTCTCCTTTGAAAAGCAATTGTGTAAAAATAGCAGCCCTGTTCCCATAGCAGCTCCTGCTTAGAGGTGGTCAGGGACTTTCTGACCAAATTTAGAGTAAAGACCGGGCTGCCCAGAGAGAGATGCTTTATTGAAGACCTGTGGGTTCTGGTCATGTCCAACCAGAGCCTGGACAATCTGCCACCTGAGGGCTGAGATCATGAGGTTTTAATCCTGGCTGCCTGGAGGCTGAAAGGCGCCCGGACGTGGGCTCTGTGTCTGTAACTAGGAGGTAACCCTGCCATGCTGATTGCTACATGGCTCCAGGGTGTCTTGCACTTCCCACTTCCTAGCAATCTTGATGCCCCGCTGTCCCGCACCAGGACTGAGGCTGTCAGAGTTTAGCTTTCCCAGGTATCCTGTGTGGTAGCAGGGGCATTCACGAAGCACAGGGCAGCCATCTCCTAGTTTTTATTTTTGAGGAAATTGAACTGAAGAGCTTTTCATTCCTCCTTTTCCTCCCCAGCAAAACCATTCCAGATTGAAATGAATATAGAGAATTAATGGAGTAAATATGCACATATTTTTGTTTAAAAAAGACTGTTTCAGATATTTTAGACATTCTGAACTTCAACCAGCTCTGTTTCTGCTTCTTTATAGTACCTACTGGGTGAAGTCAGAGATTGCAAAAATGAGCATGCACTTTTATAGCACAAGCCAGAAAGTATTGTTTGATATGAAAGTAGACCTTTTCAGAGCTATATTTATTATGTATACATGTGTAGACTTGGAATCTGTCTGCATATTTCTGTTAAGTGTCCTCTTCAAAGATTTTTAAATGCTTTGCCTGGAGCTTTTGAATTCCAGTGTGGATTCAGATACCCAGTTCCCTCAGGTTGCTTTGAAAGTCCCCGAAATAGCAGTTCCCAACCCAAATCTAAGAGTGTCATAAAGAACTATGAGAGGAGGGACAGAGAAGTCTATCCTGTAGAAACAGTGTGCCCTTGAACTGTTCAGCATCTGCTTATGCTGGGCATCTCTTGCTTCATCTGCCAGAAAGATGGACTTGAAAAATACTGGTAAATGCCTTGACTTTGTTTTACAGAAAAGAAAAAGAAAAAAAAAAAAAATTAAATCCTTGCTTTATACAATAAAGTCTAAGTTCTGTGACTTACGGCTTTTTACACAGCTTGTGACTGCCAGTTTAGACCTGTAATGCCAGTGTTTACTTGAAGACCATCTGGTGGGGGAAAAAAAAAGAATAATCAACTGATCAGGAAAGACAGACTCTACCTTTCCTACTGTTCTCAGTGTTCAGACAGGCACCATACAAATAGCTATTCTTAATGGCTTGCTATTGAAGTCTGAGGTTTCCTTTAAACCACTATTCAAATCACTGTCTGTGGGGCAGACAGTGTTCTGCTGTACCATCCCTGGCTCTTCAGAGACTTCACTGAGAAAATCATCTTCACTAACTGAAAATAATTTACTATTAATGAGCTTCAGTAGAAGTCCCATTATTCTTCTTTGGTGGGAGGCTGGTGGCTAACACGCCGGCTTGTGGGAGGATTGGTATTCAAGAAAGGAAAAAGATGAAGTAACCACAGGTTCCCATTAGAGGAGGGGGGAAACACAGCCCCAAAGTGTGATGTATCACCGGTGATATTCCATAGGAAATGTAATCACCCTTCACGGGTAATGAGAAGAGAGGAAAACTTAAGTACGTGAGCCACACAGAAGACAAATGTCAACTCCCTTATGTATTCAGGCAGATGCAGAGGATAGCCTTGCTGTAGAGAAAAGGGATAGCCAGAGTCACAATGAATCTTTCCAAGAGGCTGCTTGGCTGAAGAGCTTAACCTTTCTTCATCATGTCAACCTGGAGTCAGCCATTCACCCCCAGTTCTCAGATGCAGCCCAGAAATCTTTGCCACAATTCCCAAAGCACTTCACAGGAGGCGTCACAGGAATTAGCACAGTGATTTATTGACAAGCAGTGGGCCGGTGAAAAATGGCTAAAGGAATCAGCTGCCACAGGATGCACGGATAGATAGCAGTAGGCTTGTGAGTGCTTCTGAGTTTAGAGAAATCCTAGTGAATCGCTGTCCTTGTACACCAGAGGTTGAGACTACTTCTGTGCAAAGCTGGTTTTCATAGTATGTAATTGTGAGCATATTACAGTTTGAGAAGCATTGCAATGGCTATGAATACATCAGAGGTAGTGAAAACTTTTGTAATCGCATTCATTAGATGGTAAATACTGTGTTCTCTGAAGAGCCTGAAATCAGTTTAATCTTGCAGTGCCTTTTGAAAGTGCTCTACTCAGCAGCTAGGATGGGGGAAGAATTCACTACGTGTAAGAGGCGAAGAGTCCTTCTTTCACCTGGTGCTCTGTCCCTCTCTTTCTACTTCATATGGAAAGGGTTTTCTCTGCCTATGCCATTGCTCTGTCTCTGCCTGCTGCTGCCTGGGACGCTCATCACTCTTTGCCTGAGGGTAGGATGCAATACCCCTCCCGTCTTTTCTTGGTCTCTACCCCTGTCCCATCCATTCTCCCACAATAACACTGTAGCTGGCCACCCTACCTCAGCAGGCTAGGAAGTCAGGGTGGACCAGTCCTGGCAAGGCCACCGGTGATGGATGCCTGGGCTGCAGGCTGGGAATCCAGGCAAGAGAATATGGGTGAGGGAGGGAAATGTGTTTTGGCTGGGTGTCAGATCTGTGCCTGAAACTAGTTTTTCTTTAAAACAATAGACACATCCTTCTTATATGACTTGTCCTACTCTTCCTTAATCAGCTTTTAAATGAACTTTAGCATGAAAGTATGGTATGTTTGTTTTCTGTGGTTCCTAGCAGTGCGAAGAAGCAACATGTCTGTAGCTGATCCTGAGTTTCTCTCAAATTCTTTTGAATTCTTGAAGGGTGATCTGCATGGGAAGGTAGAGAAGGTACCATTTGCTTATCTCTTATAAGAATCTTTCTAGTCACAGAAAGCGGCCACAGTACTGAGACAGTCCCACCAAGCATTTCTTAGGATGATGAAGGACATTGCTCTCCTCTGTGTGTTGAGAATTCCACGTGTGCGGTGCCTGTACACATTTGCACTCATCTCCTGACAAAGCCTTCACAGAACTGTGTTGAGGCTGGTAATATGGTGGCCAGGCCCCTAATTCTTAGCCTGGATTCGGCCAAACATACATCCTGTAAAGCTGCCAAGATGGGAGATGAGAGGAAAAAGTCTTTATACACCCCTCTTCACTGCCTAGTATTACTGCACAGAAGAGAGATGGATTTAGCACTAAATAATTAATCCTGCTCTTTATATTTTATGGATCCAGAACACGTTTTTGTAGGAGAAAAAACCCCTATAGCTAGGAAGGATTTCTTGAAGCTGAGTCAAAGCATTAAGCAGCTCAAAGGTTATTTATCTCCATGCTGGAAAATGTCAACATTTAGGCTGAGGAAACAAGGTTTTCTTTCATTTCTGAACAAACAAATGTCAGCATTCCTGAAACAGATCACAGTATCTTCCTATTGTTTGTTTTGGGCTTGATGGGTCTTTTATTTTAACCTACCAGTTAACTTTAAATAATTAATTTAAGAAAATTGTTGCCAAGTTCTATCAAGTGCTAAGCGTCCTTGTCTCTGGGTAAATTGAATAGCAATTCATGGGATTGTGCACTCCATAAGATCTGTATACTATAGAGATGGACCTGAGCTGCAAAACGTACATCTGGATGGTGACTGCTGCCATTCCAAATTCTTCTGGAATTCAGGTTTCTGTCCTGCTTCTCTGAAACGCTGTCTGGTAAAATTAATGTTAACACTAACACCATGCAGCTGATCCATAGTTTATCAGGCATCACACAGAAATGCAATTAATTAATGTAAAATTATTAAAATTTAGAATTTTAATAAAAATAATTTAATTATTCTGAGGATGAAGAAAAGATTTATGTTCAGTATTTTCATGCCTATTAGTACACGTGTGGGACAGATGGATAGTAAGGAAATTAATGACTGTTCATACTTGTAACATTGGAATAGTTTGTGTTCATACTTTGTGAATGAACACCAGAAAGGAAATAGATGAAGACTGTTTTAATGTAGTTCTTGTGGAGTTTTTTTTATTACCTTTATATATGAAGGTCTTATGGTTCTCAGCTGAGATATTGCCACCCTCATCCCGTGGACCGGCAAAATAGAGGAGGCCAAAGTATTAAGTGACACATCTGACAAGTCACAATGGAAATTTAAGTTTAGGTCAGAACATTGCCTTCAGTTGTGTTGGGTAGATGGGATGTGTATTGAGCAAGTGAAAATCAACTAGGATAGTGCAGCGGGTTCAAGTTTTTCCTTGAAGGAAATGGCTAGGCTCAATTATGCAAAGCCAAGTGTTTAACTGTGGGTTTTGTCACCTAGGCAGACTTCTTCCGTAGTGTCTGCTAATGCAGATATTCCTGGGTTTGGCTTTATAAAACGAGTCCTTATTTTCAGAGCTTCTGAGTGTTAGCAACGCTCAGTGTTAAAGGTCTTTTCCAACCTTAATGATTCTGATTCTGTGAACTCCCACTGAAATCACTGGGTACTGTGGAAACTCCAAACCGTTCAAAACCACGCCCTTGCTGTCATTCATAGAGTATCGAAAAAAACAAAATGCCCACAATTTAATGGGACATTATGAAAAATTAACTTTGACATCTTTTGTGTTTTGTTAGCTATTTTTAATCATAACATTAATTCTCCCATTCAAAGTGTTTTAAGAGGTGAAGATATGTGAGTATTTCAATACGCAGCTTTTGGAGGAAGATGATACTCTGATGTGAGGAGAAAAAAGGTCATTGAACGTGATGTAATTTCATTTGAAAAAAGGGAAGAGGATACATGAGAGGTGTTTAAAAAAAATTGAAGGTGATGAAAGAAACCAGTAGGAGCATCTTTCTCCATTGTATTAGTACAAAAGGAAACATTCAAAAAAGCTAACTAAAATGTGCAGCATGGTGTGTAATAAGTCACAGAATCACTGAGGTTGGAAAAGACCTGTGAGATCATCAAGTCCAACCATCAACCCAACACCACCATGCCCATTAAACCATGTCCCACAATGCCTCGTCCACACGTTCCTTGAACACCTCCAGTGAGGGTGACTCCACTGCTTCCCTGGGCAGCCTGTTCCAGTGCTTCACCACTCTCTCAGTAAAGAAGTTTTTCCTAATATCCAGCCTAAACATCCCCTGGTGCAACTTGAGGCCATTTCCTCTTGTCCTGTTGCTAGTCACTTGGGAGAAGAGACCAACACCCACCTCTCTGCAACCCCCTTTCAGGGAGTTGTAGAGAGCGATGAGGTCTCCCCTCAGCCTCCTCTTCCCCAGACTGAACAACCCCAGCTCCCTCAGCCGCTCCTCATCAGACTTGTGCTCCAGACCCCTCACCAGCTTCGTCGCCCTTCTCTGGACACGCTCCAGCACCTCAATGTCCTTCTTGTAGTGAGGGGCCCAAAACCGAACACAGTATTCGAGGTGCGGCCTCACCAGCGCCAAGTACAGGGGCACAATCACCTCCCTACTCCTGCTGGCCACACCATTTCTGATACAGGCCAGGATGCCCTTGGCCTCCTTGGCCACCTGGGCACACTGCTGGCTCATATTCAGCCGGCTGTCAATCAACACCCCCAGGTCCTTTTCTGCGGGGGAGCTTTCCAGCCACTCGTCCCCAAGCCTGTAGCATTGCATGGGGTTGTTGTGACCCAAGTGCAGGACCCGGCACTTGGCCTTGTTGAACCTCATACAGTTGGCCTCAGCCCATCCATCCAGCCTGTCCAGATCCCTCCACAGAGCCTTCCGACCCTCGAGCAGATCAACACTGTCACCCAACTTGGTGTCATCTGCAAACTTGCTGAGGGGGCACTCAATCCCCTCATCCAGATCATCGATAAATATATTAAACAAGACCGGCCCCAAAACTGAGCCCTGGGGGACTCCGATTGTGACCGGCCGCCAACTGGATTTGATTCCATTCACCACGACTCTCTGGGCTCGGCCATCCAGCCACTTTTTTACCCATCGAGGAGTGCACCTGTCTGAGCCACCAGCTTCTCCAGGAGAACACTGTTGGAGACAGTGCAGTCTACAGTACTGGGTGTCTTTCAGGCAAATGAACCTCTCTGGTTACACAAAAATTGCAAAGGCTGTCAATTATTGTGCTTCAGAACATAAGTGACATCTGCCTGGCATCATCATGAAATCCCAGTATGAATTATAGACCTGCAGTATTTATAAAATCACTGTTGTATTTCACATAGCCCTGAAACATCTGTTACTAGACAATTCTATCAGCAGGATCTAGATTAAATGGTGTTTTCTTATACCTTAGTATGGCAATATCTATTTCCTGTATGTTTAAATATATAGAATATCTATACGATCTCAAACTTCCCTTTTTATACAGTAGTTCCCTCAGTGGGTCCTTTTGGGCTTTTACAGTTCATTTTCTAAATAGGGAATTACAGTTATATACCAGTTGTGACATTGAATATTAACCTAGTAGATCATGATAATAGCCATTATGGGCCACCAAGTTGGATGTGTGTTTACGCAATTCTAAAGTGGTAGATGTTTAACATTACAAATCCAGGGTCTTCTGCTCTCCTGATTACTAACCCAGTTCCTTGTGTTAACTTCGAAGTAAATCCACTTTCAGCTCAGTGGAGAATATTTTAGGGGTAAGTTTCTACCCCGGTTTGGTGCAAGTAGATCTAAGTGCTTCACTAGTGTATAATTGCGCTAGTTTTATATATGTTGTGTATCTAGTGGATTTGAAATCTGCTTGGAACCCATGTTTATTTTCTCTTTAATCTTCCTTCTATCACATGAGGCCAATTCCATCATATACAGTGTATTACCTCTCTGGAGAAAAGAACAGTCCTGCGTACCAGAGGGACAACTATCAACCTAGGCAAATACAGAATGGAAAAATCGATATATAACATGGATTCAATACCTGCTTTAAAGTTATCTTTTGCGTAATTAATATTTCTTCCTCCATTTACTCTTTTTTTTTTCCTACATTCAGTTTCAACATCTATTCTCTTTCTGTTGTTTTCCTCATCTGCAATCCTTGTAGCAGCACACAGAAAACAGGACATAACATGGTTGATTTCTAGCTGAAGCAACAATGTCCATATGTGGAAGAAGTTAAAGCAAAGAGATTCTCCTGTTACTAATGGTATTAATTTTTTAAAGGTCCAAAAAACCAAATGATCCTATCCACTAACACAAGCTGGCTGGAGCCTCAGGATGATTCAGGAATTCGGAGTGGTTCTCCACTACCTTTCAACTTGCAGTTTTGTTTTTGAGTATGGCAGTGTGTTCACAGGGTGACATTTCTTGCCTTAAAAGCAGTATTTCTGCCACTATTGAGTTCTGCTTCGAGCATTGGGCAAGACAGGAATGAAAGCTGAGGGAAAGTAAAGGAGAAAAAACAGACACAGGGAACAAGCACCGTAACTAAAAAGGACCAATATCTTCAAACATGACTGATGACTTTTCTGGATAACTGAATTAAGAAGCTTTAAAGGGCCATGATTCTCAGAAGTTGATGTTTAGCACTTCTGAAAATGAGACTAAAAACGAATTCACCAAGCACCTATATCTTTCGAAAATCTTGGCCGAGAGTTTAAAAAATGTGCATATGACAAATAACTGCGACCACAATTCATGCACATTATTTTTGCTACGTAATTTGACTTCCGAATGTCTTCAGAGTGCCACCTCTGTTGCTGCAGAGCTGCTGCCTACCCAGGTATTCCTGTTCTGTGCTTCATTCCTCTCTCCAGTGGAGCAACTTGCAGTGGGTGAGCAGTCTTGTCAAGTGGCACGCTACACGCCAAGAATGTGCTCTAGATCCAAGGAGATAAATCTTGGTCCTTAAATCAGGAATTCTGCTATGGATTTCAGTGTGACAACACTTCACTCCATTAACCTGAAGGTTGCTGGGGCTGGAGATTGTGTCAGTTTGAAGTTACCATGTGTTAGTCTCTGACCCTCTTGTTCTTTTATTTATTGATTATTTTTGGCAGGAATCCTGTTTATAAAATAGATCTGCTTTGACTTGTAAATTCGAACTAATTTGACTTATTTTTTAATCCTGTTATGGAGAATATCTACTGTTTGCTTGTCATTTTCATTGTAGTTATAAATAAAAAGAAGCATCCACAGGAAAAGAATATATATGCACATATTCTGTGATAACCAAGTAGATAAAGCTCTTGCAAGTTTGGGCAAGAGCTAAACTCTGTGACTGGTCAGAGTATCAAATGGAAGAAATGCTGTAAAACAGTTCTGAAAAACACTTGTTTGTTGACCCCAGCTGTGTTTGCATAGTGTACTGCCAATAGAGTGCAGCAGCACCATAGAGAGATGTTGCAGTCATGACTATTAGTTTTAATTGAAGAATTGTGTCAGTAACTCAAAGCTTACCTGTAATTTATTAAGGTAATTAAAGAACTTGCTTGATGAACAGGTCAGGCATAAACTGAAGTAATAGCTTGTAAAGCGCAACAGTAGAAAGTAAAATACCATACAGGTGGGAAAAAGCTGTGTCTAAACTGTATATTGTAGATTGTAAATTAGAAGTCTTGTGTAACCTGTCATCCATGGTAAGTTACTATTCCAGTGTATTAGTTTGTCCCAACACCTTTCACCAGTTCTAGATGAACACATCATTCTGGTGCTGAAAAACATGATTACTAAAATAAGACCTGAAAATAAAATATGCTGTCAGCAAGGCACCTGTAAGTGATAGTGGAAAAGATTATAATACATTTGGAGCACTTAACTGCACTTCACAGTCAGGGTTGGCAGAAGATAAGCCTACTGAGTGTCATCCCAAAAAAATCTTTTACCTGAAAATGCGATCTGAAATTCGCAGCAATTGATTTTTTTCCTGCTTATAACGGGAGAATTTCCCTGTTGGAGAAAGTGGTAATATTAGTTGTCGAGAGCAGTTCTTCTCCGAGGGACACTGAAACTCCCTGCTGGTCAGTGAAGCTGGGAGTGTGACAGATGCAAAATCAGGACCTCAGAGCTCCACCAAAGCTCATTGAAGTCAGCAGAAACCATCCTGTTGACTTAAGTGGGATTAGGATCAGGCCCCGGGTGTTTCCTTTGCTCGTTAAGACCCAATCTGTCTACAGAGAGCACAGAGTCATTTCTCTTCCGGGAACCTGGACTTTATTGCCAGTGAATTCAGTTCTCCATTAAGAAATATGATGACTGCTGTTAGAAATACTCTTGTTATTCAGGCGGGACCTGCTGATATTTGCTCAGTAGAGCAAAGTGGTAGTTAATAATGAGATTTGCATTACAGTTACATTCAGAAGTCCTTCCAGTTTTCTGGTATTTTGGAACTACAGAAGGCACCTAGGTGTTGTAGCAATACATTTGCACTCTGCTTAGCCACGTTTTTATGCATTGTGAAAACTGCTCACCTCTGACTGAAAAGTCAATCATCCCCAATTTTATTAAGGACAAATAAAAATACAGATTCATTATCAAATTTTCTCATACTGTAGCACCAGACCAACCAGGTATAGAACATAAAAGAACAACTAAGACTAACTAAGAACGATTTTTTTGCTAGACGTGACGATGTCAACTCTTGCAAGCATGCAGCTAGGAAGGAAGGGAGGAGGTAATTAGCCATTGCTGACTTTGACAAGCTGAACTTTCACTTTATATTGCAATCGTGCCTGGTTTGTCTGGCTAGGAAACCGGTTCCTTCATCATGATTTTTTGGTTTATCGTTTGCCATTGACAGGCATTTAGCGGTGCTGACAGGGTTATCAGCATTTCCACTACTGAAGGATACCCTCTTTACCAAGAATCTTATTACCTTTAGGATAGCCTGTCTTAAAAAGGAATGTATTTGCTTTGGAAGAGGCTCTGTGAATTTGCTTATGTAGTGTCACAAAGATGTGATCAAGGTGTACTGTTCTTGGTTTTGTTCTCATCTACAGTCTGTTCCTGGGTCTCAAAAAAAACCCCAGGATTAATAACTTTTACATGAAATTAAAAGGTGTAATGATAGAATGGAAAATAAACTTTCGGAAGACTAAAGAGTGAGGACTAGTTTGCTTAAGCATTAGGGAGGGCTGTAAGTGAGATTACAAAAAGTTTACCTTAACTGCAGAAGTGTGACTTTTCTAATCAAGGCTGCTTGATAACAGCCCAAACGTGCCTTAAAGGATATGCACATCCTTTCGGATGTAAAATCTGGCATTCACCTAGTACCTGCTGCCGCTGGACAGTTCTGATAGCAGAGCAGCCCTGGAAACACAGGGAGTGCTGGAGTAATCCGATGAGTGTCCCTCTAGTTGGGTGTTTTGTAGCCAGCAGTAGCAAGTCTAGGATGCTACAGAGGGTGGTGTATGAAATCCTTTCCTAAACTGTTAGGAAATGATATCTCCATTACATAATATCTTCCTAATCTCCATCTGTTAGGGATTGCTTATAGTAGAACTGCAGGGATTATTTGTATACGTATCCAATTGCGCCTTAATCCTCTTGATTCTTGGCATCACTAGTATTTTGTGGCAATGAGTTCCACAGGTTATCCATCCATTGTTTTTAAAACAAAGTATCAATTTGAAATGTGATTTACTTCTGTTTGACTTTGTATTAGGAGGGCAAGTAAAAAATAATTCCTAATTAACTTTCATTATACTGTGTATATTTATTCAGTCCTGTTGTTGTCTTTCAGATAAACAGCCCCGATCTTGTCACTCATTCCTAATTCAGTTGTCTGTCTTTGACTAACAACTTTTGCTGCCTGACTCTAGGACCCTTTATTACCTCCATATATTTTTTAGGTGTGGAGATCAGAGTGATACTGTATCCAAGGTGAGCACATGACATTGACTTTTATGCTAGCGTTATAATATTTAAAGTGCCTTGTTTTTCTTGTTCCTTTGGGAAGATTCTGGCTTTTGTTTACCATGTTTGTGCTGAGGAAATTTCTTGATCTTTTGGGGGATGGTGTGGTGGGTTTTTCTGCAATGAACTGTCTATTATGTTGTTGGATTTTTTTTCTGCCTATGTTTTCAGCAGTAAATTTTGTAATCTGGTTATTTACTCTGTCTTTCTTACCAGTGCTTCTTCTGTACTCTTAGTCAAAGGCTGGACTAGATGTTGGGATCAAGAGATGGGAAGAAAAGATAAAGCCACCATTCATCTTGGGTAGTGTTGCCTCAGGTGTTTTTTCTTCATTTATTGTCAGCAGAAAGTTTGGACTTCGAATGCTCAACTGTGGGGTTTTTTTTCTTTTGCACTTTGCTTCTGTGTGTGGAGAAGTAAGCACGTAATTTTTTCTTCTGCTCATGTCAGTGGTCTGTGAGCAACAGGCTGAGAAGCACTATCATATATGGAACTGATAATAAAGCCATAATAAAATATATTTGCCTAACACTCTATAAAATAAATTCCTGCCACCTCCTTAAGGCAACCTAAGGCTTTTCATTCCAGCAGTCCCCGAGCTCAGCCTGGCTCCTCAGTTGCAGTAGCGCCTTTTTAGGTGCCTTTTCCCTGAAATTCCATTGAACTGCTGAGGCGCAATGTTTTAATGCCACAAAATAGCAACTAATGATAACAGCTCAGTAAAAACTGCCCTTAAGTTACCAAAGCAGTTATTCTACTGGCCTGGGAGATGATGAGAGCTCCGTATTTCGTGCCCTCCCCAGATCAGTCCTTGGTCTCCCCGCGTTAGCCTGAAGAGTCCGTCTCTCCATCATTTCCAGCAGAGTTTCCAGCAGCTCATCCTCCAGCACTGCTCCCTGGGCTGTGGCTATAGAACCCATCGAGGAGCAGTCTCTAGTGAACACTTTTTTGTTAGCTTTGACTACAGTTTCAACAGAGTAGATGTTTTCAAAGTACATAAACCAAGTAAATTGTCTGCAAAGCCCAGTGTGTTCAGCTTTAGTTTGCCACTTTATGGGTGCGGATCGCACGAGTTCGTAATTCCAGTGTCTCTCTGAAATTACAGTTCTCCTGCCTTTTCCAGTGAGTGGCACAGACACCTGAGACTCCAGAGTCAAAGCTGCAGAGGTGACTAAATAGTTTCTCTTGATTTTTAAGCAATTAGCTTTATAAGCTAGATGCTGTTCTTTTAATAAGAATTAGAAAATATGCTATTAATTCTGCTCCTGCTTTCTGGAGGGCTTCCGTTTCAGCCCCGCTGATGGTTGAGTTCCTGCCTTCTGAAAATATGTGGCCAATTTCTAAGCCTGTAAAATAGCTCATCTGAGCAGCAGCTGAAGCTAAAATCTTCTATTGGTTCTCACAATTCTTAGCACTGCTGGGACAAGCCTGTTTTGGGATGCTTCTTTGTGCTGTGTTTTAAATAGGGGGTATACTCCTTCCTTGCTGAGAAAGCTTTTGTCGTTTTTAGGGTTTTCTTTCTCAGCATTGGCATTCGCCTGTTTGTCTGTCTAGCCCCCTTCCCTCCCTCTCCCCCCAGTTTTCATTTTCAGTTATTTTTGTTTATGTTGAACTTCTGCCTGCTCAGCTGCAGCAGAGCTCAGTGTTGGCAGCCCGCCTTGCGCTGTACAATTCTACAACTTCTGCTGCTTAGCAGCATGCTGGAAATCACTTTGAAATAAATCCATGTTGGACGGAAAGCAGCATCTTTGTTGTTACCCCCTCATAATAATTTGGTGCTATAATTGGAATTCTCATTTGAAATAAATAAACATGATTTCTGATCTATAGACAGATCTGGATGCATAGTCAGAGAGAGAGAGATGCATGCATACAGCCCTGTCCCTGGAACAGAGATGCGTTTGCAAATCACGCATGGCATTTCTGGTGCCTTGGGGCAGGTTAGCACTGGAGAGGGAGGGCAGAAGGGCAGCCCCAAATCCCAGCTGGGTCCCCTTCAGACCTGTAAAAGGAATTGTTTACTCTGTGCTGCTCTTGACGTGAATGTGCCATAAGCCTTGTGTTTTTTCTGCTCTCGTCTTTGGAAGGCTGATACCCAGTGGCAAGAATAGGAAGCTGTGGCTCCACCACGCTCCTGCCGCCTTACCAGTCCTTGGATGGCATGTGAGAAGGGAGATGAAGCTGTGGGCTTTCATGGTCCCTTTTGTGTGTAGGCTGAAAGCGGCGCACATTCTAGGATTTCCATTTCAACAGGATATGCAGGAAGTTCAGAGAAAACTGCTAGGGATAATCAGAGCAGCGGAATGATTGAGAAAACCAATTCTGGTAGAGATGATTTGGTGGATGAATATGATGGAGATCTAGAAAATCATGGCTGGGTTGGAGAGGATGGGTAGAGAAGGATGGTTTCATGGCTTCTAGTACAGAAGACAGCATGCTTCAGATGAAACTACTAGGAACCAGCTTCACAGCAAGCAGGAACTCTTTGCAGGAGGGCAACGCAGATGCCAAAAGTTCACATGGGAAGACTGGATGAGTTAATGCAGAGAAATATACTGAGACATGAAAAACACATAGATGCGACATGCATCTCGGGAATGCTTTGTGTTGAAAATGAATCGGAGCCCAGGAGAGTACTAGATGCTTGTGCTAATACACATGCACATTAGCTTGGTTTTTAACTTAAGGTATCCACTTATCAAGACTGTCTAACTGTGTGTCTGGGTTTGTATGGTGGGGGGACATTTTTTGTTGCAGACAGGACAGGGCTATACGGACCTTTGGTCTGGCCTAAAACAGCTGTTCATGTGTTCTTGTATGTTGTAATTCAGTAACTTGAGATATGTTTTTTCAGGACTTTGAAATCCGGGCATTTTTGCTGCAGGCTATTGCCCTTTTTTCCTGTATCCCCATATTTGCAATCAGTTGTTCTGATTTTTAAAAAACAGATCTCCTGAAATGTGATTGCATTAAAATCCGGTGCTGTAAAGGGAGTGTTTAAATCCACTTTGTGCTCCTTTAATTGAGTAATGCCTAGGACACAGAGACTTCAAATTGCTTTTTCAAGCCAAGAACATGGTTGCTGTTTGTCTGTCACACCAGTAATGGTTCCAAGTGTTTTTTTGTGAATTCAGTCAAGACACAGTCTAGTGCAGCCAGAAAAACAAGGGGTGGGAAGGTACTGATGAGATAAAAGTGAGGCGGGGAAGACCTGCAGCACAGCTGATTTGCAATTAGCATCTTCCCACTTCCCTGTTGTCTGCCTGTCCTGCTATTCCAAAGGAGACGGAAAGAATTTGGTTTGAAAGGATGCTAAGGATGGCTGTAGAAAGCTGTCAGGGCTACAGACAGAGGCGCGTCTGTGGTGCCGGCAAAGGAGGAGCAGGTCATGCCCTGTAAGCTTCTGCAGAAAGAGTCATTTAGCACAGCTTGATGGGAATTGGGTAATGGCAGTATGTGTGGATATTAGATTGAGGAGTAAATGATGGATGAACTGCATCAGCCAAAAAATACTGTATACAACTGTCATGCCTGCATTCTCAAGATCAATAACTGTTGTAACAGTGACTAGTTGTCCCTACACTGTCCCCTTTTCCTCCCCGACACTTAACTCCCCATTGCACTCCTGTTGCTCAGTGATGCAGTAGCACCTATGAAAAAGATGAAATGACATAGATTGTATTTTAAACATAACTGGAAATCTGGGGGTTTTTTTGTTTTTAAGGATCACTTTCCATTGCAGTTTTCTTCTAAACATCCGAATGGATTTGTGCATTTCTTGAACATAACAAAATGAATAAATCAGTGGTTTTTTCATCCTGCTTTATCTGACAAAATTCCTCCTTCTACCTTAAATTATTAATGATTCATAACCCAACATTCCTGAGGAACTGGGGATATTGGTACTGGAACTGAGGAAAAATGGACTCCTGGAAGAAGCTTACTGTCTTCTTCAAGCATTGAGTAAACATACAGCTATCAGAATTGGTAAGATAAACTTTTTAGAATTGGGTCATTTTTTTGTATTGCGTCTTTTTGGACGGAAAGCGGGGGACTTTGGGGACCTTGCTGAGTTGTTTGTTCTAGAAAGATGCCCCAGGATCTGTGCCAGACCTTTCTTCCTTGCAGAGTTCAGTTTCTGCAAATGCAGTAGGGACAAAGAGACAGAAGCAGTTTCTTTGCTTGTGATTTCTGGACCTGTATTCCCAGTGGGAACTGTGTTCCCCTGACTGGTCTCCATGTGGTCTCTCAGCTCCATATTCACTATGGTTTCTCAAAAGCTGCTGGGTTTCTGATAGCTTCTCTTATACAGAACCCAAAGAGCTGCAACCGCTCCATCCCACTAGAGTCAACCCGAACTAAGGAAGCCCCTTAGTCTATGGCTTGACTTCACTTTGTGCTTCACTTCGGACAGTATCCTCTTACTGTTTTAACCACCACCTCACAGATGAGCATTCCACTGCTTCATGCTTTCGATCTGAAAGAAATCTGTTTGTCATCACCTTAACCACAGTCTGTGTATGATGATGCTTATTAATAACTTCCAGTGTAGCACTATTGCATAGAAAACCAAAGAGCCACCTCTGATGCCTGGAAAATTTGGTGGGTATGTTTTTGAAATGGACACTGTTGTGTGAGTGCAAGTTAACTGGTCATGGACCTGGGAGAAAACATGGCTGAAGGAGTTTTTTTCTGTAAAATTCCTATAAAATTGTCTAGACAAAATAATCTTTTCAGGTAGAACTTACACAGCAAAACCCCAAACTTATACACGATGACTTTAAATTGTGTAGTAAACCTTTGTATTACATTTTATTAAATTGTGGACTCTTTAAAGTGATTATCTTTGAACGTTGATACATTTCTATAACTTGATTATTTTTGTACCTAATAAAATTCTAAAGAATTTGAGATTATTTCTTAGTGCTTAGAATTGTATTGCCTAGTATTGCCTTTGAAGTAAGTTGTTTAAACTGTTCAAACAGTTTATGCAAGGTTCCTCTCTTCGTACTCCTTCAAACCTAGAAAAAATCCCTGTTTCCAGAAGGTATTTTGCTGCAGGAGGCACATGCTCGTGCCACTGTCTGGCTTGTTTTCCAGTCTTTCCCATGCCCTGAGGCTACAGACCCATTCCTGATTTTAGTTCTGTTTTCCAACCTTCTGCTAAAAGCACAGTTGACACTGACTTCAGCCTGGGTCCCTCAGGGTTTTATCCAGTCTGCTCTTGGAAACCTCCAAGGATGGAGATCACACAGCCTCTCTGGACAACTTGCTCTACTGCTTGACTGTCCTCATGGTGAAAAAGCCTTTCCAAATACCCAATCTGAACCTCAGTTAATCTTGATTTACTGTTGTCACTCATCCTTCTGCTGTGCAGTGCTGTAAAGAGGCTGACTCTGTCTTTTCCATAACCTCCTTGTAGGTACTAGAAGGTAGCTATTAGGTCCCCCAAGCTGTGTCCCCCTCCAGCAAGGCTCCACAGCCCACCCACAGCCTGTGCTCCAGCCTCCATCTTCTCTGCATTCTCCACCACTACCCAGTTTATCTTTATTTCTATATAATTTTTTGCCTTTGGTGGTGATCAATGTGTCCAATTACCTGAGGATTTTTCTCTGCGGTCAACGTTTTTGATCAGTCAGATCAGTCCATCATTACAGAGAGCATGATCTGGAACTTTTGTGGTTAAAGACAACACTTCTGTGATGTTTCAAACCTGTGGCACTGCTGCCTAGATCAGCAAGCTGAACTGGACCATTAGTGTTACCAACACAGTGCAGCACCAGGAGAACTGAATGGGAACTGAAATGCCTATTAGTTTAATGAGATGTAAATAAAATACTTGGCCAGAAGACAGTCCCAGATTCGGAAGAGTTCATTTCATTTGGGCACGGGGCCATCTGTGTCCTGGTTTCACCATAGGTGGAGGAGGTGACGGTGATTAAAATGAAACGGGAGCTCAGCTGGCTTAAAAATGAAGGATTGAGCCATTGTATGAGAGCTGAAGCCACATGTGTTTAATTGTTTCTGCGTAAGGCTGGAGCTTTATTCAAGGACTAGAAGGATGCAGGTGGATCCTGAAGTCCACAGCACAAATTGTCTACCAGCCTGAACAGGGTGACAATAAACAGGGTGACAACACCACTTTACTCCTGTGGAGAAAATGGCTTAGCATTTCAAATAATTTAATTTTCTTTAATTGTGAAATCAAAGTATATCAATCAAGTGTGAAAAAGGGCTCTATAAATTTAATCATGAAACACTACATTATGGCTAGATGGTAGGTTTAATTTTGTCTTCTATTTCTTTTGATGACACAGAGGAGTCTACTGGTTATGATGCTTAGGTAATTACCTATCACAGTGATAGTTTTAATGGCACATGATTTCTTGTGTTTTCTACTTGAAAAATATGTTACATGTGAGGAAAAAAGGTAATTTTTGCCATTTTGTAGATTTTCATTAGCAGCCAAATGTATTTTTGAATTCAATCAGGAGACAGTCTTGTAAAGCTGGCCTCTTTTATTATACAGGGTTACATTTCTTGGTCATTTTAAGCACAGTTGAGAATGTACCAGAAATGCCATTGTCTCTACTGTCATTTTATTTCAGCTTTCCTAAGTATCTCTGCATAGAAGTGTTTTAATGGGAGAACTTGCTTGTGATGTTTTGTCTTCAGATTTTTCTTCCCCTAGGGAAGCCTGGTAGTCTTTTAAAATGACATTACAACTTGCTCAATAACCAGCTTGGGAGTTGGAAGAAATCTGGGAGGAACATTGGAAGGAGAAGAGACCTTTTGAGTAGCAATTTACTAGCTGTATCTGGAATGCTGAGTTAATATAAAACTTTATTACTATTCTACCAGTGCTAATAATACATAACATTATTCTTCTGTCCTGCATTTTTGAAGTAATGTATGTGTACAAATCAGTCTTCACAACATCCTGTGAGAGAGATAGCTATCAACATTATTCTAATCCTCATAGTGTATTAAATGAGAATAATGACCGTTTCAAATGGAGAGCTCAACAAGAGGTAGAAATAGCATGTTTCTAACTCAAAGTCCTGTAGCAGGTTGCGTTGATTGTATCGTACATCTTTCTCAGCCCAATTGTAACACTTTATCTTTGCAAAAATGTCTCTTTATCATTCTAATTTTGCAAATTTCCCATTTTGCTGAAAATCGTAGAGCAGCCCAGGTTGGAAAAGACCTTGAAAGATCATCTGGTCCAACTTTTTGTGGGAAAGGGAGCCTAGATGATTTTATCTAGCACCCTGTCCAATCGCATCTTGTAAACCTACAGTGATGGGAACTCTACCACATCCCTTGGGAAATTACTTCAGTAAATTATTGTTTTCAGTGTAAAACTATTCTTTCTTCTATCAAGATGAATGATCTTGATAGAAGATCAAAATGTACTTCAGAATGACCCATAAATGGTTATACAACGGATTGCTACATAAAAGGAACATGTGTGTGTCCCTTTGTCTTCCTGTGTGAGGAAGGGCGGCAGAAACCATAGTGCCCTCTAAAGCAGAAGTCCCCAGGCTTTCTGGGTTGCAGTTTGGATTTTGGTTGAGTTCTCTCCTTTCAGGCTTCTGACCATACCCACCCCTCATGCTCAACTCCAATCTCAAACCTAGGATAAGTTACTGCATTTTTGTCAAGTTCTCAACTTTATTTAGCACCTGTCTTCACAACTGAATGGAGGTTTGGTTATGTAGGCAGTATAGTTAGCAGAAGATGAAAATATGCTTACTGCTCTACTAAGAAGAATGATTATTGAGATAGTACTGATATAGATATACTTTATTGGCAAAGGCCTTGATCTTGCAAGAAATTCAGCCGAACTACTGCAGAAGCACTGTGCAAAGTCCTTTAGTGGCATGGGTATGGAGGAGGCTTTAAGCACCTTTAAGGTGACAGCATGTTAATTGGTAGCTCACTCACAATGCTGAGGTTTCTCCGGTGCATTTTTTGTATTCTGCATCTGCCTAGGTATATCTTTGTTTCTGTGAACCATGTGAACTCATTATTCCATGCATAAAATCTTTGATTGAAAGCATTCAAATAATTAATGGATATCTTGCCTATGCAACAACCTATCAAACTATTGAAATATAATCTTTTCCATTATATCTCACCCTATTTTAATCAGTTTCTAAAAAACACACCTAAATTGTAAAGAATGAATAAAATCCTCTTCAAAATTCTTTATGCATTTTTCCCACTGTCTTGCTGACCCAGCATGCCCCTACTCCACTACCAGCTCACACTTTTCTTTCTCCTCTCGGCTTCCCCTTCCTCACTCTGACAGTGGGTTTGTTTACTCAGGCTCTTCAGCTATCAAAAATTCTCTCTTATGGCTTTTTTCCCCTCACAACCTTTGAATAACACTCTATCTCCAGATCTTACTTTAAAGCTCTTTTTCTCTTCAGTTATGATGGTGCTTTTAATTGTAAATGGTGATATTTAATAAAGATTACTGCTAAATGAAAAAATAATAATTTTATTTATGAATTCAGGGGAAAATTAGACTCCCAGGTGTGATTCTGTGATTATTGTTATTACTTTGAATGGGACTTTGGTTCTCTCTTTAATTTTTTTAAGAAACCTTCTCTTCTCACTTAGGTACCTTTAATAGTTGAGTAGTGATGCAGTGAGTCATTTTAATGTTAATCCATTGCACCTCTGTTGAAATCAGATTATAACTTTGGAAACCCTTTTGCTGCAGGACATGCACTGTTGGGAACAATCTGTAGTGCAGACTTCCAGGGATGGGACTGCTAGTTCTGTGTTTAATCTGCAAAACCTCCCTTTTTTGGGGAGATGACCAAGGAGGCAGTAGTTTTATTCCCCATGTTTCCAATGCAATAAAACTCCCTGTTACAAGATAAAACAAAAAAGGTCTGTACAGCTCACAGTCTTCTGCAGTGGTTTTGCCTCTAGGACTTCTTTCGATGCTGTGGCTAGCGTCAATGTGTTCCCCGTATTTTTTTGGACAGGTATTTCCCGGTTCTCGGCCTAAGACAGATCGTAGTTACTCAGACAGAAAAACTCAGTCCTGACAACCTCTATGAAAATCATACAGTACTATGGATTTAAAACCATCTTGCTGTGCCTCAGTTGCAAATTTCATGTACAGTTAACGAAAAAAAAAAAGATAGAAGTCAGAAGGCTTAGTGCTCCTTCACCTTTCCCTTGCCTTGCTGTTCTTTCCGCTTGTACAAGTATGTGCTAAACAAGCCTCTGCTCCCTGCTGCGCATCCATGAGGCACCGGAGAGATTCCAACCTCAAAATGTCACTTTCCTTTGTTCTGTAGATAATGGTAGGCGTTACACTAAATCAAGTCATGTTCAAAGAAGATTGTTTCTTTACTCTGAAGGTTTACTCTCCACTTTAACAGGAGATTTCCTACATGGCATAAATTGCCAGACAGTTTTATCAACAGATTTTTTCTTTTTTCCCAGAGCTCTTTTACTATGGCCATCCAAACTTAGCATGTGTTTTTTGAGAGTCTTGCCAACTTTGAAATTCCAAGTGTGAAAGTACAGAATCAATTTTCTAAAATCTTGGCTCACTCTTTGTCTGTCTTGTGTTCCATAAAAATAATTGAACATGAAGTTTCTAAGTTCAGCCTTTTTTTTCCTTGAGGTGTTAGACTGCAAACATTTTCATCAGGACTTAGGGAGAATCTTTGTTGATTAAGATGTAATCAAAATTTGATTTATCCTGTCACACGCTTACCAATTCTGTAAAAAAAAAAGATTACTATTCATTCTGCAGCTGCTTAATGGCATATATTCCTTCAGCAAGTGTTAAATGTACTTCTTTCTTTGTTATTTTAAACTTCACAACTCTTTCATTATGGCAAATTTAAACTTCCATTTAGAAATTATACCAACTAGTTTCAGGAGATTCTTAATAAAAATTGCAGTAGACAGTCTAGTAAGAATTATGTGCGCCTTCATTTGACAAACAGTATACAATACACTTTTCATTTTATATCTGCTTCTGACTTGGAAATGCCTCGTCAGATAATTACGATCTATTTTTTTTTACCAAATCACCTATTAAAAATTTTAAATAAGGTAGGAATTGGGGGGGTGGGGGGGGAGGGAGGGAGGGGAAAGCAAGGCATGTGGCAATATCATTTGCTGTTATGTTTCAGTTTTATGTAAACTGACTTTCCTACTCCTGAGCTAGCTGAGATTTATATATGCAGCACTTACTTGGCAGTTGGTATCTGAAGGACTCTGAGGGGAGCTACAGTGATGCCTTTGCCTGGGGCTGCTGAGCCTCCATCTCAGCTGCCAAGTCTGAGTCCCAGGGGGGAGAGGAGCGATGCCCAGATGAAGTGGAGCTCTGCTAGTATTAAACTGGGTATACACAGAAAGCAGTTGGCTTACCTGGTACAAATACACACTGTGGCTCCGATCTGCAGACTTCTGCACATGGTGCCTTTAGTGGCATGGATAGTCCTTGGGGGTACTTACAGGCTTTCTGCTAAGCAGATCTAAGTGTCTATGCACAGTTGTCACTTTTGTGTCCACTTCTACAAAAATCATGTGTATAGGTGGCGTTTCACATGTAGTTTCACAGAATCCAACATTCTTAAGTTTGCCTATTTTCAGAAATCTCTAAATAAAGCAGCTCAAAGGTATTAGACTGGATATTAGGAAAAAATGCTTTACTGAGAGAGTGGTGAAGCACTGGAACAGGCTGCCCAGGGAGGTGGTGGAGTCACCCTCACTGGAGGGGTTCAAAAAACATGTAGACATGGCGCTGCGAGACATGGTTTAGTGGGCATGGTGGGGTTGGGTTAATGGTTGGACTTGATGATCTTATAGGTCTTTTCCAACCTTAATGATTCTGTGATTCTGTATGTAGCTAGTAATACTGGGATGCCTGCATAGGCCTGTGCGGCAGAATGACCTGTATGTTCTAAGCCTTATTACCATGCATTAGGTGATTTAGTGCATAGTTTTACAGGAAACATTTTAGGACATACAGAAATATTCTAGCTGAAACTTCACTTCTGAATATGAAAATCTCATTTTGCTAAATTGTCTCTTGAATCCTTTAGAAGCACCTAATCTGATTTAGCCTGTGCATTTAGTCTTCAGTAACAAGGGAAGCTCTTATTAACTAAAAGATCCCATTAAAAATTACATACTCCAGCTGGCCTGGGTGATTGAGTCTTCAGACTCTGACATTGGTATATCCTGTATTCTGGGAAATCTGCAGTTTTCTCCAGTCAGCATTGACAGGCTTGCAGGAAGCCGAATATGGTCTAAATGCTAATGCTGATCATTCACCTTAGATGGACATTTGCCTGTCATGAAACCCAAATCACGTTATTTGTTCACATGAAACCAAAGTGGTCTGTACTAAACCCCAAAATTTTCTGTCTTTAACATGCATTCCAGGCTGCTGATGTTAAAATCCGTAAAGTGAAAAGTAAAACAAAGCAAACAGAGGATACACGTAGATGCATATGGACATGTATTCAGAAGAATACAAAATTAAATTGTATCCATCTGCTGTGTAATAGGCACTGCCTGCCTATCGTACATCTAAGGTGACCTTTCCTGTGTCTAGAGAGAATAGGGGAAGGGAATTGTTCCTTTGAGGCATGGGGTAGAGATCAGGTCTGCTGTTTAATTTTATGCAGGTTCATGTGTATGTTGCCGGCTGCTAGAGTTGTGTAGTGTGCTCCTGGTTGCTGTTCCCTTGGGATCCAATCTATGGCCAACCTATTTTGGGTGTTGGATCGATGTTGCTTCTAGAGTAGAGCAAGGAGTAAAGTGACATTGTGTGTAACAGAGCTTGTGTGGTGGTACGAGACAGGGTGCCTGACTAGGATGAATGAAGGTAATGTGCACTAGAAAGTCCACTGAGGCTAACGAAGAACGGACGTGATGTTGTTTTCTAATTGCCTGTGTTACAGCAGCCCTCAACAGGACGTAATCTATTGCTGGCACATGGAGTTGCCAGGTTGAGCTAATGGCAGGGCATCTGCTGGAGCAGATCTGGGAAAGAGCATCTCTCTAGCACTGTCCTCATCCTTTGTAAGAGTACCAACCTAAGTCTGTAGGAAACTAGTCACTCCAACTGTTTTTTCATGGGCATCTCATTGAGAATGGCAGAATTGCAGTCCAGATTGCAGAAGTCTGGTGGCTTCAGGAGGCATGTTAGAAGGAAAGTCTCCCAAAAATTATGCAGGGTGGTTTGCACACTGTTGACTCACTGTATACGGTGTGCAGAGTAGAGTATTGTAGAATGGTTGACCTGCTATGCAGCTGGCTACACCTTTAACTGATAAAGCCTTAGTTATGCATTGTGTAAGAGAGAAATCCCTTTTTTCTAGAAGATAAACTAGGGTACCTATGGAAAGGGTTGTGGCTTAGGATTAGAACTGAAGATTCAGGGAGGTATGTTTAAGCAGAGGTAGACTGCGTGTGACTGTGTAATGATAGGTCTATCCCAGTCTCAGGAGAGATTATATATCAGAACATTTCAGATTAGCATTTGTGTCCAGACAGAATTGGGCTAGACTATCTGTTACTTCTTATCAGCCTACTACGCTTGTGTAACACCAGGTTTCTAAACAGCAGGTCAGCCTGTCTTTATAATGCTCAGATTGTCTTGAGGTGCTTGAACAGTAATTCTCTTAAAATTTTGGGAGTCTCTCTACATCTGATATTTTTCAAAGTTTGTCATTAAGTGGGAGTCAAGAGTGCAGCCCCATCACCTGATCAGTGCTGCAGGGAACCACACCAATCAGGTGGCGAACTGGCACAAAAACATTCATTTTGAGATTACCAGTTCATATCTAGTGACGGCTGAGAGCGCTGTGGGGATGAGGAGGTGCGTTTTTCTTTATCAGTAAGGAAGCAGTTGAATTTTGAAAGCATTTACCTGTTTTAAACATGCACCATTAAAAAATTAGGGCTCAGAATGGAAATTTTTGTTGCTTCATCACATGGACCTTGGAATGCAAAGATGTGGTGATCAGTTGAAGTATTAGGGGCAACAGAAGGTCAGATACTGATGCCTTAACTTACCCCACTGAATGAATACACTAGGCCACCAATGGATAAAGAATTATTCCACATGAGTAAGAGCATCAGAACACATCTCTAGAAGGGCCTGGTTTTGAGAATAGGCTCAGAATTCTGCACTAGAATTAGTAAACATTAGTAAAAACAGTGCAGAGACATTAGTTAAAAAAAAAAAAAAGAGTAATCTAGGAAAAGTTTGCAGTGGAAAAGTTTGCAGATCCTTCAAGGATCTGAAACCTAAGTTTCCAAGGAGAATAGAGTTCCAAATACACAAACTTGATCTGAAAGATCATACAGTATAAAGAGAATTGCAGTCATTGTCCAATGAAAGTGAGTCAGGAAGCAGTGACTGTAAAAATGACATGGTAAGGTTCTCTCTCAATGACTTGCATATCAAATTTGCTCAGTTTATACTTTAAAGGAAGAGAGAATTTCTAACTCCCTATGCTGCACATTCAACCTGTGATCTAAAATCAACATAGGTGCTTTCTTCCTCTTTTTGAGCATTGTTATCAGCAAATATTTTGTACTCAGAACTTTGCAAACAGGTTTTTGACTAATGCATAAAAGCAGATGAAAATACAACTATAATGTTGTATGGCTGATTTAGTGTTGCATTTGTAGCAGAAGTAACTTAGCTTTCTTGACCTAGTAAATAGGTATGATCAGCAATTTTGTATTACATGGCAAGATACTGCTTAGTATTGGGCAAGACTATACTTCTCTGGCTATAAAGAAATTATAAAGGAGAGAGATTGGAAGCTTAAAGTGGTTAGTATTTTAAGTGTGCCACTAGGGATATACAAGAATCAAATAACAAATATGTTATGGCATTGTCAGCTCCTAGGAGGTTGCTCCATTATATTACCCATATGCAACTTCCCTGGTAGCGTAGAGCCTCTGTCATCATGTCTGGGACACGTTCTTCTTTCCATGGCCTCTGTTAACAGGATGAATAAGGGGGGAGAGCATAGCTTAGGTTTCCCTAGTTCTGCTGATTCCTGCCTGCCTGGTGCAAGTCAGAGCAGTATCCATGGCACTCTAACATATGTTGGGAGACTGGATCCAGACATAGTAAGGCCAAGACTGGATGGGTGCCCAGGTGGCCAGGGGCCAGCATTTGTCCCTCGTGCCTCAACAGAGTGACTCTGAGCAGCTTTGCAGTAATTACAGCAGACGACCTATATCTGTGGTACTGGAGTTGAGGTGATTGTGTTGATACCTCTGTAAAACTTGCGTGTGCACAGACCTCAGCTGGATACTAATATAATTAATAAGCATTATGGCTTCTCTCCAAGTAGTTAGATCCTGAAATAGTTTACCTCTTTTAACTGCTGCATGGGAAAGTAGAGCTGAGGATTGTGAAAATCTAGAAAAGCGAAAAAAGGCAACAGTTCCCAGCGGAGGCAGAGGCTTCTGCACACTTGTGTCTGTATGTATTAATTGGCTGTTGTACATACACAAATGTGAGTGAAGTGATACGTGTTTAAACATCCTCATGTCAGCCACAAGTTTTTGAAAAGTAATGCCTTTGTTATGAGGGAGGTGAATTTTGAGTCTAGCAATACAACATGGATGTGAAGTCCAATGCATTACCCAGGACTAAAGGGAGAAGAGGACACAGTATGTGCAAATCAGATGGTTAATGCAATTTAAAGTAAACACAAAATGTGTGTCTTCATTTTGGGCACAGGCATGAAAAAATACTACTGAAGTGGAAAGTGGGTGATCAGAAATCAACTAGATCAATTATATATGAAAAAAGAGATTGCCCTTTTCATTTCACTGGGGGGGCAGAAATTAACATTGGAGGGGCATAGAGCTTGGTCTAGTCCTAGAAATAAACACCTGCCTGTCCACTCTGGGGTTTTTGTGTTTAAGGAAACAGCTCTTCTTGTTTGCTGGAACTGATGCTTCTGTAAAGAAATTTGTCTTGATGCTGGCCTCAAAGAGTCACAAATATGTTTTAAAACACTGTTATTCTTCATTCTGTCTTTACCGGCCTTAAATCTTGGTTCCACTCTAGCAGGAGGCCCAACACCTCCATAAAGATGTGCTACAGGACAGCTGTAGTAGAAGAATATTAAAAGTTATTTTGTATTTTCAATTGCTATTGTATGAAAATCAAGTAGACACAGGCTGGTGATAGCACTTAAAATCTAGTGCAGAAATCTGCTCTTCTCTAAAACAGTCATATGAACAAATGTTGGACATTACTTCCAGCATAGAAGAGATGAAAACACCAGTGTGGCATTTGTAAACCTGCTTGCAAGATGATCTAAAGACTTTATTGTCTTAGACCCAACCCCTTTTTACACTAACCTTGTAATAGCCAGATGACTTATGGAGAAAATATCATTTGGCTTTTATGTTGTGAGCAACGGAAGAATGATTGCTTCTAAAGTGTTGCTGTTTAGTGAGATATTAATGGAGGGATAATCCATTTACATTTTTACAGCGGAAGTTTTGTAATGCTTTTGGGATTCATTTATTGTTTGCATTTGCAAAATAGCCTCTACTGAAATAAAGCTGAAATAATTTTCTGTGGAGGAATAAAGTAGTTTGTAAAAAAAAATTTTTTTTCGAAGCTCCATACAAAATTCTGCTCTTGAAATAATCATTTGCTTTTAAAATAAATTTTAAACATTTTTTCACAGGCATCTTATAAAGTGGATCAGAGTTGTAAATTCCACGTGCTATATATTCAGTAGGCACTGTGTATGCATTTTAACTATGTGGGTTTTGTTGATCTGCAGTAGATAGTGAGATACATAAATAGGGGTGACATGTCAATTTGTATTGATCTTCTCAATAGCAGTTGTTTGCTGATTCTGCCCTATCCCATCTAAAGTCTCTTCTAGGTGATCAGTGCTTTGGTCTGCTCCTGCCTTTGCTTCTGTCATACAGTCCTGCCGGGAAAAGCACCAAGATTGCCATTATTCTGTGCTAAGAGGGCAGCATAGAGTGCAATTTTCATTTACAAACGAGTATTATGTTACCCTGCTGTCTTGGCATTGCAGGAACTAGACAGTGATTATTCTGAACTGCAGACAGTGTCCTGCTTTTATGTTTTCTGCTGCTCACGTAACCTTTGGAGAAGAACTAGAGCAGGGAACAAGGGAATAAAGATGGGCTGACAATGCACATCTGGTCAGGCAGCTTATTGGTAGTTGGAGGTGATGTACATTGGAAAAAACCACACGCAGTCAAAAATGTGATACAGCTGACCAAGTGCTTGGATGCTTCAGCACTAATAAAGAAAGAAGCTGGAGCAGAAAAAAGCCTTCTGTACCGAGGGAACTTATCCCATTAGTAAAGTCTTACTGCATTCTGTTTCTTTGAGATCCTTTTGAGGATGGAAACATTTTAAATTATAATAGTTTGACTCACGTGGCCTGCTCTGCACTTTGCGTTGCTGTACGATGTATTTATTTTATTGACTGTTGGCCTGTATACTCTATTTGTGTGTACATATATGTGTGTGTAAATTGCAAACAAAAGCAGGTGATTCCTTGACTCCCTTTTTAGTATTCAGCTGCAGTATCTGTAAAAATTGGACAAATGACATGATGTTCGCTGGTGTTATGCATGGTGTAGCTGTGTGTGAACACTCAGCCCTGCAGCTCAGGGAGCATTCTTGGCCTCACTGAAACACGCCACTTACTACGTGATCAGTTAGTGAATAGAAGGCACATGCTAAAATTACCCTTTGCCCACTTAGCTGTACAACACAGGACTCTGGATGGCACCTGGAGCAGCACAGGCTTCCGAAAATGTAGCAGGGGAGAAAAAACCTCTACTCAAGTTTGCTTCTTTTTGTTGTCGAGAGTCCATGAAGTACTGGGCAGCACATCTCCCTCTGAGAAAGGAGAATCCAAAGGCAATGCAAGCCTATAGATTTTTTTTCCTTCGTTAATTAGTTCAGAAAAACAGATCTTGTGTGGCCAGTTTTTCTTCAAAGCTGTTATAGGCAGTGGCAAATGGATAAAGTTCCTGCATCCAATATTAAGCGACTGGACAAGGAGAAAAGACAAGGTCAACTACATATTTTAAAATAAGCTTAGTGGAAAGAAAAGATCTGTTACCCAAATCTGGATATTATCTGAAAGATAATGTTTTGGTATAACCACTTAAGTCAGTGATTTCAAAGCAAGTTACCACTGGGTGAAATTCTGTTGTCTGTGCTGTGGATGGAGATCAGGCAAGAATCCCAGGATGGTGGTTTTGGACTTAAGGCTTATGAAATACACCCTTATGAACAACTGTGTGTAGGATGGATAGTGCCCTAAAGCCTCCTGATCTAATCAGAAAACCTTTTCTAAAGAGGAATCATAGCTGGCGATGTAGGCAATGTGCAGGATGGGGCTGTACTATATTGAACTTCTCTCTCAAATGGCTGGAGCCCATATGGATATGGCTCCAGCAGATGATAGTTGGTGAGAGGGCTGCAGAGATGGATAGAGAATGGGATGTTACTGGTAAATCTGTCTTAAAGTGCACTGTTTGTAAACTGCAAGTATGTCTGGAAGACAAAACTTGCAACAGCCTATACTACTTTATACTACTTGTGTAATTATGTTCTTTTTAACTGCAAAATTTAGCTAAGAGAAATATGTTCTTGAAAAACATTTGTGTAGCAGGAACTGCAGGAAGCTTCAGTGCGCAAAGGAAAAAGACATAAAACAAAATTTAGATTAATCAGCTTTCAATTATCCTTTGAAGTGTCTTTAAATCATTGTTTTAATATCATACTCACACTGAACCTGATTTACATTCACTTGCAAACTTCAAATATAAAGTCCCTGCCTCATTTCAGGGTGAATTCTAGATGGGAGATGATATGTCCCTGAAATGTATTATTCATTTTCACATTTAATACTTGTTCAGAAATGGAGCCAAAACATTATCCTGAATGCTCAAACAAATTTTGTGGTTTACGAAAAGTGTCCTAGCTAAATGGATTATAGAAAAGCTATACTAAGTTAGAGATTATTCTTGAGAAGTTACCCAGTTTTCTGTGGGGAGACTTACTGGCCATTTACACTATTGTGTGTGACTTTTTAAAAGAAAAGTTCTCTTGACTTGAAACTGATCTTCAAATTAAGATAATTTTGCTGAAAAGTGACTTTCAGATGGAGAAATAGCATATTTTAGAAAAAATCAGAAAAACGAATGAGGCTTAGCTAAGGTTGCTCTTGCAATTAACTGTAGATTCCACAGTGCAAGATTGTAATTTTCAGAAAACTAATTACCCTGTTGCTAAGACAACCTATTCTGAATCCAAAACTTTCTGAAGTTTTGCTCTTTTCATCCTGAATTTCTCTGTCCAGCCCCTGTTCAAAGACGACCTTCAAATGTGAGCTGTGTTTAAGCAAGTGTATCCGGTAAAGCGGGTTAACCTGAAACGACTCCAGGAGGCATGACAAAAGCAATTGTAGCAATCTTTATATAAAATAAACCAGAAAGAAGAAAAAGAAATAACTTTCTACAGGGAGATCAATAATGAGTAGGACTCATGTTTTCTAAAGACGTCAGGAACCAGCTCGTAACTTAACTTGTTAGATACTGCTGACACTAAAAAGACTGATTTCTTTTTTCCCCAGAAGGCTGAAGAGCAGCAGACCTCTGACAATTAAGACCTTTGTCAAAACTGACATTTTTTTTATCCAAACCAAAGACATGCAGCGAATCTGTTAATTAGTCTTGACAATGTTGTGATGAAATGCTTCGCTTCCGGGCCTGATGTTAGAGACATTTCAGCCTGTGTCTTCGGTCAGCTGAAGAGGATAGATTTCTCCTTCTCTGGTTGTAGTATCTTAAACTTGCAGTGGGTACATGTTATTTATTTTTCTGTGCTCTGCCGGTGCCTTGTGCAATATTGTTCTGTGGAAACCTGTGAGGAAGTGTGCTGGTTTTGGCTGGGGTAGAGTTAACTTTCTTCATAGCAGCTAGTATGGGGCTGTGTTTTGGATTTGTGCTGGAAACAGTGTTGATAAAGCAGGGATGTTTTAGTTACTGCTGGGCAGGGCTCACACAGCACCAAGGCCTTTTCTGCTCCTCACCCCACCCCACCAATGAGTGGGCTGGGGGTGCACGGGAAGTTGGGAGGGGACACAGCCGGGACAGCTGACCCCAACTGACCAAAGGGATATTCCAGACCATATGATGTCATGCTCAGCACGTAAAGCTGGGGGAAGAAGAAGGAAGGGGGGACATTTGGAGTAATGGCGTTTGTCTTCCCAAGTAACCGTTACGCGTGATGGAGCCCTGCTTTTCTGGAGATGGCTGAACACCTGCCTGCCGATGGGAAGTGGTGAATGAATTCCTTCTTTTGCTTTGCTTGCGTGTGCGGCTTTTGCTTTACCTATTAAACTGTCTTTATCTCAACCCACGAGCTTTCTCACTTCTACTCTTCTGATTCTCTCCCCCATCCCACCGGGGGGGAGTGAGCGAGCGGCTGTGTGGTGCTTAGTTGCCAGCTGGGCTTAAACCACGACAGTCCTTTTTGGCGCCCAACGTGGGGCTCGAAGGGTTCAAGATAACGGCAGGTTTGATTGGAATGTGCTAGATCGAATTTATAGCTGTTGTTGCTGTTTAGCTATTAATCGGCAGGCTCCTGTGCTTGCCATGGGGTTTGCTTGCCTTACTGTCTATTAGAGTCTAGTGCTCGTTAGTGGCTGCTTTTTGCTTTTGCTGCTTGCTGTACTGCCATACTGCTTATCATCTTACTCTACTATGCCTGGGAACATTTTGATAACAGCAATGGCCATGCGCCTGGGCTGGCAGATGGCCAGGGCATCGCTGCTGTTTCTGTGCTGCTGTACTGGACAGGCTGGAACTCCAGTGTGAACTCGAGTCAAAGGGACTGTGACCTGTGGATGAGTCAATGTGGGAGCAGGACACCCCGAAGCGTCTGTGGCCGTGGTTATGTCTGTGCCACAGCAGGTGTAACTCTGAAGGGATTGTGGCCCAAGGGTAAGCCCATGCAGGAGAAGGTACACCTCGAAGCATCTGTGGCTGTGGATACGTCCATGCTGCAGCAGGTACACCTGGAAGCATCAGCAGCTGTGCATGAGGTCATGCTGGAGCACCTCAAAGTGTGAGGCCATGGATAAGCCCACGAGAGAGCAGGTACACCCTTGGAGAGACTGCAGCCATGGGAAAGGCCATGTTGGAGCAGGTTTACTTTTGAAGGGACTTTTTCCAGCACAGGAAGAAAAGACGACTGTCTGATGACTGTGAGGATGTGGTGTCCTGACAATGGGAACTGTGGTCAATTCCTCATCTTTAGCAGACATTTGCTATATAGCAACAAAAATGAAATGTTTGGTAGTGGGTTTTCATTGGAGACAAAGCTTTCAGTCCACTGGATTAATCTGTGATGGAGAACTGTTGAAGCCGCTAACCTAAAAGAAACTAATCGCATCTATCCGAGTCTTCTTGGTCCATCATAGATGTGGTACAGGTAAGAATTTTTCTCATCTCATTGGTGCTGCACATCAGATCTGGAGATAACCAAGCAGAGAACAAAAAAATACGCTTTTTAATGTATTTGGTCCCTTTTTTCCTCAAAAGGTTCGCCAGTAGCTGGAGCACAACGTTACCTAAAACCGACATGCTTGTTTTCCCTTTTAAACTGTGCATTTCTCCCATTCTGCCTTGTGCTTGATGAAACTCTTCTGCCTGTGCCTCCCAGGCTGGCATAGCAGAAGCTAGCGTCAATGAGAGGAGGAAGGCCGTGGTGTTATGGCTGGGATTTTCTTGCGCCTTCACTCTACAAACTCCTGGAAGATTATGAAAAAAATTTGGCCGTATTTGAAATTCTCTCTTTTGCTTTTTTGCTTAACTGTGATGTCAAGAACTTTTTTGAGAGAAGTGATGTAACGAACCATTGAAGAAAATTCTGGTTTGCTGTTGGCCATTAGAAATGTTTACTAGCCTTAAAACTACACAAGCTTATGGGGAATTGTGGTGCGTTCTGATGAGTGTATTTTATTAACAAGATGCTTCATATTTTAATGGGCTCTTTCTCTCAGGCATTTGAGGTGCTGTTATGCCAGTTACTCAATTTTATGAAGTTAAACAATAAACATTAAAAGTAAAACCTCAGGAAAATTGCCAGAGTGCAAAATAGATCTGTCCCTCGGCAGGTTTAATTTACTTTCATTTTCAAAATGTTTTTCTTTTAGTTTAGTAACATGTATTTTAGTATTTTGAGCCAGGGAAGATAGGATTTAATCGGAGCCTCTAGGTCTGAAGGCACAGAAAGGGGTGATCTATTTTCTCCAGAGGATGGCAAGCTTTGTTTTCAGTTAACCCAAGCATTTGCATTATGGGGCCTGTTGATGCTTCTGCACTTGAAATCTTTGTGGCTGAACTAGAGTGAAGTTGAACTTGGAAGTCAACCAGTAAGAAATCTGGAATGGTCAAATTAGAACAAATAAATATTTGGTGTATGATGTATGTTTATCATTTATGTTTTCTGCATTTACCTACGTTTATAGACAGTACTGGCCCCTTTTTGTGATTATGGAAAACTAAGTTATTTATTTAGCTATAGTCTCACTCTTCCAAGTGCATGAATCAGAGCGATTCAGTGTTTTGGTTAGGCAGAGCAGGGAAAGTAAATACACAGCCCAGGGGGCAGATAATGCCCATTAATTCCTTTTATTTTCACCTGGCCTGCGGGCATGTAATTATTTTTCACGTGTTACTGTCAGAAAACCCTAAGCTGTGTGATTAATGTGAGTCTTTCAAAGGCGTAGAAAGGCGTAGTTATTTCTCAGGAAGGAACACGACCTCCCTTCTCCAAGGTGGAATATAAATCATGTGGGCAAGGTGGGAAAGCAGACTCCATGTTACAGTAAGCACAAAATTCCTAGGCAGGAAACTCTCCTGCTCTGCACAACCGTTACTTACTACTCAAGCTATTAGCCCCAGGCGCGAAAGGCTTAGTTTCATGGCACAGATGGCATTTCGTCTGCCCAGACAGCTGGGCTAATTTCACCCTTGGACCTTTCTACAGGAGGCCTTCAAAAAGGGTTAAGAGTATTAGGGTTTGGGTTCTGCTATTTAATATGTGCACTCCTCTCAGTTCTTAGTTTGCTGAAGAGACAGTACAAGCATGTTTATCACTCTGGTGCTTTCAAAGCATAGAGCAGAGTAGGAGTGCTTGTAGTCACATTTTGACCATTTTTCAAAGTTATATTGCTGTATATACTTTTTATTTTAAAACGGTGTTTTAAAAATATTTGAAGAACCTTGAAGAAAGGCTTATAAAAGGGATTAGTAACCTTCCCTGCGGTCAGGAGCATTTCTGTTCCCCAGTCGAGCTGTTTAGGGGAGGGAGCAATGCAATGAACTGAGTATATAAGCAGCTTACTTGTGGCTCTGGAAGCAGAAGCGCCTCAAACAGTAGACAGTTTCTGATCACCCTGTGGGTGATAGGGGCTGATGCCAAGACTTGCCGGGGACTGCTGTGCAGAGCAGAGCCAGCTCAGGTCTGAAAGCGCTTGTTAACACCCAGTGCTCCCCGAGAACACCAAGCTGGCCCTGGAAGCGGTGAAGTTGCATTCAGCAGTCTTGTTTCTGAGCGAAAAAATCCATCTGGGCCTGAGCTGCTGACGTGGGGCCAGCTCTGATGTCCTTCCATCTGTGGCACAGTTAACTTGCGACCCCACTTCTTGGGATCCCCTGACTTCAACCGTACCATCTGCCTCCTCAGCTCTTGGGCTGAGCAAATTGTTAATTACTGTGTCTGCTTATATGGCCCAGTTTAGGCATTTCTGCAGCTCAGATTAGTTGATCTCATGGGTCGTGATCTTGTTTAATGCACAAAAGGCCTGTACTTGTCTGTGCCTTTTGGTTCTGACTTATTTTGCATATTTAGTGGAGCTGGTTTTTATTCCCTGCGGGAGAGGAGCATCCCTCCAGCTCTGGGCTCTCAGGCTGGGACTTGTGAAGTAGGGTAAGGATGAGGAGGAGGATCCTGACTGAGTAGAAGGGGGAACCCCAGCATCAGAAGCTGGAAAATGGTGGGGACAATTCCCTTGATCTACAGTTGAGAGGATCATCAGGAAAAACTACAAGCCAGCATTTCAGAAGAGTTTGAAACAGTAATGGGAGAAGCTGCATTAGAATTAAATCCTTCAATGCATTTGCTGCAGAATTTTTCATCCTCAGATGAAAGAAGGTGAAATATAATGAGTGCTGAGTAAAGCAATCTTACCTGTAACCGAAGCCTTTTGAGGAATAAAAGCAAGTTAAAAAAAAAACCAAACATGCCCAAAATAGAAAAAGCTAGTGAAGCCTGTGAACACTTCCCAATTCTTTGGACTTCTTTTTGGGTTGAGGGTTTTTTTTTTTTCCTTCCATTGTTTTCCTCACTCCCCTGCATCAAGCAGTGCTTGATATCATCACCTTGTTGTCATATTTGCTTGGGGAAACAAATCTGTCACAGCAGTTTCCTGTCAATACCCTGTCTTGAGTTAGCAGCATGTGCCTAGCTCCAGCGCTGTAGGATGATGTCGCTTTGCTGATAAAAACACACTCTTTTCATTATCTATTGAAGAATGGACCTCACACTGGCATTACCCAGATTTGGAAACCAAGTGCTGTCAGAGACAGAATTTGTAGCAATTCTTTGAAGTCACAGTTTCAGCCTATGTATAGAGTTTATAACTTCAGATTTCTATGGAGCATAAAATTATTCACATTCAGAATGAATTCTCTGATGTTCCGTGGTTTTTCAACCCCATTTTTTATTTTTTAGCATTTATATATAAAAACACATATATGGCATTAATATTCCAAATGTAATGTTGTACCTGTACATAGGCGCATCCCCACAAAAAGCTTTTCTCTCACCTGTTGCTTCATTCTCATTAGGATTTTACATTTTGTGGTGTACTGATGGTGTCAGAGAGGGTAGTGGTGTGAGGAGACTGGTTATATCAGAGTTGTTTAGTGGTTACTGGTACCAGACAGTTTGCAAAAAGGTATTCCCATAACATGAATTTAAAACAGAACTGAATCAATCTACTAGGTTAGGTGGTAGCACTGTTTGTAAGGTGATATATCCTAAGAAGAACAGATACTTAAATGGATGGAAATGACAAGGACTAAGCAAATGAGCGTGTTTGTCTAATCAGTTAATGAAGATCACTGCATGGCTATAGTGTGAAAATGGTGAATGTAACATTGGGAATAGCTTCACTAAGCGTTGCAGCAGAGGTTAAAAATGATAGCTCTGCTTTCACCAAGATACGGAAAGCAGAGATTCGGTAAATCCCAGAGCAAATAGTGCATGTGAGAGGATGGAGGCCAAAGAGGATAATGTGCATTAGTCTACATATGTGGATCCACATAAATCTTTCTGGTTGTTTTATGTTTGCTGAGTCTAAATTGGAATTAATGTGGTTGCCTTTTTTTTTTGTTAAAATAATCACTGTCTATGTTGAACCATTCAGCTCAGTTTTGTACCGTGTGGAAAATTCCTCCTGAAATAAAGCGACCACCTGCAATTTAGCTGTAAATTTAGGCTTTGTAATGCAAAAGATCAATAACAATGTTTCCAGTTGTGTTTTTTTTTTTAAAAAGAGATGTCTTTTTAGGCCAACAAATGGGCTGAACAGAGAATAACTGAATTGTGCACATCAGTAGGTCTGAATCAACAGCCTCAAAGATTTGATGGACCATGTCAAAACAGACGGGTAGTAATAGCTGTGAAGGAGGCTGCGTGACACACTAAAGATCAACAGTGGGTCAGGAGAGTGGGAATGTGGAGGACCTTCAGCCTCTGTCAGGCAACACAATTCAGGAGGCAGTCAAAGCGCCATACTCGGCATGGCCAACGCCAGTTTCCCCCTTCCTCAGAAGCTGCCTTTTGAAGCAATTCTGCTGGGCTGAAGGACCATGAGTAACCAAGCTGGTTCGGCATCCTTGCTGAAGACATACTGTGTGAGTACGTGAATGAGCCAAAAAAACCATAGTCCCGCTGTCAATCTCCTGACTGAGCCATCTTTTTCTATTTCTAGAGTAAGATCAATGCTTTAAAAAGTGCATTTGGGGTATTTGGCATGACCCTTTCCCTCACTCTGCAGTAGCGTGAGGGAATCTGAGTAGGTATCTGGGACTCCAGCTAACAGTCTTTAACCAAAAGCAAGAAATGGGATGAAAGAAAAGGTCTGTTTCAAACGATGCTGTCCCCCGTAATGAACAGGCCTACCAAACTGGATGGGCAGCAGACAGGCAGACAGTGACTGCACCACTGCCTTTTCAAGGAGTCTCATCCTAGGATGCTCCTGTTTGTTTCAGCATATGCATGGTTGCATAAGCAATACCCAGAGAAGGTACAGTCCAGGAACCTCTTGGCCAACGCCCTGGCTAACATGAGACCATCTTTAGCATTTAGTGCTATCTTTTAATTTATGCCATTCTTTGTGTTTTTAACACTTACAAATCCATTTGTAAAAATTCTATTATCAGTACCCGTTTTGATGAGTGACTATACATAACACAATAATGCCTGAAGAGCAACCAAGAGTAGGGCCCCATTATGATAGTAGTTGTTGCAAAAAGAAAGTGTGCTTGAAAAAGCTTTCTAAAATGAGAAGAAGACAAAAACCAAAATTACTTAAAGCACTCTGAGGCAGAGTGAAGCTCAGGTGAAGAGAGCACAGAGTAAAGAGCCAGGAGCCAACAAGTTCAGGGAAAGATGGTCCGGGCAGAACTATAGGAAATTTTCTGAATTCCCCAAGGGCACTGTTTTAGCAGCTTCTGCAGCAGTTTCTCTTGTATTGAGTCCTTGGCTTTATTCTCCCTTCCCTGCAGTCAATCCGGAGATACCATGTCAGTCTTAGTTTTCTGCAGAATTTACTGCTTTAGAATTTTATGCTTTCCTTCCAGTGCAGTACACACTTGCTCAGCCACTTCTGCAGCTCTTCCCCCTGGCCTGGCTTGGTATCGAGCTGTTTGAAAACAGCACTTTCCTCACCAGTGGATTGGCCCAGTCTTGACGTTCCAGTGAATTTAGTTTGAATGTGGCGAGTGCTGCAGAGGTGGCAGAGCTATGGGAAGATGAGCTGAGGTCTGTTTGTTGGGTACCGTCAGCAGTACCAGCCTCTAGTGGCAGGATTGTTGGGAAAGATATCTGAAAAGATAACACAAATGTTGAAGAGGCTCCAGGAGGAGCCTGACATTTAGCAAAATTACTTTCTTTGCAAACTGACAAATTAATAAATGATGGAATCAAAACTGGAATCCTGCAGTGTCACTTCAGAGTTGATGGTAGGAGCAGAGCAACACGTCAACACTTTGCCTGAAGGGAGCGAAAAAAACCCCTGTCGTGAGTTAAAAGGAGAAACGTTCATCCCATAATTGCCTGGCGCAAATTCCTCGTTTACGATAAACTGTCGGTTGCAGTTTTCAGCCTTCAGAAATAAGTGGCCTGGTGTTCAAGACTGCTAAGTACCAAAAGTCGTGCAGGTCACGTTGTGTTGAGAACGTAGTCTGAAAACAAAGTAGCAAGGCAAATGTTATGACTTCCATACCTTTGATTAGCAGGATGGATGTACAAAAAGAAGAAAGCAGTCCTCTCTCATTTTCAAAGCCCACTCAGAGGTTGTTAGAGTTGCTTTTAAAACACAAAATCAAATAATTTTATTACATGCAAAACGCGAGCATTTGATTTTGAAGCCTCTAAGACGTGGACAGAAGGGCTCAGGATGCCATTTGAGGCACTGAGGTAGTTCCAAGTTTTAATGTTAACCTGTCTATCTCAGTATGATACTACTGACCTGTCCCACGTTGTGAGGAGTAATTACTTAGTTTGCACTGCCACTTTGAAGACATAAAGCACATCTCGGGTCAGGTAAGGTCTGCATCAAAAGATTCAAGAAAGCACTAAGCACTGTTTTGGGTTTCTTTTCTTTTTAAGTCATCTGGCAGCACCTTTCCAATCTACCAATGTGCTACATGATAAGTTTATTTTAGGCTGAAGGGAAGAGCAAGCTGTTTTGAGATGTGTTCAGTTCACTCAAGCCATTTTTGCTTGCTATAGCTTTAAGTCATAAATTGATTTAGAATATGTTAACAACTGCTGCAGGTTGTGAATAGGCATTTGGAATGCTGTTTGAGTAAGTGTGTCCTTAATGCCATAGGCTCCTCAAGAAAAGATTATCCTAACAGGCAAACTTCAAACCTTTATTCTTTTTTGTGTTTCATCATGTAGAAAAACCAAACCAGTCCTTCTCCCAGCATTTTGAGGGGCAGTCATGCCTCTCAGCTGATCATCTGGGAACTGCTGTTGGCTTCCAGGGACAGAGAAAAATCAAAGCAAATAAACAAAGAAGGCCCCTGTATGTTAGGGGGGACTATAGAAGAGCAAAAGGGATGTCCTAGAGATTAGCTTGAACCAAACTCGATCATGGTCTGAAAAAAATGAGGAGTGCAGATTCCAAAGTTTGTAGAAAGATAAAAGAATAACTGGACTGGTCTGACACCTAACAACCAGTTCCTGGTCCTTTGAATTGGACCAAACTCTTCGTGAAATTAAAAAAAAAACATAGTGGATGAGCAAAGTGTCTCCCTTAACCTCTTTGAGAGTAACTGATGTAGCTGAATACCAGCTCTAGGCTCAGAGACTGCCTTTGCTTCTTTATTGAGACGATTGACCTAAGGTCAATGGATAAGTTCAGCAGTCTGTCGTGTGAGTGGTCTGGTCTCCTAGGTCTGAGTGGAGCAGTTTCTTTCCAGATCAGAGCGCTTCCAATAAATGAGGTATTTCAAGGTAAGCTCTTTCCCATGGGGGTAGTTGATCCAATCTGTTCTTTTTTCCATCACTTTGCTAGTCGCAGACGCTTATTCTTGTTCATTTTGGGCTCTGATGAAGTAAATTTTCTTCTGCAGTGACCTTTGCTTGAAGTGTGCAGTAAATGGCCTAGTCTGTCCATATTCCACTCTATCAGGGATACAACTTTTCAGGTCTGACTTTTTCATATTGAAGATACTAGAAGGGAATTTCATAATACACATTTTATACTATGATTTCAGACTACCCCTAAGCTCCTACTTTAGGTTTTAACATGTTCAAAAAGTGTCAGTGGTGGTTGTCTACTCTAGGCTAATGTATATTTGTCTGGGTGTATGTATGAAGTGTATCAGCAATTGTAACATTCCACGGGCATTTCTCCAGTAAAATTTTTGTCTATTTAGGATCATACCAGTGAGATTCCATGACCAAATACACAGTCTTTGTCAAATAGGTACTGTTTTGTACCAATGTCAGCAGTCAAATCTAAAGAGAGAGGAGATCGAGTGGAAGTAAGCTTAAGTTTTATAGTGGTAGTCTATCTCTGTTGCATGTGCAAATACTCCATTCCTCTGTCCACAAGTTCTATCAGCTCTCCAGTAAATCACCTGCTCTACCTAAAGCAGGGGTCTTTCAAATGAAGGAAGAATTTGGATCTTCTTCTTTCCATTTTCTCTCTTGGGGACATAGGTGAAGCCCCAATCTTATGTGACTGCTATTAAAATGTCACAAAATCAGATGACCTGGGACATGAGTAGAGGAAAATCTAGGCAAAACAAATGTTTTAGTGTTCATGTGTTCTTAGAACTCACCTTCACTGCACTAGTGTGCAACACACATTTTTCCCGCCTCCAATGCAGCAGTTGGAAGAGGTGTTGCTATAACAGAATGCAGTAAATTTTAGGAAGGGGGCGGGGGGGAAAGGGCAGAAAAACAAAATTCAGGACCACGTTGTTATTTCTGGTTTGCTTTTCTGAATGATGATACTGCAGTTAGTTATGTGCTTACTTGACTACCCACCTGCTATGGTTTGCAGTTTTGCGAGGTGCATTCAGGTTTTATTTGTCTATGTCATGCTTGTTCTCAAACCTTATTCTTTGCAGGTTTTTTACTTCAACTTCCTGAGTGACACTTCTGTCACATTTTTGGACTAATATAATAGGGGTTGACATTTTTATACCCTGAAGGCTTGTAGAGAATTTTAGTACATGTAGAAAAAGGTGCGAATCTGGAAATGTATATTTTGATGGGGGTAAGTCATTCTACATCACTACTAATTTACGTGTTTTGAACGCCTGTTAGAAAGACCCCCTTTTTCTCTTTGGATGTAGCTTCCCCTCGACAGCTGTTCTAGCATAATAGAAAATGCCATTGCTAAGAAGAATCCTTCCTCCTCCTTTCCACTGAACTGATGTGACATGATATTTAGTCAAAATAAATGCCAATGGCAAAATAAATCTTTCAGGGAAAACTGAAACACATCCATGAATCCAGAAAGTGGTGGCTTCACAGCGGTTGGGTGGAAGACTGGCAAAGCAGCTGTCATTGTTTCAAACGCGCTTTTCAGCGGGAGAGTCAAGAGTGAGAGGGGAACACGTGTAAGTGCCTCCAGTGAAGGAGGGCATGGCCCACTGTGATGTCTGACAGGAGAAAGGTCTGCAGGAGGGGGGTTGCTGCCAGTACCATTTCTCTTCTCTGGGCATTATTCCTTTTTATGTGTCTTTGGGACTGCCTAGATTTCTACTGGCTGGAGCAGGTCAGGAGAACTCTTCCTCTGTTCAGGTTAATTTAGCAGACTAAGCTAGAGAGTTGCAGGGTCTGGTGTGGGTTTGTGCAGGAGAAACCAGGTCCCTCAGTCAGATTGTGTGGATGTGTTTCTTATTAATAATGCTTTGGGGGAACATGGAAGTGCTAACAGACAGATGGGCAGATGTCTAAATTTTACACTACGGTAGGAGTGAGGAAGTCCTGCACAATAATTGGCCAGAAGGAATGGCAAGGTCTCTGTGGCCCCAAACTGCTCTACTAATTGCTGCTCTTCCCCCTCAACTCTCTGTACTACTTTGGGTGACATCACCTCTGCCAAGCCTCAGTTAACTCATCTGTAAAATAGGGCTAATCAGATTTGCCTACCTTATGGAGATTAATTTATTAAGTTTATATTGCAAAGCAGTGTGAAGACATAAAACATTATGGAAATGTTGAGTGGTAGCCATGTTATATTAATTTTGTTTATTGAGTCCCATCACACATAATGTCAATGCGCTTCTGCAAATTACGGCAGCACAAGATAATCAAAATGTAGGCTTTTCTAATGCTGTTTTTATTTTGCAATACTCTTGATAGTTTTCCAAATCAATATGAGTTGGGTAAATAAATAAATGGCCTATCTTTTGTTTAGCAGCACAGGCCATTTGAAAGTCTGCTCTGGAATCTAGCTGGGAGCTTCACTTTTTTCTGCTTCCTATATTCTGATCATCTCACAATTTTAACCCCTCTGTCCCTTGCTCCGTCTTGCTCTTCCTGTGTTTTTTTAAGTGATTCTGTTGCGCTTAAATCTCTTTGGCCCTTGATTTTAAATTGCTGGGTCTAGTGCTATCACTTTCAATGATTTTGATTTGAATTTCCCTGTATCTTACCATCCTGACTGGTAGGTACAAGCTCAGTACTAAATGTTTACGTGTATAGACCCTTTGGGGAAAAAAAAAGGCCCTTCTAGTTCATCTACCAGGGGATGCAGTGATTAAGTGTAGAGGACTGAAAGTTCTGCTCTGCTGTTCCCCATTGCGAACAAATGTGCTTTCTCAAAACCACAACTAGGGAAGGAGGCAATACTTGGCAAAGAAGCTTCCATTAATAGCACTTGCTGGAAATGTCTGCACATTGTTCCTGACAAATACGCTACAGGACACTGCACTCTTCAATTTGCATTCTTTAAAATGGACAGATAAAGAACTTTGTCAGGGGACCCAGATCTTGTTCAGGAAGCTCTTAAAAGATACAGAAGTCCATCACAGCCGGAGCCATTCCAAAGGCAAAGCAAACCCCCAAATGATCCTTGTGTCCCAGAGGTGGGTTGTTCAAAAGAGAAAGGCATTAACAGTGACACAGAGGGCATGAAGTCCACTACACAGAGAGCGCTTGTCTTGGTCTTCAGTGTAGTGGCAGAATGTAATTAGGCGTTCCTGTAATCAGACCATTTTCAAGAGGAACTATATTGAGGTGAAGGAAAAAGTAGAGGTTGGGAAAGTAAGCACAGTGGCTGTATGTGAATGACGCATTCTCCTAGAAAACACTAGCTGGAGAGAAGTGCCATGTATAGTGTAGGTGTTTTGATTCTATTTCTACAGAAAAGCTGTCTTTGAAGGCGTAGGCTAGATTTTTGTGTACCTCTGCAGATGCCGACATACTAAGGAGCGTGCCAGGGACCAGACAGTACACTATGCGCTTGGCATCATCAACTTTTTCAGCCCCAAAATGTCTGGCATCTCCCAAGGCTGACACACAGTAGTAATCCCAAGTGGATTGGCCTGGCCAGCAAGCACTACTTCCAGAATCAGATAAGTTGATCTGGCTCCTGAGCTGCTTAAACTGTGGCTTATTATGGGCCAGATTTTGATGTTAGTAAGATCAGTTTAAACCGAGAAGAACTTGGCTGATATTGGTGGATTACTTCAGGGGGCGTTGCTCCAAGTCTGGCACTTTCCTCTGAAGGCAGAGTGGATTCTTCTTTCAGTAGTGCTGCTGCCTCAGGCTTCTTGGAATAGAAACTTCCTAATGGCCCATAAACATGCTCTCCTAATCCAGGGAGTCCTGCAACATTGGCACTTGGTGTCTTTTCTGTATAAAGGAGCAATTTCAAATTCATTTTTAATAGGCTTCAATGGTTTTCTCTTGGGACTTGTGTAGTTAAATTCTTAATAAGTGATTTGTTGAGCTATTTGTTCTCAGGGAGTTGAATGTTCTCCCTGTGTTTTTGTAGGAACACACCAGGCTCAGACTCTGTGTACCAACCCCACGTGGACAAAGACTTGATACCATGCCATCTGCCATCACGTATTCATTCTGTGCAGCTTTTACTGAGTGTTTGCTTGCATGTGGGGAAGTCTTTGATTGGTCTTAGGATGGCAGTTCGGTTGAATCGGGATCCCTCCCTCCATCAGGAACTCCAGAGAGGGAGAGTTTGGTTCTCTTGTCCAGGCTGTGGAGATAAATGGGGTTGTGATAACATCCAAAGATGGTGTTCAAGAGCAGGTCTTCATTGAGAGTTAAATTGTACAAATGTCAAAATGGACAGAGGGCACATGGGCAAAAAGGGGTAGAGAGGAGGAAAGATGGGGGAACTCTAGCTTTAGGTAATAAAAAGACAAGGGAAACAGACTGGACATTATGCGGTGGCAGAAGAATATGAGGCTGGAACATTGCAGACCCATGGAGTATTAAAGGTCTGGCTACCAGGGGCTCAACAAAATTAATGATCTTTGTTTCTTTAGCATTTACAACCTATGGTATCAGAAGCCTTGGAAGTGCCAGATTTCCCAGTCTGGAAATAGCAGTTAGTGTTTTCAATGCACACAGCTTTGGCCTTGCTCTTTTCTTCCTCACATCTTAATTAAAATGCTCCTGTCAATGAGCAAATAAGCAAAAAGTTGAGCCAAAGAGGTGCACTTGAAGTAACTTAGGGTGAGATTTTATTCAGCAAACTGGAATGTTCCCACCTGTACAAGTGTCTGCCATGGCAGCCTCCTGACGCAGAAATCGCCTGTGCAGCTATAAGCAGCCAGTTCAGATAGAAACTAAGTTGTAAAGAAATCTACAGTATGAGAAGCAATAACCTAATTAAGAGGAGGTCGTGGTTTGGGCCTCACAAAGACCAGGCCAGACTAGGTTGATGCATCCCTGAGAAAAAGCAGAATGGACAGACAGCAGATGTTAAAATTACTAAACAAAATGAACCACGTACAAGGCAAGAGTGGTTTGGTTTTCTACAACATACACGGGTGCTGCTTTATCTTACCATGGGAGGTGCTGTGTCAGAATATCGGTCTGTCAATTTTCAAAATGATCTTTCAAAATGTCCTTCTAGGAGATGCTGGCTGAATTGCGATCCTTCAGGTGATACAGAGGTTTCACCTGAGCCACTGTATCTGGCTGTGTTTCTCTCCTGAATGCCTGTAGCATTTCACTGAATGTTTTCATACCCTTGTATGACAAACTACCTTCAACCAATAACTCTTTACACGTACCTGTAAAATTAAAATGAAGTATGTCAGTATAGTAGCTAGCACAAATTAAATTCACAGATTGAACGGGCAACAATGAGGAGGGAAAATCATTGGCTATGAGGGAAACTCAAGGAATATAAAGTAATGCATTTTTGAGACAGAATGTTAAGCATCATTGGTTAGGCAAAAGTGATATGATCTCATAAAATCCTTGTAGTATTGTAAATGTGTCTACCAGGCAAAACATTTAATATTGTCAGTATTTATTACACTGAATAAAACATGGTGTTTTCAGATCATGGGGAGTCATGTAAAGCTTGTTCCCATTCACATGGGTCCATATCTCCTGGGTCTTGTGCAAAGAAGGAAAGCCAAAAAAGCTTAGAGCAAATTTCAGGTGAAACCTATACATTGGGCTTTTATTTATTTATTTACGATCCCTAAATATTATTTGTTCATTTAAATTTAATTTATTTATAAGCCAAAGCCTTAGTTATGTATATATGATTCCCGTATGATCATAGACACCACATTTTCTCAAAAAGTTATTTAAATTTATGAAAAAGTTGCCAAAACTTTTTTTTTCCACTGCAGAATTCATCAAGCTGTTGCGTTAGTAATAGCGTCTAAGCTAAGTGATTTTTCTATTTGATGTACTGGTTTTGAACAACTTCAGTGTAGGTAGCTGAATTGTGTACTTTACTTCCTTGGAAGCAAATGGTGTTGTGAAGGAATAATTACGTTTGAGGCATTGAGTAAAGTTTTCCAAAGTGACTTTACCGTCAGCTTAGGTCAGCAATGATATTCACATTTCTGAAGTCAGCTGGATGTAGGCACTTGCACGTTCCTGTGCATCTGGACCTCAGGCTCCTTGAAAGCAGACCTGATGTTCCTAAGCTCTCGAAGTCCAGAATCATGCCCTGTTATATGTATTTTTCCCAACAAACCTGTCACGTTCCGTGTTGTACGTAATGAAACTTGGATGCCTTGCAGAACATGTAATGCTAGAAGGACCAGAGAGGTTTTTGAGCGTTGCAGCTGCCTGTGTCCCCTAGTGTCTCCCCTGCATTGTAAAAGTTTTGAAATGGGGGTACTTTCTGAAGCAAAAATGTACGACTGTGGAAGAAAGACTGACTTGTTCAAAACAATTGTTGCTGGTGACAAAAGAATTTGAGGCTATCTCATAAGGCAAATACAGGGTGTGAATGAACCTTTCATTGTGGTAAGCGGCATGAAGTAGGTCAGTGTGTGCGTAGCAGGCTGTAACAGCTGCTAACTTTTGCTTGAATGATGAAGAAAGCTCCAGCACAGATGTAGTGTATTTTTATAGAAGACACATCCTCTGAAAGAAGCTGAAGTTTAGTCCTTGGACAAGGGCTTAACATCAGATGTGAAAAATCACAGTTCCATCTATTTTTATTTCAATAACATTAGCGAGCAATGGAGGGGAAAGAAATCTACTTCTGTGCTGTGAGAGTAGCTTTGACTGATGACTAAGTGCCAGCCTGGGGAATTACAGTAGCTCGGTGTGTGGCATGCTTTAGTTTTCCAGGATTTTGAAGGAACTGCAGAGTTTGACCTGCAGGTGCCAGCTTGGTCCATTTTTAAAATTTACCTGAAAAGGGCACTTAAGAAGAGGCAGCATGTGCTGTCTTCAAAAGCATCGCCTGGCTTTCTCTTACAGAAGAAGCTGAGCCATGTTGGCTACTACAAATAGCAATAAAAATTTCCTGGGTAAAATTTCCATAGGGCCAATGGAAATCAGAGCCTCTGCATTAATAAGCGTCAGCCCTCCCGGTGACTCTCTCTTACTGGTTACAGGCTCTGAGGATGCTGGGCAAGGGTCTGCAGAGCTGGTTTGTTCCTCCAAGGCAACCTGGCTGCAGCTAGCCACGCTGCTGAGGACACTGGGCTGCAGGAGCATCACTGTTTGTTTCTGATTTCACCTCTGGCATCAGCCTGTTGCAAGGGTTCGGAGGTGTCTTGGATGCCTTGATTTTCAAACCTGTTTCATAACCGTGTCTTCATATCCTCCATTTGGGGGGAGAGCTGTGAGAACCAGCACCATCACGAGTCTGAACGATTTCCTGACCTTATGGGGTGAAATGTGGACCCTGTGGAGCAGGGAGACATTAAGGATGCCTTGGATATTTCAGAATAGCTAACTGATTTGCTCGTGGGAGAGCCAATTCAATCAGCTTCTGTGTCCCTCGGGTACCTCCGCCAGGTTTAAATGAGTCGCCTTGTTCTGGAAATAACCTAGCCACCAAAGACTGTGGTATGTGTAGGTTGATCTGCCTGTGAGGAAGCAGGGTGAATTGTCCTGCGCCAGGCACTGTGCTGTTGCAGCTGGATTGCTTCTGCTCCAAACCTAGGTCTAATAACGCTAGCTCAGACACTTCTGCACTGCTCTGCTCTCTGTAGTGCAGATGTGCCATCTATCAGAAAGATACCTGCAAACAGTAGCTTTGGGAGGGGTAATAAGGTTCAAACACGTTTGAGAAGGAAGGAGATTGGACCAATATGAGCCTGTAAATTGCAGTAAGTTGCCAGGATTTTTGAAGGAATCTCAGGCTGAATAAAGTGACTCTGCTGATAAAATATATAATCCCTTGTGAAATTCAGCCTCTGTGCAACCTACAAACCCTTAAGCCTTATTTTAGAATGAGCTAAACTCATTGTGGGGAAGAATAGCAATGACAACAATAAAATCTATTGGGGAACGTGGCTAAAGAGGCATCAGTGCCTATTGGACAGGAATATTTTGTAGTTCTTGCAGATGTTGATGAATTTTAAATATACCAAGTAACTTTAGGAACAAATTGTTGTTGATGGCCTAGGAAGTAGGATTGCTGTAATTTATGACTTTGACATAAAAAAGGATGCTACATAACACTGCAAGTGCTTCCCTGTGTAGGTACTTCTGCTGTTGTAGGAGGGAGTAGTCTTTTCAACTTACTGACAGTCCTTAAGGAGAACTATTTCTCAGCTGAAGACAAAGTCATATATCCTGCACTTTGATTTAATTTTCTATCCATTTGATTGTTCCTTCTTCTCATTAAAGGAAATGAAGTGAAACATGGTTGCATGCGGCTGTAAATATTATGATGCTATGATATAAATTGTGGGCCTGTCCTCCTTATGAGAAGGTGTGTTCATAGCTGGTCCTTGCGTCTTGACAAACATCAGTAAAAAATATCCAGGCAGCAGAAGTTGTCCGAGATGTGAAAATGCACAAGACATGAGGATGAATGAAATGTATTAGAACTGCTTAGGTTGGGAGGAAACAGATAACAGGTGACATGATAGCGGAATGTAAGAATAATGAATAGTGCAGAGAAGGCTGGCTGCATGCTCGTACTTACTGATTTGCAGATATAAAAAGAACATCCAATGCAATTAGAAGGCACCACATTCAAAAGAGTTAGAAGAAAATCTTTTATGGCAAAAGTGCGTAAATAATCACTGACACAAGAATCTCTTGAGCAAAAAAGCTCCAGTGGGTTTGTAAGAAGATTAGACTAATGTATGAATGAAATCTTCCTGCCTTGGTACATAAGCCCAGTCATTAATGAATGAGAAGAATCTTCCTCCATTGGCTTGTTATCAGAGAAATGTTCTTTACTGGACATCGGACTGCTTTGTCAATGAACTGGTACTGGATGCTTGAAAGGACCAGAGGGCTCTTGATCCATATTACAGCACTAATTCTTCTGTTACTCTAAGTTGTTTAAGGCGCAATCCCCATATTTCATCTCTTGCTATTTAAGGTTTTTTTCTGTGGGTTAGCAAAACACTAATTTTTAACTCACTTGCTACTTGACTACCTCCAGATCAAAGAAGCACACAGTTCTTATTTGAAATTTCACTCAG